>NC_045448.1:95435112-95661045 GCF_002776525.5 Piliocolobus tephrosceles | reverse complement strand
GTGTGCTGTGTGTGTTGTGTATGGTATGTGTGTTTGCTTTGTGTATGGTATGTGTGCATGCATGTGTGTGTTGTGCACTTGTGTGTCATGTGAATGTGTATTCAGTGTGTTGCATGTGCATGTGTGCTGTGTGTGTTGTGTATGGTATGTGTGTTGTGCATGCATGTGTGTTGTATGTTTCACACACTTGTGTGTTTGCGTGTATTCAGTGTGTTTTGTGTGCCCATGTGCTGTGTGTTGTGTGGTATGTGTGTTGTGCGTGCATGTGTGTGTTGTGCACATGTGTGTTGTGTGCATGTGTATTCAGTGTGTTGTGTGTGCTGTGTTGTGCGTGCATGTGTGTTGTTTGCATGTTTGTGTTGTATGTTGTGTGTGTGTTGTATGGAGTGTGTGGTGTGTGTGTGTATGTATACACAGGATCCACTCTGCATCTGACAAGAGGCTGCCCCAAGCAGGAGCATCCTCTGATACAACAAGACTTGCAGGAGTAAGTCTGAGGACTTGACAAGGGATACCTACGTTTGGGAGTGTCCCAGAACACAGCATCCTTCATCTGCCTCTTCACTGCTTTCAACTCTCACTGTTCTCCCAAATACAGTGAAATCCTTAAACCACTGGGGACACCAGGGACGTTTTGTGCCTGACACCCATCACTGAGACCCGGAGTGCAGAGCAGGGTTCCCCTCAGGGCTCAGCTCAGCAGAGTCCTCAGCACAAAGGGCAGCTCAGGAGCTAGCGCTCAGCCACGGATTGGGAAGGCTTCCAAGCCATGGTCAGTGGGCAGTGACACGGCCCACGCTTCTTCATTAACAGTCTAACGAGACAGGGGTGAGCGTGTGTCTCACATCGCACGTGCATGTGAGAGCCAGGAAGGGAGTCACCTCATGTTATTTAATCACTCTCTAAGTATTCAGAGCTGGAGACCACTGCTGGAGACCGCCTCCCACTAAGGACAAGCTGACATATGTCCCTGAGCAGGAGAGGATGTCAGTGAGCTGGCTTATTTACAAATACGTGTAAGTGGCAGTTCTTAATTTGCAAATCTACGTCTTTGTAAGACTTGAAGAAGAAACAATAATATCTGCAGACAGAGGTGGATAAAAGCATTGCTCAGTACTGAGATATATTATCAGTGAAGGCACCCTGAATGCCTCTGGTCTCTGGTGGGGATCGCTCAGTAATCAGCCAGGGAGGTGGTCAAACAGGATGGGAGTTGCTTCCGATCGGTGATTTCCCCATGTGTGCTTAGGTTTCGTAATAGTTTTTAGGAATCTCCCTTCCTCTGAATAGGAAGTACATGTCAAGGCAAACAATGGAACCAGACAGAGCTTCCTGTTAGGTCTGTGGGAGGTCATGGCTGACGAAAGGGCAGGATCCAAACACAAGCATGACCAGGGGAAGAAAACCCAAACAGACCCCGAAGATGATCACTGTGTGCTCTGTACAAGTGCTGAGCTTGCCCAAAGAAAGAAAGAAACGCAAAAGAGAAGCAGCACCGAGGAAGCCTGGCTCCCGGGCTGCTTTTCATAAAGACAGAGGCAGTGTTTCTGAGACACAGGTGCTAAGTCTTTGTGCTTACTTCTTTGATCAGACCTGCTCCCTTCCAACAAAGCCTGTCCTAATGAGGGCCCCTGAGTGCCGGCTGTGATGCGTGGACCAGGCTGAGGGAGGGCCAGGAGCCAGGGGAGCCTCTCCAAGCTGCCACCCCTGAGGTCTGGGAGGCAGGAGCCCCATGCATGATCCCCTTTCCCTTCTTTTACTCTCCCTTCCCTGTTTCTCAGTGCACATCAGGGAAACATCAGACAGAACACAGTCCCTGGAGCGAGACCGAGTCAGGCCCTGTTGGGGAGGGAGAGGCCCTGTGGTTGGGCAATGGGGCCAGGCTCCTGCTGGACAGAGGTTGCTTGGGAGGCCACTGAGGGGAGAACAGAGCTGCTGCAGCCACACTCCTGGGCCCCTGGACAGGACGGGACGGGAGAGAACAGAGTGCCCCAGCTCTTAGCCCTGCTGCAGTTGTGTGGGTGAACCGGACACCCCGACTAAGGGTCCTTGGGCTCTGTCTCCAGTCCTTGTGGGTGAGGGGGTCTTCCGTCCTGTCCCGCAATCCCACCTGGATCCCAGAGAAAGGGCCGATGAGGAGGAAGGGGCTGGGTGGCTCCACTCACCTCCTTTGGTCGTCACTTTTGCTGATGTTTATGATGTTAAAAGAGATGAGAGGGGACGGGCACGCTGGAATAGGTTTATCTCCCCCACTGGTTTCTGTGTGGAATTGAAAACCCTGAGCCCTGCCTGCTGAAGTCAGGTGCAGGTGGTCCCCCGCTTACCGTGGTTCCACTTAACGATTTTTAACTTCAAGATGGTGCGGAAGTGATACACATTCAATAGAATCTGTACTTTTGAGTTCCCACACCACCACTCTGTTTTTCACTTTCAGGGCAGTGTTCAATAAACTGCATAAGTTATTTAATACTTTATTATAAAATAAGGCTTTGAGTCCGATGATGTTGCCTACTGGAGGCTAATGTGTATGTTCTGAGCATGTTTACGGTGAGCCAGGCTATGCTGTGAGGTTTGGCAGGTTGGGTGTATTCAATGAATTTTAGACCTAATGATATTTCCAATTTATATTGGATTTATCAAAATGTAACCCCATTATAAGTCAGGAAGCATCAGTATCTTTTTCCCTTTTCTGGGCGACACAAATGTCCGAGGAGGATTTTCTGAGCCCTAAGACATGCCCAGGTGATGAGGCTTGAGGACGGCTCCTCCCAGGCACAGCCCTTTCTCTTGGCCCACACTGTGCATGGAGCCACGAGGCACAAGGGCCGCATGTGGATTTTGTGCTGAGTGGCGTTGGAAGCATAGCATCATAGGCAGGCTCCCTGGGAGAGGGACCAGAGGCTGAGGTTCCTCTCCAACCTTCACCCTGGGAGCGGCTACTGTGATAGAGCCAGATTCCCAAGTTCTCATTCATGGTATTTTGAAATGACATAAAGGGACTGCCACCAAACAAGGCAGGATAGCCACAGCCAAGATGGAAAAACCTCGCCTTCCCCCTGGAGAGCAGAGGAAGCCTCCCCACACACCGTGTAATTTCCAGAAAACACTGGTGCTTCTCCATGGCTCTGCCGACCAACCACATCCTTCTAACCCTTTAAGAATCCAGCCCCTCTTTCTTCTGACTTTAAGCACCAGGTCGTGCTTAAAAGATAGTTGCCAAGCCAGGCATGGTGGCTCACGCCTATAATCCCAGCACTTTGGGAGGCCAAGGCTGGTGGATCACTTGAGCGCAGGAGTTGGAGACCAGCCTGGCCAACATGGTGAAACCCCATCTCTATTAAAAATAAATAAATTAGCTGGGCATGGTGGCATGTGCCTGTAGTCCCAGCTACTCAGGAGGTTGAGGCAGGAGATTCACTTGAACCAGGGAGGTGGGGGTTGCAGTGAGGTGAGATCGTGCCACTGCACTCCAGCCTGGGTGACAGAGTGGTGGGGAGGGGTGAGGGGCACTGAGATAGTTGCCAAGATACTGTGCATTTTAGGAATTGGGACCAAAACTGCAGAATGCTCATGTGTTTAGGCATTTGTTAATTACATCAGCCTCAGTCCCAGTGTCCCCTCATCCCCTCCCAGGAAAGCAAAATGTAACTACTACTAATAAGCTGGTTGTACAGAGAATTCCTGGCTGTACAGAAATTAATGAAGCCCTAGGAAACAGAATGTGATGAAATACTTAATAGATTACAGATTGAAGCCACTGTCTGAAGCTGAAGGAAGAAGGAGCTCGGCTGTCACGGGGCAGGGGCACCAGTCCCTCTTCTCTACCCAGCCACCCTCCTCGCAGCAGTCTCAGCCCGTACCTGGGGGTGTTGGAGGAGGGTTCGGATTGATGATCAGCAAATTGGGGCAGCATGTGGCCTGTCACAAGGAAGATCTGGGGGTGCTGGTTAGTCTGGGATACCTGAAGTGTAAGCCTGTGGTCGCCTGAGGTGGCAAGCAGCCCTGTTGGAATGGCGGGCATGGAGAGGATTGCCATTCAGAGGCAGAAAGCTGCCTATCGGGACAGGCAAGCTCACAGAGTGGCCATGATTCCTGCTGTAGGACTGGCTGCAGCTGCCACAGGGAAGGACACGTTTCTCCTTGTTTCCACTGCCTGAGCCGGGGCTCTGAGCCACTGGACTTAGCTGGACAGGAGGGTGAATAGAACCCATCCATTCCTCTGTGATCAGCAGTGACAGCCTGGGGCAGTGTGGCCATGTCAGGTCAAAGCGGACATGATCCCAGGAGGCCACGGGTGCAGGGCATGACCCAGAGATACTGGGTGCTAAGCAGAGGTACGACGTAGGTGTCTTGGCCCCGTATCTGGGCCACACAGGTGGTGTCTGGAGCATCCTTTGGAGACCATTCCTGGACTGTTACTCCTCTTACATAGATTGACCTTTCTCTAGCTGGGGATGCTGGGCCAGGCATACCTGCCCATGGAAAACCAAAACCGTTACAGACAGAAGTCACAGAGACAGAGTGTTGGTAGGACGGAGTGGTCAGGGAACCTGTGAGAGGAGCCTGTAACTGACACTGCCCACCTCGCACAGCATCAGGAGGGAGATGCCGGCTGGGCCCTCCGTGGCTAAGTGGCTTCTGCTTCTGGATTGCAATTTCTTTTATATGTTTATTCCATTTCCTGGGTCACCCCTCATTGAACATTTACTTTGTGCCTGGCGATGTCCTGAGTATACATTAATCTAAGGCAGAGTCAATGTTGATCCATTCCTCCCCAGCTTAAGCACCCAGCCAGCGAACGGGGCGAAGTGCAGGCAGAGAGCCAGAAGCAATGAGGGCATGCGCTCGGCTTCCTGGAGCGTTTGCTAATGAGCAAAACAAGGTTTGCCAGCTCGAAATGGAAAAGCAACAGGAAACCAGGAATGAACTGCTCCAGAAAAGCCCTGGCTCTGCACCCAGGAGTCTCCTACCTTGTTTGGTGTGAAATCTGTAGACATCTCCTTCCTCAGAGACACAGCTCCTCCCAGGAGGAACCTAGAGGGATGTGCAAAGAAAATCTCAACCCAAAAGCTCAAAATACATGTAGAGTAAAAACATTTAGCATTTGACTTTTGGAGTAAGAGTTTTAAACAATGGATGCAGACCATATTGCTGTTCACTTTCCCATAAATCAACGTGAGACTTTGCTGTCAGCCAACATGACAGCAGTGAACAGAGCCCAGGGGACCCTCGGACTCAAGATCGTCAAGTTGTAACTATGGCATCCCAGCCAGGACCTTCTGGAGTGGGGACCAACAACGGGGTGAGGCCGCGCGTGGTTCCCAGAATGCCAGAAGCCCCGTGTCAAGATACGTGGTGGGTGCTGCATTGTCGTTTAGGACCAAGGGCCTCCCTCTGCCAATTCACTGCCTGTTTGCACAGCAAGTCATGTGTCCTCAATATTGGACTTCTGTGGTATCAGTATTGAGGCCCACAATGTATCTGACCATCTTTAAAGTGCTGTACAAATCTGAACTGAGTATGAGTATCCTGTAACTTGAGTATTAAATGTGGCTAGATCATCCCAAGGCGGAATTGAGGTTCTAACCACTACGCACACACATTCACAGCCCTGGATCCTCCTTTGTGTGTATTCTTTCAGCATGGTGATGGATAATTTTCAGATCATGGGGTCTTTGGGTGCATCTGGCATGGGTAAGCCCTGTCTTGACACTGAGTGACATTGGGGTGCTGCCCTGTCCCATCCCTGTGTCATGGCCGGGCCTCCTGCCCCCACCACTCAGCGCAATCCCTCTGCCTTTGGCCAGCTGTCGGGGCTGGACTTACCCCTCCCTGGTCTGAGGAATAAGACATACCTTTGGGTCAGAATCCCCCACAGCCCTCTGCAATGACTGTCTGACAGCCTTTTTCCTAGTAAGCTGCTGCCTGCTTGTCTAGGTGAAATCTCTAGCAATTGCCCAACCGAAAACTGGGACTTAGAGCTGATGGCTACACATGCCCTGAGGGTACCTCTGAAAAGCAAGACCTTTTGAAGGCCGGAACCCTGAAGAGCCGGTGCAGAAGCAGAACTGTGCAGGCACCATGAGGGCAAGCACGAAGCCAGCCATCTATATAGATGCGTCAGCATCCCTCAGCTCCACATCGCTTTCCTGGTGTGCAGGACGCAGGGAGCCCCCTTTGCCTCTAACTGTGTGCTGCACTCACAGGGGCTGAGTAGTGTCTGTTTCTTTTGGTGATGATGTCTACTTGGGCTGAAGGCTCAGAGCGCTCGTTCCTTTGGACACCCCTCAGCGGGCGAATGGTGAGCGTGTGCTTTGCATAGACACAGCTGCCAACAGTCCTCCTCCATCCTCCACACCAGCGCTGAGCTGTCATGGAGACAATACAGGCTGGGCTGTGTGTGTGGTCAGCAGAGGGGCACTGGCCCAGCTGGATGGGTGTGCGAGAGGATTATGAACCAGCATCAACGCGTCTCAGTTAAACAGCCCGCAGTGCTGCCACGCACGCAGGACGTCAGGCTTGGTGTTTCTGGGTTCCTGGCCTGATGTTCTGTCGGCAAACTCTCTCTAACATCCCGACTTGTCTCCCTTGTAATGCCAAGACAGTTTCCTAGCAGCCTGAATCATGAAAGGAATCACAAAGGACCCATATTTTTTCCCTGTTAAGCTACTGTAAGAAATTTAAACAGGGAAAGAAAATGGTTACCTTTAAAAGTTGGCTTTAATTTTACCAGTGGGAGAGAGACCAGTAGTCAAATAGAAGTTGTTTACTGAGTATTTTGGGTTGAAGAGATACTGGTTCTTGATGACCATCTGGATGATTTAGGATGCATTTAAAAATCTGCTGTATAAGAAATTAAGGCAGTGCTCATTAACTAGGAAGATCCTAGGCCTGTCCTGAGAATGATTGCACAGTCGTCTGTTCAGTGCTGCCTGCCAGGCTGGGAAGCCACATGTGTTTCTATGGATGTATCTGTGGGGTGCTGAGGGCCCTGGAAGCAGAGTATTCCTGAACCTGTCTGGGAGGAGTGCTTCCCTTGGGCATTCCAAACTCCACTGAGCCTTAACCCACAGATGAGGGGGAGGCAGGTCTCCAAGGGGACCCTGAGACCCATTCCTATCCCCAGGAGGTATGCAGGGATGGATGGAGATGGGGAGAAGGGAGAACTGAGAGCCTGAAGGATGTGCCAGTGGAGGACCAGGTGAATGCAGACCCCACTCACTGGGCACGCGTTTAGTGAATGCATGTAAAGTGCCAGGTGTCATGCACAGGTGGGGAGTTTTGTGGTGGGACAGACTCAGAGCCCTCCTCTGCTAGAGCTTATGTTATGGCTTCATCTGATGATAGACATTAAACATGCGCAACTGCTGATGGGGACACAGGTTGTCAGGGACGTGTGAGATCTATCACATTGCAGGGTAGGAATCACATTTAGAAGGTCATAGATGTCCCTTTTATATGGTGACAGGGTATGCAAGTTGTGACTGAAGTCCAGATACGCTACTTGAGACCAGGCTCAGCGTAAATACTGGTTGCTTATAAACGGGCTGCTTGATGTGAAGGGAAACAAGTAGGCTAGTAGATGAAGAATGTGGGCTCTGGTGTGATAGGACTGGGTTTGGTGCTTGCTTTAGGGCTATGTGACTGTACTGGGTTTGGTGCTTGCTTTAGTGCTATGTGACTTTCTCCATGGAAAACGGAATATTAATTATGCTGGCAAGGATAATACTTACCACAGTTCTGGGCTTATAAGAGAATGTCAGTCGTATTACCTTCTCTGTGTGATTATTATTAACATTACTGCCATTTTATTATCTTTATTGTCATGGCAAGGAAAATCATTTGTGGTAATATGTCAAAGGCAACTTGTAGTTTTGGAAATCTTCTAGGATCTGGATTTCTTAGAAAGGTAAAAAGTCATTATTCCTTGGAACACACATTATGGAGATTTGAGATTTCAAGTTCATTGGTCCTAAATATATTACCGTTTCTTTTTTGTATATCAAAAGTGAATTATAGTAATTTCACTCCCAGGTGTGTGCCCCAAAGAATTGAAAAACAGGTGGTCAAACAAGTATGTAAATGTTCATAGTAGCCCTATTTACACAGTAGCCAAAAGGTGGAACCAGCCCAAGTGTCTATCAATGGATGAGTGGATAAACAAAATGTGGCCCGTGCCTACAGTGGATTTTCGTTCAGCCATCAAAGGAAATGAAATTGTCATATATGCTGCAACTTGTGTGAACCTCGAAAACATTATGCTCAAAAAAAAGCCAGCCACAAAAGGTCACATATTGTATGATTTCATGGTATGAAGTATCCAGAATAGGTAAATCCATGGAAACAGAAAGCAGATTGGTGGTTGCCATGGGCTGAGAGGAGGCAGCTATGGAGTAGAATTGCTTCACGGGGGTAGGGCTTTATTTTGGGGTGATAAAAATGTTCCGATAGGTAGAGGTGGTGGCTGCACAACATTGTGAATGTAGTAAATGCCATTGAATTATTCACTGTAAAATGGTTAATTTCATGTTATATGAATTTTGCATCAATAAAAAAGCTAGTTGTAAGCACCATTTATACTGTAATATTTGTAGATTACCATAATGTAAAATTGTCCCCTTAGAACATCTCACTTAGAACAGCTTCCACCATTAAAAAAAGAAAATGTGTTCCATGCTTGTCTGCCTTATTATCACCACAGCAAGAGCCTGAGATTGACCTTTCACGAAGCTTTGCACAGTCATCGTGAAAAGTGGTTTCTCGTACTTTGCTGCATACGGTGAGGCCCGCAGAGGCTGCCACGTGAGACTGATATTCACCCTACCCTCTCTCGTGATCCAGAGAAGTAGGAGAGCCTAGAGGCACGCCAGGGGAAATGAGATCACCAGGCTTCACTTTATGTTTGTGATAATGTTGGTAAGTTGCTCAGAGCCATGCTTGTTGGTGAGTGTGATGTGGCCTGAGCGGGGTCCCATGACCCTCCATTCAGTAGGACAGACACTGGAAGTCTGCTGTAGGCCAAGGCAGCAGCTTAAGCAGGGCCTTATTTGTTCATTCTGGGTTGTAGGCTGTTCCCGATGACCTAGCTGACTAGTAAGCTTCACAGGAAATGTGCAAGTCGGTTGACGAGCACTCAAAGAGCGCCCTGCACCCACCGTGCTTCTGCCCTTTTCCTGCCCTGCCTGGGGGATGGTTGCACTTTCAAGTTCAAGGATTAGCCGAGGTTGTCTGGACGCTTGATTAGCACGTCCTTTTAAAAGGTTCATTCCTCATCTCGCTGTTGCCGGCGTACCCTTCCTCTCCCGGACAGCCGCACCTGCTTCCCTGTGCTAATGACAGTTTATGAAGCGAGGCACAGTGAGAAGGATCTGAAGGGTTCGTGGGGAGCTGGTAATAGGATCTAGGCTTTTCTCTTCAAGGTCAGTTGGTTTTTTGAGTCCGCTCTAAGTTTATGGAGAGGAAAATTCATTATAATCTGACATTATTTGGCTATGAACATGGAATGGATTTATAGCCGACATCATGTGCAACGGGGGTGAGGGGAAATGAGCATGCCCCCATTTGGCCTTCCATCCCAGAGAGGATTTCATGGTTTAGTTGGCAGAGAGGAACCCAATAACCCTTCATTCAGTGGGCAGTGCTCTTCCCAGGAAGGGGGATTCAGACCCGGAGATGGTAGAAGGCATTCTTTGGCTGAACCCACAAGGGTTCGAGTTAGGAGCAGGCATTCGACTTAAGACCTGAGAAAACGCCAGCATTCTCCCACATCACCATATATGTGAGTTCGAACGTCCCTGGAGGTGGCATACACTCATGTCTTAGAAGAAGAAAAAGTTATTTGCTCTAGAAAAGGATCATGATTAGATGGATATGGGATTTGTCCTTTGAGCTAGGAATGGCATTGATGGCAAATACGTGTCCCGTAGTAGATGTAGCAGCTGTCACTGGGTGATGGCCTGAGACTGACTGTCAGAGTCCAGACCCATCTGAAGGCTGTGACTGTCCTCCAGGACCTAGGGAAGGCAAGAAGCCTTAGCCCAGGTGTCACTGCATGGAAGGCCTTGTTCAAGCCACTTAGTGATGTATTTTCTCACCTGGAAGGTAGACGTAATAGTAACTGGAGAAAACTTGTGTTTCATTTGTATATTGTGAAACTAAATGGCTCGGTTGTTATTGTTTTGCCATGGTGCTTTGGGCTAAGGCACTGGACAAATCTGAACTGTTACCAAATATCCTAAGTTGGATAGAGACCTTTTTTGGCTTGTTTTAAATCACATTATTCCAGCTTTCGTGATACCTCAGCCTTCTCTGTTGTTCCGCTTCTAGAGAAATCAGTTTTGATTTACATACATATATACTACCTTTTTCCTAAAAGGATCTAAGGGGCCTTATACAAACAATATAGTTAAGCAAGATAAAATAACCTAAATTCACATGGAAAAAAGTGAGGTGAAGAGAGTAGAGATGACCAAGGTTCATGTTTGGGGGAAGATATAAGAGGGGGAGTCCTGAGCTGGAGGACTCGGCTTCTCCCTGAAAGGAGCAGTGGGCAAATGGACAGAAATCAACAGACTTCCCTTGAGCACCTGTCAAATGGTGGGCACCGTGCTCTGTGCTAGGATAAAGCTGAAGTCAGCCACACGCCGGTGGTCCCATAACTGTCCAGAGCCCGCAGGACTGGAGGAGGGGGAATGGGGTGGCAGGTCAGCCTTCTGTGTCTTCGTTATGTAGTTAGAAACAGTTCCTAGAATTTCAGCCACATCTGGGCCAGGTGTGCCCTGCATTTCGGGTATGTCACACTCGGCCCCTCCCTCACTGTACAGGAACCTGGATGTGACTCCGGAATCAGGATCACTGAGGTTTGCAGATGATGGTTGGACTGGATTTTGAAATGATTATTTTCCCAGTGTCATTTCATTTACGGCTCTTTATGTGACTCTGGCCTTGGTGATGGAAATCAACTTGGTGTTCTCAATTACTACGACTGTATAATTTCATAAGATTTAGTATCTCCTGTGAAGAGTCCTACTTCTGCTAGGACATTGGGCAGCTGCCGCATCTCCGAGCAGTCCGTGGAATACCAAGTCACAGGTGCCGGTCCATTGAAAGTGCCTCCCTGAGACTGACGTGTACATTGTCGTTATGCATCACCCTGCACTCCTCCGCGTGCATAGCTCAGAACTGACTCTGAATTAAACAGGCAGTGCTTGGGTTTGGATGTCCTCTCCCACTCAGGGTGCCTCCCATTCATGAGGAGCCCCAAGTGTACTATGTGACAACAAGATCATTACCACAAGCGTGGCTGTGGGTGGATGTGTAGGTTTTGGGAAATGATCACTTGGAAAATTACATTCTTATACCTGGCAGTCTCACCTCTTAAAAGTGGAGAAACAGTGGCCAGGTAGACCTTGCTGTGAATTACAAGGGCATTTCTTCTGCTGAAAAACATTTCAGGCCAGATGTGGTGGTTCATGCCTGTAATCCCAACATGTTGGGAGGCTGAGGCGAGAGGATCAGTTGAGGCCAGGAGTTAGAGACCAGCCTGGGCAACAAGGAGACCCTGTCTCTAAAAAAAAAAACAAAAGGCCAGGCATAGTGGCATGCACCTCTAGTCCCAGCTACTCAGAAGGCTGAGATGGGAGGATAGCTTGAGCCCAGGAGGTCAAGGCTGCAGTGAGCCATGATCGTGCCACTGCAGTCCGGCTTGAATAATAGAGCAAGACCCTGCCTTTAAAAAAATCCATTTCAGTAAATTCACTGGGACTGTTTTCTCTGCACTCCTCTGTGGAGGATGTTTCCCGGAGCCCACGGTGGGCACTTTATTGGCAGGGCCCCGTGCTTCAGCCACCCTGGTGCACACGTAGCAGCAGGCTGGTGCCCATGATGGGGGTGGGCCCTGGGGCATCCCCGTGGGGCTTGCCAGTCTTCAGTGGTGATGACACTTCTGAAGGAATGGGAGAATTTCATCTAACTTGGTGTTCAGTGCTCTCTGTTCAACTAAAGTAAACGTGCCTGATGAACTAAGACTCGTGGCTGACAATGAGGCACAAGGATTCAACAGAAGGGACGGCCAACCCTGGGGTTGCTGGAATGTCAGGCACTCTGTGTGGCAGCCAGGGCCCCAGTGTCACTGCATAGTGATGTATCCCAGGAGTCAGTGGCATATAGGATAAGCACCTACTGTTCACAGTCACTTGTGAACATCTGCTTGGCTTGGCTTCAAGCTTTGATTAGGTCCAGGTCTGTTGCATTTTACCTTCTTTGGACCAGCAGCTTCCAGAGCCATGTTTTCATGGCGAAAGGCAGGTCCCCAGGGATGCAAGCCCATCTGGACCCAACTGAAACCCATGTTACCCTTCTCCTGTATCTTGTTGGTGGGTATTGCACCGGCCAAGGCAAATCTTGTGACTGAGCCCAGGGTCAAGGGTGGGGATGTGCACTCTGCAGAAGTGGAGGGTGGGGATGAGTGTTTGCTGGGCACTAGCATACCCGAGGCTCCGTGAGAATGTCTACTTTCGGCAGTCAAGAGAAGATACAGATTTTAAGCTTGCAGGTTTCCTCATTCCAAAGTTGGTGTGCTTGTACTTGACTTTGAAGTGATCTTTCTTCCAGGGTGAGGGGGGAGCATGAAAATAAGAGGATCTTGAGAACTGCTGTGCCCATTAATTTTATGGCAAATCCATATATCACCTGGAAAACCATCCATGGGGTATTGAGTAGCGGACCAAGAGCTGTGGTCCGGATTCCATGCATATGTTTTGGGAAGAGGCTGACCTGAAGTGTGCTGTTAGCTTGTCGAGAGCCCTACTCACTTCTGAACGTGGCTTAGCTCCAGCCATGTCCTTTGTTCTTCCAAGGCTAACCACTGCAAAGGGATTGCAGTGGCCATTGGAGGGCTAGTGAAGATTCAAGCACACTGACACTTAGGCTAAATCGGCAGTGGCAGGCTCTTGCATGGAAGTTGCATCAAGCTGCTGGAGTGACTGTCCCTTGATCTCCTCCTGTCTACCGGGTCTTCCTCCACCTCTCTTTAATGCTGCTGTGCTGCTAATGTGAACTCAGGCTTTAACTGGGAAAGTCGCCACTGCCTCCTCCATCACCCATGTCCTGCAGGTCAGGGCTGGAACGAGGAGCACTTGCGGTTGCCTAGTGGATGGGATTTCGAGGAAACGGGATACCTTCCTTCCCCACCCCTTCACCTTTTCCCAGAAATGCTCTCATCACTGTTTCCTTTTGGAATTGTCACTGGAATTTCCTGCTTTTGCAGCTCTTGTCAGCTTGCATTTCTTTTGCAATTCAGTACCCTTGGGAGCAGTGACGCGAAACCGTCACAGACGCTGACCTCGCTGACAGAGCCAGGCCGGGCAAGAAGAGGTGTGGGAAGATCTATCAGGCGTGTGGGGTGCTGGTGGGGTCTGCCCTGTAGCAAGACTTAGGGTGCGGGCCCCTGGGGGGTGAGGGAGGACAAGGGATGAGAGTTGGGAGGTAATGGGGGGGCAGTAAGAGGTGGAGGGTGAGGGGTGAGAGGACCCCCAAAACACACCCCCTGGGCCATGGTTTATATTAGGCTGCGCTGCCCCAGGGTGGGAATAGAGAAGATTCGGAACTTCAGAATGCCAGCCAGGCTCCCTTCCTGTTTTTTTCTATCCCGGAGACAACAGAGTTCTTTTTTCTGCGTGTTTTTTGGGGACTCCTCCTTTCTTGCTGCAATGCTATCAGGATCATAAAGAGCTGACATCTATAATTAATTTCAGTGGTCTGCACTCGTGCGTGCCTGTGGCACACAGAATACCTGGCTGTGGAGAAGCAGCAGCAGGACCTAGCGTGTTGGCATTGGAAGGAAACACAGAGGCCTCTTGGTTTAATCCCCTCATTTTACAAGCAAGGAAACTGAGGCCCAGAGAGGGGGCCCCACAGCCAGCCAGTGACAGTGGGCTCTGGGGGGCTCTGGACAGCAGCACCCCACCTGAGTACGCTCTTGGTTGGGCAGGCTGATGGGGGCCCAGTCTGGTGGATGCTCAGCAATATGAACGGGAAAAGTGGGGAATCCCTTCCTGTTCCCGGGTGCTGGTCTACCAGACTGGGGCTCCACTGGAGCCATGGTCCAATACCAGTCCTAGCAGTCATCGAAATAGGGGGCTTCAGTCTCCCAATCCTTAAAAACCCTGCGTAAGGAGTCTCTAAGCTAAAAACAATCTACGCTGATAGCTCTGCTCATCAAAAGATTATTTTGAGACCATTCAGGTGATGTAAACAACCCTCCTGCTTCGTAGCACCCAGCAGTGAGTATCTGGAGAAGTTGGAAATGGGGCTCACCCGATGAGGGCTGTGAGCGTGAGCCTCGAGGGTGCTGCAGGGTTCATTTCATTTCTCTCTCCATGTATTGAGCACCTGTTGGATAACAGTGGTCAGCTGTTTTATGTCCATTGCACATTATTGCATACTGTGTCTAAGAAGCCTGTAGAAGTGGGTGCATTATCCTCACTGCAAGTGTGGAAACTAAAGCTCTGTGCTAGAAACTTGGATCGGGTTCCCCAGGTGGCAATGGTGATGTAGAACACACACAAATCTGCAGACCTCAAAGCCTCACGCTCCTGACAACTGAGCCATGCTGTCCCCAGAGCCATCCTTGTATGCCATGACAGGGCCAGAGAGAGGACTGGATACTTTTACTGCACACCCTGAGAGACAGGAATAGGCACAGTTGTCACCTGTGCCATAGGAAATGGAGTGCCACCTGCACAATGCAGTGAGTCATGGTTCTCCCTGTCCCTCCTGCAACCCCAACTTCTGCCCTGGGCTGCTGGAGGGCACACTTTGGGGCATGAACACACCTGACAACAGGTTGTGGGTTTTGTTGGAGTGGAGCACCCTCAGACCCCTCTTGCCTTTTCCTTGCCCTGGCCCCCCTCCATTCTCCATCAGGAATTCTACTCCTGGGACTTGGAAAGTGAGGAGAGGGAAGGACTAGCTCTCCTGATGTGACAGTCTCAGAACAGGACGTCCCTCTGGTGTCCTGCATCCAGCACACGCACAGCACGTGGACTGGAGGCAGCTCTTCTGGTTCTGACTCTGGGGGTGCCTTTCACCTGCTGGGCCTCAGCAGAGCATGCAAGGGGATGAGGGAGGGGGATTCACTGTGAGGGAGTCAAGGATGGGAGCCTCTGGGATCAAGCTCTAGGTCTGCTGGCTGGGAAAGTGCTTTACTTAATTTGAGTGTAAGCGTTTAGAGTGAGCAGCTTCCGAATTTCCCACAGCTCTTTAGATTCAGGGTAGAGGAAATCAGAAGAGTCCGTCTCTGATTTCCGTGATGGTGGAGTGAGCGCCGGCCCAGAGAGCAAGAGCAAGCCTGTGCAGAAGTTCTGTGCCAATGGGCACACTGACTGTAGGGGGCACGCTGACCATGGGAGGGTGCTGGGGAGCACACAGACCCCCGGGGGGCTAGAGCTGACGGTTCCCACTGGGAGGGAGGCAGAATGCAGAGATGGCCACGTGGCAGGGCTGAAAGGCCTGCCGGCTCTGTGGTTTGTGGAGTAGGAGCCCCATGGCCGAGCCCTGGGCCAGGCCTTCGGGATGCTCCAGGGCTCGGGTTCAAGATGCTACATCTCTGCTTGGTGTCAGAGGGGGGACGCTGGTGGGAAATGAGTGGGGGCTGCATGGCGGAGCCTGTCTCTAGTTGCATTCTGGCTCAGGGAAGGCGGGCTTGTGTCCTCCCTAAGGAGCAGTTTCTGATTGGTGATGGATAGCAGCTGTTTTCTTTTTATCTTATTGCCATGAGTGTTTATTGGGGTTAAACCTGCATCTTTCCTTTACACATTAATGTAGGGAGATACTGGCTTTGAGAAATGGGTGTAGATTAGATTGATTATTTAGTCTAACATGTTCATAATTGGTGCAAGTTGTCTGCATTTTCTTAACCAAAACAAGCTACCCCAGGGAAAAAGTGGACTCCAGTTTTGCTGAGATACCAAAACATGGGTGTAAAGTAAGTAGGAGAGCTCTAGGAATCTTCCAGTCCTGCTCCGCCACCTGCCAGGTCATGAGCATGGCAGGAAGGCCTGAGGGTCACCGAGATGCCAGCCTGCCCTGCGGTGGGAAGACAGGGGAGGGGTGGTACTGCCCTGGGCCTCAGCTGACTACAGGGCCTGGGGACACTGGCCAGGAGAACGGTGCAGGGAGCCACTGCACGCACTCCACCTCTCGCCTCCATGGTGGGAGACGTCTGGGCACCCTCATTTGCTTGGAGTACTTCACTTAAAGTGGGTCTGGCTGGTCATCTTCTTGTACTTCCCAGCTTTGTGTCTTTGTTTCATAGTTTAGTCCTCAGAACGGCCAAAGGAGAAAGCTGCAGAAGAGCTCACCAGGAGGTAGCACCGTGTCTGCGTCCTCTAGGGCTGGCAGGCAGGAGGAGGTGGAGGGGTAATGGGCCTCCTGTGAGGAGAAGAGCCATGGCTGGGGAGTCTGGTGGCCCCTGTGGACTCAGGTGACAGTGAGGAGGAGAAACTCAGTGTAGCAATGGTGGCATTGGGTCTGGCTCATTACTCTCCCTGGGTCCTCCTCCCTCACGTGGAGGAAGGGGTGACTGCTTGGCGTGGGTGGACGAGGACTGCGTGAAGTGTGTATGTAGACAGAAGGTAAGTCCAGGCTTGGCCAGGGCCAGAGTCGTGGGCTGCGGCGGTGATGATGGCAGATGATAAGTCCTGAAAGATAATAAAAATGCCCAGGGTACAGCCCAGAAATGGCTGTGACAGTCCCAAAGGTGCCTGGAGCATGCCTCTGTTCGCTGCCTCCAGGCCCCAGCCTGGCGGTCTCCATGCTTGGGTGCTTGGGCTGTGGCCATAGCCTTCCTTCCACTGAAGGCCTCTGTTCCCACTCCCTGCTTGTGGGCCTGCTGGACACCTGCTCCCCTGCTCCTTCCTTGCCGCCCCATTGCCAGTCTCCGCCAGGCCTCACCTCACTGCGTTGAAATGGAGTGTTTTGGTGGCCAGCATTGAGTTCACAGAGGGAGTGGAGCTTTGCTCCCCTGTGGAGGAGCACTCAGAAATGCTGGTGACCAGAGACCCCTGGTGTTGTCCACAGAAGTCTCCAGAAGAGAGTAGGGGAGGGGTGGGCCACCCAGAGCTGAGGCAGGACCCTGGTGAGGAGGCTGGGGGCACACTTCAGCCCTTCCTAAGAGCTGGGGCTGAGGGAGCGCGCTGCAGGGAGCTGTGCTGCACTGTGATTCAGTGCATGTGGGGACCTGGAAGCAGGGAACAGTAGCCCCCTTTTGTGGTCAGAAAATTTGAGAAGTGGGGATGCTAAATGGCTGGCCTGAGCCACAGAGGTGCTACGTGGTGGATTTGGGATTTGAACTTGGCCATGCCTGGCTCCTAAGCTTGTGTTTGTTCTCTCTGCTCCTTGGGAGGATCAGCCAGCCTTGCTGCTAAGCCACCGGGGATGCTGGGGAGCTAGCATTCTGTGTGCATCAGCTGGTGAAGCGCTTGTCAGATAACCCCCAGTTTCCATCTCACCTGGGGAGGCCGTGTTTCCGGCTCCCTCCTGTCCCCCACACCTCTGCCTGTGGGTGTTTTTCCAGGAGAGCTTTCCCTGGGTAGGAAAGCCAGCGGGGGAGGGTGGCATTGGGCTGCCTTCTCACTTGCTGTCACCTCCCTTGTCCTGCTCCCTGGGCCTTCCCAGATCCACTGTAATGAAGGACCTTGAAAGAACACGATCCCTCAGGCACTGAGCGCAGGGTCTTACCGAGGGGCGGCCCCAGGGGAAGGGGGTTGGGGCCTGCAGGTTTCTCACGTGTGGTGTGCCCCTCAGGGATTTCTTTTTGGTGATCTTGTCATTTTGGTGGGTGTTAGTTTCCTTGAACATCTTCCTTATATTAGTAGCCATGAGTATTACTGAAAGGCAGTTTTATTCTTAAAGCATTCAGGGACTGATAGCAACCAAAATGATAAGACAAGCTGCAGGAGATGAAATCAGTGGAATTTGGGGATTGTGGGACAGGACCTTATTCTCGAAGGCGGCTGGTCTAGGGCGTGTGGACCGGGAGGTGGGCGTGAGGAAGGGGACATACCGCTCCCGTCACTCTCCTCTCATCCAGCCTTGGAAGCCACTGGAGTCACATCTGCTGCAGGAAACCCTGTGTTTGAGTGATGTGAGGAGCAGTCACAGGGTGGTTTTGGCTGGACAAAGGGCATAAAGTGACATCTAGAAATGCATGGGAGGCCACTGCCAATGTCATGGGAAACCATGTTTTTGAGGCTTTGGTGATTTTTTTGAGACCCTTCCCAGTCTAGGCCAGGCAGATCATCTTCTGTGCACACCTCTGAGGGTGAAGTCCCTGCATGGCTAAGCACATGTGTGTGGAGTGTGTGTGCTTTACGACGTGTGGCGTCCTGTCGGGTGATGCTTTTGAATGTGCTGACTTTAAAAAATCCACACTGGGCTCGTCTGCTTCCCTGATGACAGAGTTTGGGAAACTAATGAAAGACATTCTGGCCTTGTGCCATCAGAATTGAAGTCAGTGTGGGGAACAGCTGCCTCTGGGAGGACGCTGTCTGTGCACTGTACCGCGGGGCCTCTGCTCCATGGCCGGCCACACAGCCCTGTCCTGGAAGAGTCCCAGGCAGCCGTCACCCCTTCACCCAGTCTGGAAAGAGCCCAGGGTCTGGAGTAGGGGTGACAGTGACGCTTTCTATGGAAGCTACTTTAAAGAAAGAACAAATTGGGCCTGGCACTGGCCTTCTGGTTTTGGAGACTGAGTTGCCCTGCCCTGTGCTTGCAAATCCACTCAGTGTGAAGGGAAGGACAGGTTCCCCTTTCCACACCGCCCCATCACCTCCTGGGAAGCTGCTGAAATACAGGTGTTCATGGCGGGGTTAAGCCAGCTTGTGAATCATCAGCATGCCTTTCCACAGCCAACGCACTAAAACTTTTGTCTTAATTAGACTTGAGGCGCAAACCGCTGATTCTCCAGTGCAGTGTGCCCGTTGTGCCGTGCTTTTGTGTTAGCGTGTCTGGACGTGGTATTCATATATTAACAGTGCATGCTGGGGCACTTGGACTGCAGGGCAATCGCTTGCCAGGCGGTGGGAGCCCAGAGGCTGGGGTGGTGCATCCTGTTCTGGCCACAGTCAAGCCCCAGAGTGTGTCTGTGCTCTGAGGGGAGCCTAATCTATCATCTGTGTCAGTCCTCTCTGAGAGTCCTGTGGGGAAAAGGTTCACTTGGGGCTCATGAAAGCTTGCTTTTGCATCTGTCCATAAGCCTGGTCCAGTGTGAGCAAGCTGACGCCTTGTGGAGCCTGGATCCGGACCCGGCAGGGTGTGAGTCTGCGCCTTAGAGAGCATCCTCCTTGCAGTCACGGCCTTGTTGGCTTCACTGCCTCTGCGTGGCTCCAAGCCTGACCGCTTCCTTCCTTCCATGCCCCAAGAGTGCCTCCTTCTACTGCATTCAGATTTTTGTCCACTCACCCAGTTTTCCTCTTTTCTGCCCTGGGTTCTGAGGGTCCATGGCCTGCAGGACAGTTTGCCTAGGATAAGCCATTACACATCAGGGGCTGGTGGAACCCTGATCTCCTGCTTAGAATCAATGGTGTTTCTGACATGGGGAGGTGGACATTCAGGCGCCTGTCGTTACATGGCAGTAGAAAGGTGCTTGGACCCTGCAGGGGCCTGGTGCTTTGTACCTGTGGATTTTCCAAGTCATTTTATCCAAGGATTTCATTTCACTTCCAGTTCTTTAAGTAAGGGCCTGGCAAAGGGATAGGCAGCATTCTGTGTTTCTCTGAGGGAGGTAATGCTCTGCCGTCAGCAGATTTCCTTGTGATGATGGAAAGTGTGGTCGAGGGATGTGTTTGACCCTCCTATAAGAAACATGAAGGTGTGCTGCCCATGCGGTGGTCACTCCAGGGGGCCCTTGATTGCAATTCGAAGGCAAGCAGGAACCTGGAGGCCCAGAGGGGCAAAGAGTGCAGGGCTCAGGTCCTGTGGTCACTCAGCACGTGCTCTCTCAGCTGCACCGCAGTCCCGCACAAAGCCATCTATGCTTATCACCTGGGTGCAGAAGACCAAGTCACTAAAATCCCAGAGTCAGGGGTTTGCTCCAGGTGGGCCTGGACTCTCAGCTCAGCCCCCAACAGGCCATCAAGGCACCATGCTGAGCTGATGGCTGGCCCACTGCTGTGACCAAGGCCCATTCTGGATTGGCACATGGTGAGGGGAGCTTCCACGCCCATCATTCTAAATCCCAGGAGCTCTGAAGCAGGAATCTTTTCCCCCTGTTTGGCACAGCTCATCTGATAGCAAAACCTGCTTTGAGCTACCAGGAGCCCCAGTGCCTTTCGGAGGGTTGGGTTTCCCTGCAGAGATGCGGTGCAGAGCAGATGCTGCCCCATACCTCCTGGGATGAGTGACATCTCACAGGGTTTCCCTGCAGAGATGCGGTGCAGAGCAGACACTGCCCCATACCTTCCGGGAGGAGTAACACCTCACAGGGCCGGTATCCATTCTACCATTCCCAAATTCAAACTTCTCCAACTCCAAATTCCTCAGCTGGTCTGTCCCCAGAGGTAGCAGTCAGTGCCGTGAGTCTGCATCTGAAAAGACAGTGAGCATTTGTGAACCCTGCCCAGGTGGTTCCGCCATCCTCCACAGACTGGCAGCACTGAAATGGGACGTGCGACTGTCCCCGTGCTCAGCTCTGCACTCTTCAGCAACCTCCTGATTTTGCATCCATGCTTGCTCTCCATGTTTCTGTGATCTCATCTGTGACATACAGATGACAGCCATGGTATTGGCCTCATGGGGGGTTGTCCAGAGATAAAAAAGACCCAGTGACTATATGCCACAGAATTTTGTATCCAAAATTTGCATTTTAAATTTTTCCAAGGGACTTTTTTCTGCTCGCGTCCAGTGAATGGCCCCTTGGTCTCTCCTGTGTGGTGTTCCGTGGTCACAGTCACCCTGGATTCCCGACGCCCTGGTGGAGAGGTGATACCATTGTCTGCAGACCATGAGAAACTGCATCTTGACTCCAAACCACAGCTGTAAATAAATTGACATGTTTATTTGTGGGCTTACAGAGACATAAAAATCTTTTCTGGAGGTGCTTTAGGTATCTCCAGGCTGCCTGAGAGACCTAAGAGAGATACCTGTCTTCTGAGAGCACCAGGTTGGGACACCATGCTCAGGTGACTTCCATGCACCCTGCAGAGCCACCCTCCCCCCTGACCCTGTTCATGCTGCAGGCTGCACCATCTCCACCATATAGTCAGGCGCAGGTGGTTGGTTTTGTCCAATGCGAGGCAAGAGGGGAACTGTGAGATCAGAGTGTTCCCCTTCTGGGCCCTCCCTCGGGTCCTATCAGAGGCCTCAGATCCCATCAGAGGCCCTCTGCACAGAGCTTTTCTTTGTAGCCTCTACAGAGCTTTTTGGCCCTTCCCTTTCAGGCCTCAGATATTAAAGCTTCGCACTGTTGCCAGTTGCAGGGTGCTGCACTCTCCTGTGTGCAATTTCTTAACCCCTCTCATTGTCCTATAGTTTTTCTTTTGCTAACTCCTACCCTTAGTGACCGGATTAGGTGTGCCGCCCCTCTACATCCAGGACCTGCCTGTTCAAATTAGCAAGCCAGAGAAAGGTTCAAGGTCTTATTTGAAAGGCAGATTGGCCGGGCGCGGTGGCTCAAGCCTGTAATCCCAGCACTTTGGGAGGCCAAGACGGGTGGATCACGAGGTCAGGAGATCGAGACCATCCTGGCTAACATGGCGAAATCCCATCTCTACTAAAAATACAAAAAACTAGCCGGGCGACATGGCGGGCGCCTATAGTCCCAGCTACTCGGGAGGCTGAGGCAGGAGAATGGCGTGAACCTGGGAGTCGGAGCTTGCAGTGAGCTGAGATCCGGCCACTGCACTCCAGCCTGGGCGGCAGAGCGAGACTCCGTCTCAAAAAAAAAAAAAAAAAGAAAGGCAGATTGAGCCCTGGCATGGGCCATCCCATGGCCTGTTGGCTGACTGCCACCAGCAGGGTTGAGCTGTCCCATTGTCACATCACTGGCCTTAATATAGTCACACCAGTCTCATGCCCTGAAGTTGTCCTGTTTGCCCAAAAGACGAGGCTACCAGGAAAATGCTGTGAACCTTGGTTCCCAAGAAGAACTCAGAAACCTAGATGCACTGTGCTTGCAGCCGTTCAGAATAGGTGCAAGGATCCAAATCCCTGGGCCTCATGAACAAAGAAAGTTAAAAATCAGGATGACTGTCATTAACTGTAATTGCTTTTGCATAACTCCTTTCAGAGTTATTGCAGGCATGGAGTCCGGGGAGTTGCCCATAGTTTTTAATGTATTAGGGAACAGGAACACTCAGAGGTATTCTCATCTAAAGACCAGTTCACAAAGGAGGCATTTGAATGTGAATATGCCAGCTTTAAAACCCGATAAAGCCAGAAAGTGTGAGAGCCCGCAGAGATGTCATTAAGGAAATTATTTCCTCCCAAAATAGAGGCACCCCAGGTGACCTCCCAAAACAGAATTTTTGTCATATCGGTCTGGAGTCACCTCCATTCCCTTTCTGTTGAGGATTGTTCTGTTTCCTGACAGCACCCTGGGATTTTTGCAAGGCAAGGCATTGTCACCCAAGGGGACTGACTTCTTTTCACTCCATTACATTTTTTTCTCCTTGCCAGGAGCCTGGGAGATTGCTATACCTGACCCCTGCCTTTGGAACATGGGTGAAAGTTGTCATGGTGGAGGACACATGGCTGGGACAGCAGATGGCTAGAAAGCTACTACAGGAGGACTCAAATCACTTTCTTATTTAGTAGCTTCTGGAAATCTTTATGCCCATGTGGTAGAAAAACAGATGGGCGTTCCGTAAAGAAAGCGGTACCAGTGTCTGCAGAGCATGAGAGATTGCATCTTGACTCCAACCCATAGCTATGAATAAATTGACAAATTTATTTGTGGGCTTATCAAGGACATAAAAAAATCATTCTAGCTGGCAAATGAAAATGGCATTGTGTTGCTCACTAACATTCGTTTGTCAACTGTTCTTGGAATAGGTGTTAAATTATAACTGAGGAGCTGGCGTTATAAAGCTGAACTGGGATTTTCCAAGCTGTCATATGAAAAGAAAATTATTAACTATCTCCTCCTCCATCCCCCACCTCTCTCTCTACAGAAAAAAGCCCCTTTCTCTGCTGTCATATGACTTGGACTGCACGCTCTATGTGCACACGGTGTAATGAATGCCACATTATCACCCACTGGCTGGGGTGAGCCTTCTTGTTATTTATTTCCAACTGGAACAGGATTTCACCTCCCATGCTCCTATACAAAGGAATCTTAGAAACAACCATTTCAGATAATTCCTTGCATCAGAGTTTTAGGTACTCTTCTGCAGACAAACTGTTGTTGGAACATGAGCTTGGATTTCTTGATGCTACGTGTCACAGATTGGCAAGAAATGGTCTGGGTGGTGCTGCTGGGTGCACATTAAATGATGAGCTGACTGCCTGGAGCAGCACTGAGTCATACATTCTCATGTGCTGGGGTAATGCCTATCACAACAAATAATCCCATAGCTTCCTTGACCCCAGAGGTGTCCAGAACCGGTCACTGAACAGCTGCGCACTCTTGGTCAGACATTATGTGTGGTGGAAATCTGTGTAAGGATCTCAGTAATTATGGGGACCATGGTGTAGTGCTGGGATGTCTTACTTTGCTCTTAGATGTCTCTGCTTTTGGTTTTGAGACATCACGTGGAAAGCTATGTTGGTTTTCATCCTGTTCCACGGCTCTCTGGTGTTGGGAGGCTGCACTTCATAGCATGGAAGATGAAACATGATATGACTTCAGGAATGCATGCTGAGGGAAGATGTGTGGTCATGAAAATACACTTTTTTTTTTTTGCCGGAAACTGGGTGAAATCTTAAAAACTGGGGAAATTGGGAAATCAGCTAACTTTCTCAGATCTTGGTTTCCTCATATTGTGTATTGTGTCGTGGGCTTGAACCAGAGGATTGCTGAGGTTCCTTCCAGCTCTGCTTCTAGTTCTTAAATCCAAAGCCTACAGGGCTCTTGGAGTAGCTCAAGGCTTCTAGTCTTTAAGTTTCAAACAGACCACTGCGGGGACCTTGTTAAAATGCAGATTCTGCTTCTATGGGTACAGGGGGATGCCGGGAATTCAGGACTAAGTAAGGAATCTCTCTTGTGCTGCAGTGCTGCTGGCCCAGGGACCACACTTTGATTACCACAGATATAGATGGCCGAAGTTGCATGGTCCTGGATGAGCCAGATCCCTTCTTTGTCCAGGTGGCTTAGGTCTGGGTGGCTCCTTCACATCTTCAGACACATCACATCATTCCATCTGTTTGTCAATAAAGATGGACAATGAGAATGAAGTGAGAACTTCTCTTTTTGGTAGTATAAGACATTGCTCGCAGGCACACAATACATACCTATTACAGTAAATGAGTGATAAGAGAAATTAGTGTGATCAGGGACTGTACCATACCTAGTCAAAGTCCCTCCAGCCTGCCACACATGAACACACACATATATGCATGCACTAGATTTCATTACCTGGAATCCTCATGTTCGTATTCTATAGCACCCAGCTTCTATTTTCCTCACTGTCTCCTACACATATTATGCCTAGATACACTATGTCCTCTGACTATCCTTTGGCCCACCCAATGCCTATCATTTTTTAGATCGGTGCAAGTCCTAAGTGTTCCGTGAAGCCTCTGGATTCCTTCAACCTGAATGCCCTCCCTCCCTGTTGTATCCATGGTCTTCCAGAGCAAGGATGCAGACCCAGACCTGACTGCTGCACCTGCCCAGCTGCACTCAAGGGAGGCGCTGCTGTTGCACACATACCTTTCCTGGGCTTAGGTCTGTTTCAGATTCTTTACAACACAGTACTCTTGATGGCTTCTAACAACTGCCTGAAACATCTTTTCCATCCCTAATTTAAGGCTTAAATATGATTTTATTCTTCATGTATATATTCTCTTCCTGTTTTGCCACGTGGTAAATTCGTTGAGAATAACTACTTTTTACTGTTTTCCTGGGGTGCCCAGCAATATGCCGGGTGTGCATAGTAGGTGCACATTAAATGATGAGCTGACTGCCTGGAGCAGCACTGAGTCATACATTCTCATGTGCTGGGGTAATGCCCATCACAACAAATAATCCCATAGCTTCCTTGACCCCAGAGGTGTCCAGAACCGGTCACTGAGCAGCTCAAATGGACCCTGATTTGGGGCACTTGTCTCATGAACGTGGGGAGAGTGGGAGGGCACCATCTCACATGATTCCTTTGAAAATGCTGTCAGGATATTATGGAGAAATGCCAGAAAGCAACAACAGAAGGCTGTTGGGAGAAAAAGAAACAGTAATCTCTTTTTTTTTTTTTTTTTTTTGCGTTATGCTTGAAGGGGAGGGAGGTTGTTTGCTCTTCAGTGTTCTACATGCAGCTGCCTCTATTGCTTTTGGTTGGACCAGGCCCATCTGCCCAAAAAGTGAGTGGGGATTATGCGTCTCAGTTCCTGCAATCTCGCCTGGCTGCCGTGCAGGAGTCAGATGGTAGGGCCGGGAGGACCGGGCTTGGGGCCAGGGGCCTTCAGGCACGTGCTGTGGAGAGGCGCTTGTGAGATGCACACGCCGTGTCTGCACCCGGCGATGCCCTTGGAAGAAGCTCCTGCTACTGTCCCTGTGATCTGCTGAGCCCAGGCAGCCCCTTGTGGTGGGGAAATGTGTGGAGGAATCTTGGAAGACTGGATATTGTTCCAGTGGGGTGTGAGGTCCTCTGGCCTTAAGTCGCTCCTCTTTGCTCCTTGTTGTCTCCCAGGCCGGGCTTATTCGCAGGTTTCGAAGTGGGGAACCTGAACTTAGTAAGGTCTCCAGTTTCAGGTGACTGTTGTGTCTCAGCTCTGTCAGAGAACAGCTCCAAACTGAGCCATATTTCATGCCTCCTCAGTCAAAGATTATACATATATACTTTTTTTTTTTTTTTTTGAAACGGAGTCTCACTCTGTTGCCAGGCTGGAGTGCAGTGGCACAATCTTGGCTCACTTCAAGCTCCGCCTCCCGGGTTCACGCCATTCTCCTGCCTCAGCCTCTCGAGTAGCTGGGACTACAGGTGCCCACCACCATGCCCGGCTGATTTTTTATATTTTTAGTAGAGACAGGGTTTCACTGTGTTAGCCAGAATGGTCTCGATCTCCTGACCTCGTGATCCACCCACCTCCGCCCGTCTCGGCCTCCCAAAATGCTGGGATTACAGGCGTGAGCTACCACGCCTGGCCCCAATATGTGTTTTTAAATGTTTCCTTCTAATTAAAAGCATCATTTATGTTCTCTACAGAAAAATTGTAATGTATAAATGTATAAACATGTTTTTAAGTAGGAAAGAAGACTTGCCCTTTTCAGAATCCAGAGAGTCCCCTTGTTAGTGTATTGGGGTTCCACATATGTGTTTGTTTTCCAAACATGACTAGGATTATGTAAACATGAAGTTTTGTATCCTGGTCTTTTCACTTAATGCTATATTTAATTGGAATATTTTTACTACACTAAAATGTTCTCAAAATAGCATATTTCATAGCTGTGGAAGAAATCATTGCACATATTTCCCATAATTTCTGTAACTGTTCACCTATCCGACGTTTAGCTTGTTCCAGTTTTTCTCTACTTTAAATGACGTCATCCCCTAGTTTCACATTGCATTCCCTGATTTCTATTTTGGGATTTTTCTTTCCTCTTTTGCCAGTTTTCTATCTATAGACTCTTCCTGGAAAAGCGTCTTGTCGGGATGGTGCTGAGAGGAGCACGAACCTGCCTGGTCCATGTAGCAGCAATTTGACATTTATTTATTCATTTTTTATTTTTTTGAGATGGAGTTTCACTCTTGTTGCCCAGGCTGGAGTGCAGTGGCATGATCTTGGCTCACTGCAACCTCTGCCTCCCAGATTAAAGCGATTCTCTTGCCTCAGCCTCCCCAGTAGCTGAGATTACAGGCATGCGCCACCATGCCTGGCTAATTTTGTATTTTTAGTAGAGACAGGGTTTCACCATGTTGGTCAGACTGGTCTCAAACTCCTAACCTCAGGTGATCCACCTGCTTCAGCCTCCCAAAGTTCTGGGATTACAGGTGTGAGGCACCACACCCCAATTTGACATTTAAGTGGCAGCTGTCGGCTGCAGTTCAGGGAGGATCCCTGCACAAGCAGGAAGGACTGTCTCATCATGACACTGCAGGGGACACACTACGAGGAATGGGACGCAGGGGCAGAGCTCCATAGGCAGTGCCCTGGGTCTCGGATGGTGCCGTGTGGGGCCCTGCAGACAGACTCACCTGCCTTAGGGCAACCGCAGGAGGGAGGACACAGGGATGGTGAAGGGAAAGCCTTCTGCTAAAAATACCCAGCACTGCACTGCAAACAAGCAGGGCCACACAGCTAACCGGGGGTGTCCTCCTTCCCGTGGGTTTGGGTTACAACTTGTAGCACACAGAAGTGTCCATTTGTGTGTCGTCACAGGCCAGCAAAATCTGGGAAAGGGGACTGCCTGTTCTCTTGTCTGGACTGATCTGGACCCTGAGTCCCTGATGGCCCAGGCTACCCCAAAGGTAACCGGGCTGCCTGCCTTACCCTGCCCCCCTCTCTTTCCACTGCCAGTGGTGGGTCCGCCCCTGCGTCAGGCAGTCATCCTCTGTCCCCTGCGTGCACTGACCACTAGAAAACAAAGGGTGCGAAGCCCACACCAACCTGAGAAGCCCCTTCCTGAAAGTAAGTCAAGTTTCCGACTCCTTCATTTGTCGGACAGATGAAGGACAGGCCTTCATTTGTCTTTGGGCAGGGCCCTCTCAAAACGGGGATGAGTTATATCAGAAAGTGAGTGGCCTGTCCTAGCAATGTCCATGTTGGCTGTCAGCCTTCCCTGAATCACCTGCTCAAAGCCGTGTGAACAGGGTACACCCTCTCCCAGCTGTGGGTGAACGCTGGAGCTTTGTTACAGATCAGAAGTCAGGAGTGCTGGGAGCCACAGCCTAGGCGCCTTGCTTCTCTACCTCACAGTTCCCTCCTATGAAACAGCCTGAGGCTTGTTGCCGAGTAGCCCTGACTCTTTACCAACAGCCGGCGCCCTCCTCTGTGTTCTCCAAGAGCTTCCCTGGGTAGGGGGTCTAGCATCCGGGGAGCAGTGCTTGGCCGGGCAGCTGGTTGTGTTGCATCCCTTCTTGGAATGGTCTTTCCTCTGCCTAAAAAGTGACCTGGATTCTTCCTTTTGACTTGTGGGACGGAGCTCTGTTGTGGTTTCTCATTGCTCCTTGGGACGCTCCATGTGATCAGTTTACTTTGCCCAGAAGTCTTTCTTCCACTGTTTCAAAGGAGGAATTTGTGTGTCACATACAGCTCCTTGGTGGGGGATTTTGCTCAAGGCATGGGGAGCTACTCTGAAGACAGTGTCCTGCCAGTATAAAGAATCATTTTGCCGGGTGCGGTGGCTCATGCCTGTAATTCCAGCACTTTGGGCGACCAAGGTGGGTGGATCGCTTGAGGCCAGGAGTTCGAGACCAGCTTGGTCAACATGGTGAAACCTCGTCTCTACTAAAAATCCAAAAATTAGCTGGGCATGGTTGTGGGTGCCTGTAATCCCAGCTACTCGGGAGGCTGAGACACAAGAATCACCTGAACCCAGGAGGTAGAGGTTACAGTGAGCCAAGATTACACCACTGCACTCTAGCTTGCGTGATAGAGGGAGACTCAGTCTCAAAAAAAAAAATTAATTAATTAATTAAAAAAAAAAAAAAGAATTGCTGTGAGAGCCATCCTTGCATTCTTCCATCTGATCATCACAAGCTTAAGCACCCTGCTGTGTGATGTGGTGACGGGGCCAGGCTCAGCTTGGAGGAAGACAGACACAGCCCCACGGGGGGGCTAGGGCCACCCAAGAACGGGGCAGTCATGACCCGAGTGGGACGATGGTTCCAAGGGAGGAGGCACCGACTCAGCCCAGGCTTAGCCAAGCCTCTGCCCCAGAGCTGGGCACGTTGGGGTGCAGAGGAGGCACTGCATGAATGAGAAAGACTTAGTGAGGAGAGAAACAGGGAGGGAAGGAAGTGTGTGGCAGTGGAAACAGCACTTTCTCAGTTGTTCTTTCAGCCATTGTTTATTCAGGGCTCATGGCAGCCAGGCCTTTTCCAAACTATTCCATTGATTAGCCATTCCTATGAATTCTCAGGATCCCTGCAGGAAATACCACTGTCGTCCATGTCACAGATGAGAAAATTAAGATGCAGACTTAGAGTGTCTCGCCCAGTGGCATGCAAGTGGTGTGGTACGGAGCGTCTTCCACATCTGGCCTGTAGGTGCCTGTCCCTCCCCACCCCTGTCCAGTGATGAATGAGCTCATGGCAGGTATGCAGGCACCCTGGGCTCCTCTGCACACACTCCCTCGCTCAGGCCTGCAGTGGCTCCAGGAAGCAGGTGCTCTTGTCATCCCCGATTTGTAGATGAAACCACAGCTCAGAGAGGTTAAACAATTGCCCAAGTCACACAGCTGGTGAGCACCAGCCAGGCTGTACCCCAGGCCTCCTGGCTCTGAAGTCCTCAGAGTCTAAATAACCCAGGGCGGGAGCCAAGGGGCATGCAGGGCAAGGAGAGGACCCTGGCAGGTGAGGCTAGGAGAGGAAGCAGGGCTGGACCCTAACAGCTTTGTCCTTCTTTTGAAGAAGGGAGCTTCATGTTGAGAGAAGGTCTCACTGTAGAAGGCTGGATTGTGATCCCAGCCACACGCTGGCAGCCACCTGCAGGTGCCCAGGCACGCTGGAGAATCACTGCAGCCCCCCAGGACAAGGGCCTGCTGCCTGGTTGGTGTCGGGAGGCTGGCATTTGGGGACATGAAGATCAGGGAAGGGGAGGTTTACCTGGGGAGGCTCACCTGAATCTCCCGTGGTCGTGAGATCTTGTGGGCATGTCTGTGGTGGACTCTGGGCTGGCTTTACGGATGGCTGCAATCGGTGGTCTCTGCACAGGCATCTCTGTGTAGCTTGAAGCTGGACTCTCTCTCAGGTGTAAGTGGGAGCTCCTTAGAGGTGGGGCTCCTGTCTGTCCCAACACTGCTCCCTCCGTGACTGTGAGAGACACTGCAGCCCTTCACTGTAGCTTGGCTGGAGACTGACACATCTGTAAAGGGTTGATGGGAGGCTCTGAAGGTGCTGTAATGAAGTTTACTCCCCAAGATCCCTATCCAGCCCCAGCCAGGTTGGCCCCCTGGGAGGCTGCGGGGTCCATTTCACTGTTCTCCAAATCCGTGTGCAGCCCCCAACCCCGCCCATGTCAGCATTATCCCCCAGGGCCCAGAGCCTCCTCCCATCTCCTGGCTTCCACTCTAAACAGAATGACCTTTTATTTTATTATTATTATTATTATTATTATTATTATTACTAAATTATTATTTGAGATGGAGTTTCACTCTTGTTGCCCAGGCTGGAGTACAATGACACTATCTTGCCCCACTGCAACCCCCGCCTCCCAGGTTCAAGTGATTCTCCTGCCTCTGCCTCCCAAGTAGCTGGGATTACAGGTATGTACCACCATGCCCAGCTTTTTTTTTTTTGTATTGCTATTAGGGACGGGGTTTCACCATGTTGGTCAGGCTGGTCTCAAACTCCTGATCTCAGGTGATCCACCCGCCTCAGCTTCCCAAAGTGCTGGGATTACAGGTGTGAGCCTCTACTCCCGGCCTTCAGAATGACCTTTTAAAAAAGGTCATCAGGGCACGATTCCTGCCCCTCCTTAACACCCACCTGTGGCTTCTCAGGGACTAAGGGTAAGTGAGCTGGGCCCTACACCATCTGCTCTTGCTCCCTTTGCTCCTGTAGGTGGAGGCAGGTGTCATGGGTAGTGGAGGTTCTGCAGAGTCCCCTGTGAGGTGGGGGGAGTGCTGAGGGTTCGCGTGGTCTGGGACTTGCCATGGCATGTAGGAACAGGCAAGGGTCAGCTGGGGACACTGGCCACACCAGCAGAGCTGCTGCCAGTGGTTCCAAGGCATCTCACCTGACAGCACTGCTATAGCATTGCCAGATCTTATTTTGGGTTTTAAACACAGGAGTGTGGATTGAGCTACAGTGTGGATTAACTAGGCTTAGGGACCTACCCCAAGGAGCTCGTGATTTACCTATTTCCTCCATTCCTGTAGCATTCTCTTACTGAGAACCTGCTGTATGCCTGGCCCTGGATATTTGGTGGGGCCGAATAGACCAGAGCTGTTGGTCCAGGTGGGCGGTGACCGGGATGGGAAGTCCAATACAGCTCTGCAGAGAGTAAGAAAGCCGCGGGAGCAGGGGGCAGCTGTGAGCCAGGGAGGACAGAGAGAGAGTGGGGCCTCTGCACGGGGTTGAGTTCCCCAGGAATACCCTGCAATTCAGTCATCTGTTTTTCATTGACATCATCATCATCATCATCATCATCATCATCATCGTCATCATCATTGTTAATACTACAAATGCTGTACGTAACAGAGAAGACTGACTTCTGCTTCCATCTTTCATGAGACCCTTTGCTCAACTGAGAGAAAACCCAACAAAGAGGGGAAGGGAAGGAGGAGAGATTCTGCCCCCCAGGGGAGCAGCCCACATAGCCGCCTGTGAGAGGCCTGTGTACCCACCCTGGGCATACCTCCTCCAGAGCCAGAAGGGTGCCTAGTGTGGGTCAGTGCTCCTCACCAGACCAGTGCCCCCAACCCAAGTCAGTGCCTTCCACCCATGCCAGTGCCTCCAACCAACCTGGGTCACTACCCTCTACCCAGGCCAGCCCCACCCCACCAGGCCAGTGTCCCCCACTCTGGTCAGTGCCTTCCACTGGGCCACTGCTCCCCATTCTGCCAGTGCCCCCCTCCTGGGTCTGTGCCTCCCACCACGACAGTGTCCCCTATCCAGTCAGTGCCTCCCACCCAGTCATTGCTCCCAACTAGGTCAGCTGTCCCCACTAGGTCAGTGCTCCTCACCAGGACAGTGCCCCCAACGTGGGCCAGTTCCTCCCACCCAAGCCAGTACTCCCCACATGGGTCAGTGCCCACAATCATGTCAGTGCTCCCTGCCCACCAGACTAGTGCCCCTCAAGCAGACCAGTGCCCCAGGCAGCCTTGGGTTTGCGCCTGAGCTGGTGCCAGCTGAGACTGGTGTGTGGTGCGGTGTGGGAATGTACCCTGTGGGATGTTGTGCACTGGAGGTGGGGATCTGTCTCGCCCAGACCTGCTTCTCAGGGATGCAGAGGTGGACAGGGCATTGGGGCAGAAGCTGAGGGCGGGTGGACGGCCCAGCTGGTGGAAGTAGCTGGGGGTAGAGAAGTCACTAAATAGATGGAGAGAAGAGAAGGAGAGGCATGGAAAGCAGGCAGGACACAATCTCAGCTATGTCCCCGAGGAGCAGAGAGAACTCCGTGGCTGGCTAGACAGGCGGGAAGGGAAGCGCGTCTGTGTCTGTCCTCCTTGTCCATGCAGTTCTGGAACCTGGTTCAGTTTCTGCCAGGGTAGAAGTACCTCAGAGCAGAGCGATGACTGCCCTGGTTCCCATGGTCTGTGAGTCATTCCAGGAGGGTCTTCCGCAGCTCAGGGAAAAACCATTTCTGAGCCCAGGCTGGGTGGGGGATGATTTAGGTCACTTTTCTCCAGGTGGTGAGCCCCACCCTGACCTTGACTTTGGCCAACTGTGCTCTGCCAGCTCTGCGGGAGGACCAGCCCCGGGGTCCTCAGGGAGTCCCAGCTAAAAGGGGTGTCAGTCACATGCTCCTTGGAGCACACCCATTCCGTGCTCCCTCTGGCCAGGCCTCCCCTGGTTCCTGTGGGTCCCTTGCCCCCCATTCACATACCCCGTCAGCTCACCCTGCGAAATATCCCTGATCTAACCTCCCACCCCTGGTCTGGTCCCTCTGTGTCTCGCCCCAGGATAACGGAGCTGCCACCAGAGAGTCCTGTTTCTGCCCTTGTCCTGGCATCTATTGTCAAACAGTGGCCAGAGTGATCCTGTTGAAAGGGAAGGCAGATCATACCAGTCCTCAACTCAGAATCCCCCAGTGCCTCTCATCACTATCAGACAAAAAGCCAGGCCCTATGACATGGCCCATGCTGGCCTGCACCAACCCCCACCCACTGCCTCCCTGGTGATGTGTCCCTGCAGTGCCCCCTGGGTCACCTGCTCCAGCCACACCAGCCCTGCCTTCCCCACAAGCCACTGGGCAGGCTCCCCCAGGGCATTTGCCCTCCCCCGTGGATGTTGCCTCCATGCCACCTGCTCGCGGGGCCTTCTCTGACCACTCCACTTAAAACTGCAACCCTGCCTCCCCAAGGACTGCCTGCTGCTTTCTCCAAAGGACTTCTCACTCTTTAGCCTTCTTGGGATTTTATTTATAGATTTTATTTTGTTATTTCAGATGAAAATTTGAAGCTCGCGGGGGCAGGGATATTTTCCCATTTGGGTCACTGCTGTGACTACATATTCCAGAAAGTGCTTGGCACATCAGAGTCCTTGACACATCCTTGAGTGGCCATCCTTAAGATCACCCATAGGGCAGTCTGCCAGCCACCAGGGCCTTTTGAAGCAGGGAGACCTCCCATGATGTACCCCCAGGCTTTAGCCTTGAGCCCCAGGACAGGAGGACTGTGCTCCGAGGGGAGTCGCCAAGCATCATCATGGGGTGACATTTCCTTCCATTTCCTAAAGTTTCCTCGCACGAGCTCACAGGAAACCTTGAATTGTAAGGCCCCTCTTTTGCCCTGTACTTGCTGAACCTAAAAGCTGGTTCTGCCCGGAATATTCTAAATAATCAGGGAGATAAAGAAAGAGAATCCACAAGCAAGGCTTTTCTTTCACTCTCCGCTCAGTTGGCAGCACCAGATGGTGGATGTGGCCGTGGTGTGGGCTCATTTATTTATTGATTAAAATGCTTACAAAACCCAGCATGTACAGCCAGGCTGAACATTCAATTAGAAAGCCCAAAATGAAAATTCAGAACTCCTGAATGACAAGTAGGATGTGCAGAGCCAGCTCTCAGCAAAGGAATAAGATGATAAAGCTTTAAGCAGGGAAGGATTTGTTCTATTTATTTATTTCGCTCTTTCTTCTAGAATTTGGAAACTGGAAGGCACCGCACTCCACAGTGCGCAGTCATTGCATGGGTGAGTGAATGAATGAAGCTTGCACAGTGTTGGGTGAGCAGCAAGGATGAGGGAGGTGGACATTTGATGATAGCTAGGTGCATGTGTCCCTGCCCACAGAGGGATGGGGAGAATAATGGCCCCGAGATATGCTCTTGAGAGGGCATCCTGAGGTTGCTTTTTTTTTTTGAGATGGAGTCTCACTCTGTCGCCCAGGCTGCAGTGCAGTGAACCTTCACCTCCATGGTTCAAGCAGTTCTCCTATCTCAGCCTCCCGAGTAGCTGGGACTATAGTCACACGCCACCATGTCTGGCTAATTTTTGTATTTTTAGTAGAGACAAGGTTTCAGCATGTTGGTCGGGCTGGTCTCGAACTCCTGACTTCAAGTGATCCACCCATCTCGGCATCCCAAAGTGCTGGGATTATAGATGTGAGCCACCGTGCCTACGGCACCCTGAGTTTTTATACCAGGTAAGCCTTTGAGTGAGGAAAAGACATGAATCCATGCTCCAGAGATAACAGTCATCCTTTTCCACAGGGGATGGTTAGGGATATGATTAGCAAATATGTACTGGGACTTCAGGTTCTTCCTGGTGGTAAGAAACCACTCCTCCTCCATCAATCCACCTTCCTCTTCCTCCTTCACCACCTTCCAACTCAGACTGAGCACACTCTCCAGCGCCCACCAGCTGGAGCAGACTTCATGTGGGTTGGGCTCCAGCTCCTTTCTCAGAAGTGAGTGTCATCACCTAGAGCGCATTACGATAGTCCTTGGCTTCCAAGGCTCCTGCTAAATCAGAACAACTTACAAAGCAAACAGAGTGCCCTCTGTGCTGCCTTGGAGGCAGCTGGGCCCCGGTTAGAGGGTGAGGGCCACAGCTTTGCTGTTGGCTACCAGCTGCAGAATCTGGTGCCGACTAGCCTTGCCTGAGTCTGGCTTCCTCATCTGCAGAGGGGCAGGGTGTCTCACTTTAAAGTCGGGAGACTTCAATTCAGTTGTGTATGAAGTGCCCAGTACGGTAAATTCTCAATAAATAATCATTACTATTTTAATACTGTGGGAATAGAAGACCAGCTCACTTGCTGCAGGCTTTAGATCTGTCCAAATACAGCAGAGACGAGGGGAATTGCCCTGGTTCCTCTGCGCAGGCTGATGTCAGGGGTTTGCTGATCTGTGTGTACCAGGACTCAGACTTTCTCCCATGTGACCACACTTGCTGCATGTAGTGTGTGTCTGTGTGTGTGTGGCGGGGGGCGGGCTGTGTGTCTGTGTGATATGTGCGTGTGTGTGTTTTGTGTGTGGTGCGGGGGACCTTGTGTCTCTGTCTGGGTATGAGCTCATGTAGTCTCCCCTGCATTCCTCTCTTCTGGGGGCTGCTAGCCCCTTCGCTCTTTGATAGCAGGTGTCTGAGGATGGAGAGGGCAGTGTCGCAGAGTGACAGCACAGGGCATGCCAGGACACTGGGGTGCCTAGAGCCCGTAAACAACAGCCTAGTGTCTAGGCTACCACCATCCTCAGGGCCCCTGTGGGCTCAGAGCATTCTCCCCACCTCAGGCCATGCCAAGACCACTAGGCTCCTTTGCATAGAAATTTGAGCTGTATTTTGTTGTTTTGAGGAGAAAAGTGGTATCTCAAAGGCCTTTGATTTACATGTATTTGCTAAGCTGGCCTTGCACTTTGCTACCCATCCTTTTCAGGTGGGTGGCCCACAAGTACCATCCTTCTTGTCTTGATTCTGGCCCTGTCTTGCCTCTTTAGAATGTTTGAGAGGTTCGGACAAATGGAGAGAAGTCTGCTCTCAAGGGTGTTGGCCTAAAGCTCCCCCTGTGTGGGACGGGGTCCATTTTCTGCCCTCCTTCCTGCAGCCTCTTCTGCATGTCTTCCTGGAGCTGCACTGATTTCACCATCTTCGTTGTGTGACTCAGTGCTCCTCAGGAAGCCATGGAGGTGCGGCATCGTGTGTTTTTCTTTCTAGAGCTTTCAGCATTTGAAGAATTCTGCCCACTATGTCTTCTCTCCTCCCGCTCCAATCAATACCAGAGAATGGAGAGGCTGGTCATTTTTTCAGATGGCTCCCTTGAACACGAATCTGCAAAGTTGGCCTTGGTGCTCCTACAGCCAGTGCTGGGACACATGCAATTGATGGTGTGTGATGCTTTTGGGTTGCTCTAAGTGTCAGTTTGACATACCTGAATCCCGGGGCGTTTTTTTTGTGACTATAATCATCAATAACAGTTTATCTGTGATGGATCAGTCAGGGTGGGAAAGGTTTGGCTGCAGGAACAGCAAGGAGAAATGCTTGCCGCTTCTGTTCATGCTGACCATACCCAAACACAAAACTGGGGGCAGTCCTGCCATGCCGTGGAGGCAGAGAGCCAGGAATAACCAGAGACAGCGTGTGCCTCCTCTTAGGGCCCCCACAGTGGGGGCAAAGATGCTCCACGGCCCTCTAGGAGCTTGGAGACCAGGCCAAAGACCCTCTGCTGTGCTGCTGACGATGTTAAATTTTGACAGTGCTAAATTTCATTTCTGTGTAGGGGATTAGCCAGTGTGGCGTGCCACGGCTGGCTCAGGATGGCGTGGCCTCTGGAGTTCCCCACATTCTTGCCGTTAGAAGTGGTCCCGGGAGACAAGGCACCACAGTGCTCCTACGTTCTTCCTATTTTCAGACATGACATTTCACTTGCCCCTCAGAGGCTGAAATCAGTTAAATAGGGGTGTGCTGGAGGAAAGGGTGATCTCTGCATCTGAACATGAAACCAGATTATCTGATCTCCTTAGTTTTTTTTTTTTTAAGGCAGAGTGTTGCTCTGTCGCCCAGGCTGGAGTGCAGTGGCACGATCTTAGCTCACTGCAACCTCCGCCTCCTGGATTCACCTCCTGCCCCGTTTTGTTATTAACATTGTTATTAACATTCTCCTGCTTCAGCCTCCCTAGTAGCTGGGAATCCAGGCACGTACCACCATGCCCAGCTAATTTTGTATTTTTAGTAGAGACTGGGTTTCATCGTGTTGGCCAGGCTGGTCTCCAACTCCCGACCTCAGGTGATCCATTCGCCTCAGCCTCCCAAAGTGCTGGGATTACAGGCATGAGCCACTGTGCCCAGCCGATCTCCTTAGTTTTTAAACTCCACTGTAGCCAAGGAACTTTGGGAGAAATTGACTTGGCCCCAACAGGGTCTGAGAACCATCTCCCTCACATGTGCTTCCCAGTGAATTTGGAACGTCCATCCATGTGAGGAAAGAGTTTGCCTCTGGCAGGGTTAAGACAAGGCGTGCACTTACATGAATGAGGGTGGGCACTCCCCACTTGGAGGACCAGACTTTTCTCCTTCTGTCACACTATATTTTTAATATAGGATGATCTTTGTGTAGACTGGTATATGGCAGAACACTAAGAAGACAAGACTTTTTTAAGTGAAAATATTTCCAGGCCTAGGTAGCTAGTAAGGGTGGTGACCCTACAGTGGTCTGTTTCCTTCTGAGCCTTGAGGAAAGAAACCCGCCCAATGATGCCCGAGGGACGGGAGAGGGCTGCTACACAGGCTGGCGAGACAAAGTCAGGGAGGCGACAGAGCCAGCTGGCAGGTACAGGAGACTGCCCACGTTTGGGTTTTGTTTTGCTTGGTTTTTTAGTTTTTTAAAAACCACTTTATTGAGGCCTGGTTGGCATATAAAAAGCTGGGCATATTTTACATATTTAATTTCTATGTCTCAATGAGCCTGGGGGTGAATCTGTGAAGCCATCACCACCATCAAGACCATGAACAAGTTCATCACCTCTCAGAGTTGTGCATCACCTCCTGCCCCCTTTGTTATTAACATGGTTATTGTTTTTGGTAAGAATCCTTACTATAAGATCTAACCCCGTCTCTACTAAAAATACAAAATTAACCAGGCATGGTGGCACATGCCTGTAATCCCAGCTACTTGGGAGGCTGAGGCAGGAGAATTGCTTGAACCTGGAAAGCGAAAGTTGCAGTGAGCCGAGATTGTGCCATTGCACTCCAGCCTGGGCAGCAAGAGTGAAACTCCATCTCAAAAAAAAAAAAAAAAAAAAAAAAAAAAAAAAAGATCTACCCTGCTAGCAGTTTTAAGGAGACAGTACAGTATTGTTAGCTGGAGTCACACTGCTGTACAATAGCTCTCCGGAACTTACTCATCTTGCAGAGCTAAACTATAGTCTTGGACCAACACCTCCCCATTCCAACTCCAGCCCCTGGTAACCACCATTCTACTCCCTGCTTCTAGGAGTTTGACTATTTAGCTGCAACATATAAGTGAGATCATGTGACACTTGTTTTTCTGTGACTGGCTTATTTCATTTAACATACTGTCCTCCAAGTTCACCCATGGTGTCACAAATGACAGGACTTCCTTCTTTTTTAAGGCTGAATTGCCCCACGTTGTCTGCTGGGTGTTCCTTGATCCCTGTCTCTGGACCTGCTTCCTGAGTCTCCTGTCTCCAACCCCAGTGTGTCAGTGATGTTGGTTCTGACTGCATAAGAGTGGTTAACTCCGCTGCACCCATTGGCACTGCCCTCACCCTCTGTCTTTGAGTTCAAATTATTTAGATCTATTTGAGTTTGAATTTAAATGAATTAAAATTAGATAAAAATAAACACTTGATTTCTCAGTCTCACTAGCCACTGCTCAGTGCTTGGTGCTAGTGACCATAGCGTATGGGAGCTAAGCGAGGGAGAGGCGTGGCCCGTGGAGGAAAGGAGCACAGACCAGGCTCAGCCGTGCCAGGGACAGCTGTGAATTGCTAGATTAGATCTCATGAGAACCACTTCAGGGAGAAATGGGAGCTCAGAGAGCCACCTTAGTAGACAGGGGGTGACACTGCTGAGGTCAAGAGCCAGAGTGAAAACTGCTCGGCTGGTTTCTGTCCTGTCTGTAAAATCAGCGTCAGCTTTGAGTAGGAATGTTTAATATGTGTTGAGTGCCTGATCTGTCTGAATATCTGGTTTCACTGGTACTTCCCCAGCCTGGGTTTGGTGCGGTTCCCCGAATGTGATTTGGGTCCATGCTGTAAGATTGCCTTCTAAGAGGCTTCTGATTATTCTGATAATATTAATCTCTTAGAAACGGGTCCACAGCAGGGGGAGGTATGTTGATCTTCTGGATTAGTTGCCAGGGTTGTGATGTTCTAATATATCTTTTTCTCAGCTGGTTTTAACCTGCTGACGGTTTCCTCCTGGGAAATTCATTCGAGACTGGAGGCGTTTTGACTGAGGACTGTCATGAAGTCCCCTGAGAGGATAAAGTACCTCTTCTGTGGTTACCTTTAACGGCAGGTATGGCCATGGAGGCCTGTACAGGTGTCTCGGGGCAATCCAAGGCCCCTTCTTAGGGGATCATTGTGCTTCCTATTTTCCCTGTCCCCAGCCCAGTTCTGGCCCCTGGAGGCTCAAGGAGCACCTGCTAGTTTCCCTCTGGTCTCCCTACCTTATTTCGCCCTCTGGGTACCGAAGTACTGTGTGAAAATTATGCACCAGGGAGCTCCGTACAAGCTGTAGACAGTCTCAGCTAAGCTAAGGGAGATGAGAATGCAAAGCTGTGGCAGGTCCTCTTGACTGTGGGCCTCATCTGCACGCAGCATTCACTCAGTCCCAGTGCATGCCTGTCACTGTACACTCCTTCGCGTGCGGTGTGTGGCCACAATGTGGGAGGACGCACGTTCCAGGCAGCACTGTGCGGCTCCCTAAGACGGATGCCACAAAACTTGCTGGAGGTCGTCTCAGAGGCTGGGGCTGCTCGGCATCTCTCACTGAGAAAGAGCAGGTGACAGAGAATAAAGCAATCCACGCAGAACCCTTTCCCACACCGGGAGTTCCCCTGAGCTCTGCCCTTCAGGCTGCTCCTCCGGCTGCCCCTTCCTTGCTCATTCAGCCCAGTATTTAGTGAGGTCAGTAGATCTGGGCATTACAGAGTTAAAGGTGACTTCAGGAGTGGTTCGCTGCCTTCTGCTAGGCTCTTACTGGCAGCGACAGTTGGATGCGCTTGGGATACTGCTTTTGTCTTACCTCACGCCAAGTTTGCTTCATTCAACATCAGCAGGAAGCAGATACCATATTGTCAACACATCGCTTATAGAGAAAATCCACTAAAATGATCAGAGAAGACCATCTTTCAGGAGAGATGCAGAGTCTGCCAGATGTAGACCCCAGGAAGTGTCAGCGGTGGGGCCTGGATGAGGGGCAGATAGAGGTGTGCCACGTGTGCATTTGCAGTCCACCCTGCAACATTGTTCTGACCCCTGCCTCCAAACCCTGCATGTATTCCAGCAGTACCTGCCAAGTGCTTGGAGATTCCTCCTGGAGGCTTCCCAGGGCTTCTAATTCCATCCTGCTGCCGCCCTTGCAGGCAGGCTGCACATATCACAGAAGGTACGAGAGCTGCGCAGGTGCCATGGAAGGGCAGGGCAGGGCCTCTCTGTCCGTACGTCTCTGACCTGCCTTTGTGGATGCTGTTTCTCTGACTGTACAGTGGCTGGTGGTGTTCTCCAGGCAGGAAGCTACATGCCATGACTGCAACCCACTGTTATGCAAGTATCAGAATGATTCAATGCTGTTAGCTGTTGGTGGACTCGAAATGCCCTGTGACCTAGCATGTTACTTAATACAACTCCAACCTGGATGGCAGAATCACGTTTCCTGTTGCTTGGTGATTCCACTAGGGCATGGTGCAGGAAGAAACTAAAAACTACAGGGCCCTGGCCGGGCGCGGTGGCTCATGCCTGTAATCCCAGCACTTTCGGAGGCCGAGACGGGCAGATCACGAGGTCAGGAGATCGAGACCATCCTGGCTAACACAGTTAAACCCCGTCTCTACTAAAAATACAAAAAATTAGCCGAGTGTGGTGGTGGGCGCCTGTGGTCCCAGCTACTTGGGAGGCTGAGGCGTGAACCTGGGAGGCGGAGCTTGCAGTGAGCCCAGATCATGCCACCGCACTCCAGCCTGGGCGACAGAGCGAAACAACATCTCAGAAAAAAACAAAAAACAAAGAAACAAAAAACTACAGGGCCCTTTGATAGACTGGTTGATTACGTATTTTCTAGGTTGCTGTGGTTGGTGTGTATGTTGAGTAAGCTACAGGAGAGCCAAAGCTTGGTTCAACGGGTGTGCGGTGCACGGCAGGGCCGCAGCATGCTGTGTGGATGGCTGACGGTGTGCTATGGAGGTGTTTTTGCTCAGTTGCTCACTGCTTGGCATGAACAACACAGGTAACATAATTGAGGGCACGTGTTGTTATTGCAGTGCAGTTTCAGTTTATAAATGTGAGGCTTTTGTGTCTTTGTTGATTCTTTGTGTAATCAACAGACATTCTTTATGTCTCTCTTACAGTGGCTTGAAATTTAAAAGAAAAAATGTGCCTGTTGTACTCTTCATCAGGTAACATTCACATTGAGTTTCCATTGCTGGGAGGTGCACATTTGAAAATTGAATATTCATAATTACCTTTTTGCAAATTGGACTTGTGGGTAGCCACATCAATTTAATTCTGAAATTTGCGTTGTAATATATGATATTGAAGATGTTCTGCTAGGGTGCTTGCAGGAGCACTCGGCCAGAGTTAGGAAGGGGACAGTTTGTGGGCAAGCAGGACGCTGTGTCCACGCTCTGGGCTACAGCTTGGAACAGATAAGATGCGCTTTTATTCCAGCTTCCTAAAAGCAGTGGCCCTTGATGGCAAGACTGAAGGACTGCTGAGCACTTGAGAGGAGACCCAGTCTGTGGACATGCCTTTCTGACTGATGTATCCTGGTGGTGGTTTTGTTCTCCCTTGTCTGACTTCACTCTGAAAACGGCAGTAATTTCAAGCGATGAGCGAGTCATATCAAGGCTACCTACGTGGCACAGTCAGCAGACTTTACTAAAACGGTGGTTTGTCCCTTTCTTTCTTGTTATTTTTTTAATTACAGCTTTGAAGTTGTTTTCTCATTTTCTCAGGCCCACATTTTCTTCCGTGCCGTGCCAGTGGATGGGATGGAGTCACACAGGTTTTGGAGCTGGTGTCTTCTCTGAGTCGCAGCTGTTTGGTGGTGAGGTCGGCTGCTGCTGGTGCTGTCCAGTTTTGAACTGACTTGAGCATTGTAGTGGCTGGTCTAGCTGTCAGCCGCAGACTAGGGGAACCTTGGTATGTGTGTTTTATGGTTTCTTTTAGCATTGTTAGTTCAAATATATGTCACCCATTCAGAACTGGTTATTTGCTTATTTCAGAACTCCAAATCTTACAAAGTCTAATAAAAATCTTACATAATCTTACACAGTTTAGTAAGCAAAACACAAAAGGCCAGAGGGACAAATGTGCCTCAGAACTGGGGCTCTGAGTCCTGCCCACTTTTCTTGTGAATGAGCTTCCCACTCGAGGTTGGCTTGCGCCTCTTTCTAATAATTCTAACAAGTTTAGTGGGTTTTTTATTGTGGTGCAATGCCCATAACCTGAAAGTCATTATAAAGTGTACCAGTGGCATTTATCTCATTCACGGTGTGTTGTGACCATCAGCGCTGTCTGAAGTTTTCATCTCCCCAAAAGGAAACTCTCTACCCCATCAGCAGCCACCCCCCTGGGCCCCTTCTTCCTGGCCTCAGGCCACCACAACCTGCTTTCTTTCTCTATGAATTTGCCTACTCTGGAGATTTGATATAAATGGAATCATCCAATACATGGCCCTTTGGTCTAGCTTCTTTCACTTCATATTTTTGAAGTTAATCCAGGATCATAGCATATATCAGAATTCCATTCCCCTTTGTAGCTGAAGAATATCCTACTGTATGGTATTTCCACATTTTGTTTATCCATTCATCTGCTGATGGACATTGGGCTCTTTCCACCTTTTGGCTCTTGTGGGTAGAGCTGTACTTAACATTTGCGTACAAGCATTTGTTTGAACACCTGTCTTAGACTTTGGGTATATACCTAGGAATGGACTTGCTGGGTCACGTGGTCATTCTTGGTGTACGTTACTGAAGAGCTGCCTGATGTTTTCCACAGCAGCCCTGGGATTGCGCTTTTATTGACAGTAAAGTGGAAGAAGGGGGCCAATTTGTGACAGGTGGGCAAATCTGCAGTGTTAAGAAGAGGCAGGAGGCAAGGAACCCCATATAATCCACACACCTTCAGAGGCAGGTGGTGCTCCTGGCTCACACTGTAGGTAATGTTTGCCCTGTGCCTTTCAGCCTCATCCTTGTGCATGGGCTGAGCTGGAAAGAACCAGGGGACCTGGAAAGGGGTTAGGGATCTTGTCCATGCCAGCATCACTGGCATGATATCAGGAGCCGTATTCCTCTTCATGAGGCCCAGGTCTTACCCCAAACCTGCTGCACATCCATCCCAAGGGCAGAGGCTGACATCTGTGTTTCTTGCTGCTTCTATTTAAATGTAGTTCAGCCTAATGCACAGCCCGGGATGAGACTGCAGGTGAAGTGTCAGATTTTAAGATGTGCTCATGAGAGGCATAGATACAAGGCCAGGCCTCCATGGCTGACATTTGGGTGCTTGCCATGGGCCAGGTCCTGCTGTCCTTGCTGGGTGGGTGCTGTACCAGTTGGTCATCACAATGGTCTGAAGCATCAGTGTCATCATCCTGTGGTAGAGGAGGACATTGAGGCCCAGGTAGGGGCTATCCTTGGCCAAGGCCTCCTAGCCTCAAGTAGGGGCTCTGGCCAGTAGTGGGGCTCACTGCCTCTCAGGTTCAACATCCCAGGGGATGGGAAGAAAACATTCTGGGAGATGAGTGGAGAGAGACTGATTCTCTGTAGGTGATAGCGTGTGCCTTGAGCTGAAAGGTGCTTCCGGTTTCTTTGTAGCAGTGGGGTCAGCTGCTCCCGGCACCTGTGGCAGCATGAGTGAGGCGGGGGGGCTTATTCCAGTGCATGTGGGGGAGAGGAGAGAGGTGGGCTCAGCCAGAGCAGAGGGGTTTGAAGAGTAACAGTGGAGGAGATATTTGGAAAGATGTGTTGGGACTTGTATGCAGGGTGCCGTGTTTGGACTTTGTTTTGTAGGGCACAAGACAGTTGAAGGCTTTGGAACTGGGAGGAAAGTGACAAGAAGGAGTACCAGGCCATGGGACACTAGACATTGAGAAAGGGAAGAGGCTATGGGGGATAAGAGGGGCCATGAGACCTGGGGCAAGTGTGGACGTGGGGGGCACAGTAGTGAAAAGCGGCAGGCATGGGCAGTCACCTAACTGCTGGTGCCAAGATAGTGGTCTGTGTCCCAGGAGACCAGGGGCTGGGTGCCCAGAGATACGGGCACCACAACCATGTGGGTCATGTGTATTTAATGCTGCCGGTTTGAGAAAGCAGGGGCTTGGCGTATGTTTTTGAAGAAAGTTTTATTTCTTGAAATGGTTGAACTGATAAATCCTCAGTTATCCCAAAGGCTCAGGATTCCAGAAAATGACTCAGTTGAAGGGTAAATCCTGTAGATCTTAGAAGAGTCATTGTAACCCTGCTTTGGTATAGCCAGGGAGCAGAGATGGAGAGTAGGAACCAGATTCCCCTGGGGAAAGCGGGTCAGCCTGAAACGGCATGACCTTTGATGTCACCTGCCTGTAGGAATGAATTTCTCCACCATATGAGAAACACCATCAACTAATACACTTTTATTATTCCTGCCACTTCATAAATAGTGTCTCCATCTTAATTTGCATGTGTCTGTCACTCTCCATGGTCTTTAAAGGTTTGTATAAATTTGTAAATTAGTCCTCCTTTACATGCATAAGGCAAACCAGCTCCTTGATGAAACCCTTGTTGATGAATCTTTTTACAAGTGCATAATATCCACCAGCCAATTTCTTATTCTATAAATTATTTTGCCATTTTGGTTTTGTTTAATTTGGGGTGTGACAGTACTGGCATCAAATTTCTGTCCAATGGATAGGAGAATCAGACCACCAACATATTAGAGGAGACCCTCTGAGTTGGTAGAGATTGAAGCAGAGCTAAGCCCTCGCTGATGACCATAAGAAACTTAGTCTCCCCATGTGAATCTCATCCTTGGCGAAGCCCGCAGTTTGAGAACCCCTAGCAGGCATTCCAGAGCTGCACTGTCCCATAAGGTAGCCACTGACCGCACTCAGCGAACAGCTACCACATCGAAGAGCCCAAATACGACACGTTTCTGTCAGTGCAGAAAGTTCCACTGGATAGCACTGCTCCAGAATAAGGAAGAAAAAGGAGACCTGTTTTACTTTACTAAGCATAATTAGCAGGTCTTATTTGTTGACTTTTCTCTGGGGCCCCCTTGTCAGGTGTGAGTCCTCTAAGTGGAGAGGGCGATAGTCTGTCCATAATAAGGCAGAGTGAAGTGCCTACTGGGAAATACCCAGCAATTTAATAGGGTCCTGGGTCCAACACCAACTTGGGACTCTTAACTAATACCAAGCCAGGTAAAGTGCTTTGTTCATTGAGTCTTGCAACTCCATTAGTGATTCAAAATAAAGCAAAGTAAACCTCTGTCCCTTTTTCTGTAGGATAGTTGCAGGGAAATAATAGCTTGTCTGTAGAATGCACTTGCTTTTACTAAGAGGCAGTAAGGAACTATCTCAGTATGAAAATGTGCATATACAGAATGACTGTTGGTTTTTGGTGTAAGCAAAGGGGACCATGCGTGTCTGTTGTGCACTGTCTGTGCAGAACTGTCAGAAACTGTCGGTGATGCACAAGGACGTGTGTGTCCAGAGAAGAGAGGCCTGTGCAGGCTTTCCTGGCAGCCTGTAAAGGGGCAAGCTCTGGTCTCAGTCCAGGCTCTCCCACCCAGGGTTCCTCTGCGGCTCTTTCATCTCATTATGTCTGGTTCTTGTGACATTTAGAGCATTCACGTGGTTGCTGGTTGCTGCCTTGGTGTGGAAGGGACATTGTCACTTTTCCACCCTGGAATGACCTTTGGTCTTACCTGTCAGGACGTGATCTAGGCATCAAAGCCACCAGTTCCCAGAACATCACCTGTGACCAGAGTAGGTCTCTGTCTCTGTGTTGTTTTGGAGAATATGGAGCCTTTTGAGATGTATTAGCAGAAGTCTTTGTGGTCTGTGTGAGATTACGTATGCACCTATAAGGGGCTTTTCTTCACCCAAATTGCAAAGATCCCTAGTATTTAAGGATTCAATGTGGTCAGAAAAGTGAATTTCCCAGTATGCAATTGTAAAGCAGGAAAAACTTAAAGCTTTCAAAAAGAGAGGGCAAGGCAGGCTGGAGGAAGTGTTCAGAGCTGGTTTCGTTGAACTTTTGGGCCTGGGGAGGGTTCCACCGGTGTCCTGGCTCTTGGGCTTCATCTGCACAGATCTGCACGGCTCCAACTGGGCTATCAGTGCTGTGGGCCTTGGTCCAGGAGGCTGGGTGGTTGCTGGGAAGGGGATGGAGGGAAGGCATGTTGCCAGGTGATGGTGGCTGGCTCTGCATGCCCCTGCCCCTGGAGAGGCCCCGGGTGTCATGTTTTTCCCTGGCTCTGGCTTCCTGTCTATCACAGGAGGAACACAGGTGTGATGTCAGTGTGATCCTCACTACACACAGCCTTTAACAAGGTGGCCCATGACATGAAGAGAACTTGTCACTCCTCTTATAGAGATTTCCTCTACTTTTCTGTTTTAAATAGACTTTCTGTTTTAGAGTGGTTTTAGGTTCACAGTAAGGTTGAGCAGAACGTACAGAGAATTCCCATAGACCTCCTGCCCGCCCATTTGCAGCCTTTCCATCAGCATCCGCCCCCAGAGTGGTGTCACATTAGGGTTTACTCTTGGTGTTGGACATTCCATGGATTTGGACACATCTATAATGCCATGTATCTGCCATTAGAGTTTCACACTCAGTACTTTCCCTGCCCTGAACAATCCATGTGCTCTACCTGGTCATCCCTCCCTGGCCCCACCCCTCTGGCTTTGTACTGTCTGCATAGTTCTGCGTTCTCCAGAACATCTTACAGTTGGAAGCACACGGTGTATAGGCTTTTCAGACTGGCTTCTCTCACTTAGTAATTCATGTTTGAGGTTCCTCCATGTCTTGTCATGGCTTCATAGTTGATTTCTTTTTATCGCTGAATAACACTCCGTTGTCTGGGTGGACCCCAGTTTGGTTATCCGCTCACCTCCTGAGGCTATCTTGGTGGCTTCCGCATTCAGGCAGTTATGAATAAAGCTGCTCTAAACTTTCATGAGTGGGTTTCTGTGTGGATGTAAGTTTTCATCCTCTGTTTTCATGGTGTTGGGGTTTTCGGGACCCCACCGAAATGGACCTCACCTCCCACCCGGATGGAGTCTCCTAGTGTAGCATTTCCTGCTTGTGCACAGACAGTGTCAAGTCTTGCCCATGGCGACAGGACGGCAGCAATTCCTGTCCCTGAGGGGGCGTCTGTGGGCAGGTGGGCAGGTGCCGCCCCAGCCCCGGGGAGTGGAGGAGAGTGCAGAGGTGTAGGACTCTTTTTCCCCTGTTAGCACTCAGAAGGGACACTGCGTACTCCATGCCGGGGAGGCCCAGCCCCCGACCCTGCCCTTCCCCTGGGTCTGGGAGGCATAGTTTTGGTAGCAGCCCCGCTCATAGCAGGGACTTAGTTGCAGGTCTCGTTCTGCCACGCCTGTCTCATCTCACTCCCTGCTCCTTCTGAGATACAGAACAGTCAAAATCCACCTTGGTTTCTGTGACTTGCTGGGCCTGGAAAAAGAGAACTGGCTTGAGTTTAAAATGACTTCAGGTACATAAAGATTAGTTGCTGTGGCTTCTCTACCACGGTACCACAGTGAGGTCGGTGCAGAGTGTGAGGGCGCCTCCCTGTGAACAGGCTTCTGCCCGTGAGTGCCTTTGTGGTGTCCTGGTGCTCAATGGGGATGTATCCTAGGACTTTAAGAACTAGCGCATCCGTTTTGTGTCAGGTTTCTCAGGAAGGCACCTAACTGGAGTCCCAGCCAAGAGGAAAGATGTATGTGGTCAGGAGCAGCTCGCTGGCTGCACCGCTGTGGGGACTCAGACAACTCTGCCGCCTGTCCTGATGGATTCTGTGGCAAAGGCCAGGGACAGCCTGCATCTGAACAGAAGGCCAGGCATTAAAAAGCAGAGGGCATGGAGAATCATCGTGATCCTTTCTCTCCTCTGTTTTTCTAAGCCATGAGCAGGCTGAATTTCAGTATGCAGAAAAAGCCCCCTTTAAGCAGAAAAGCCATTCTAGGGATATTGAGAGACTAGAAATCCTTGCCTAAATTCAGATTAAGCAAAACATAAGCATTTGGCAGATGCCGAGATTGTAAAGTTGTGCAAGCAGAAGAATCACTTTGAAATCTGAAGCACAGCCCCAGATGTTCGGGAGCGTTTCCATGCGGCTGCTCCTCCTAGCGTGACTGACTGACTGGTGCCTCCCGGCCCCCAGCCCGGTCCCCAGTGCTTGTCCTCTGCCCACTCGCTGCAAGGGCCTGGGGTGAGGAAGAAACGCCGCCGAGTGCCAGAAGATTAGGAGGGAATTGTGTGAGGCCTGCTCTCAAAGCCAGGATGGCTCTCAGAATACGCATTTATCTCAGTGACTGAATCATAGCACAATCATTTTGGCGACCATGGGATAAACTCTGTGAGAGAACTGTGGTTTGCCCTTATGGGTGTGTTGGTTCAAAGTCATGTGAGTAGAGCCAACTCCTGAGGGGATTGTCTCATGCTCCCACTGGGGGCAGCATTTGTGACTTGTCAGCTGTGAGTTCAGGGTCCTAGGGAAGCCAGAATGGTCTCTCAGATCACGCTCTGGCCAGAAGCTAGGGCTGCTCTGGCCAGCTGCCAGACACTGACCCTTCTGTTGGTATCCAATCTAAAGACAAAGCATGAAAGCCCAGCCCTGATGAGCTCTGGCCTGAGGCCACCCCTCCACTCAGAGGCAGACATTGGCTTGGAGAAGAAAAGAGGGATGAACTTCTGGAACCAAAGCCAACTGGAATTCCTTGCCTCCGGTAGGTGAGCCAAGTGGATTCAATATGCAATGAAACTGTACTTCATAACTTCCCTGAGAACATCCGTATTTCACGTGTCTGTCCCAGAACAGATCAAAGCCCTCTGCTAACTGGGATTACAGATGGGAAAGGAGTGGCTCTCCATCGATCCTGGTGTTTGTATCCTGCCTGAAACAGCTCACTTTAGGGACTGCAACTGCTTGTAGGTGTCTGCAGAAGAGGCACTCCCATCTCTGCCTAGATGGGAGCATGGCTTGGTATCTCTCCGGTACCCTGTTCTTGGCTATCACCCTGTATATGCCAGATAGTGACAGTGGCATGGTTTTGCAGGACCAAGTGTTGAGCTTGCTGCATTTTTTGGAGTTGAGAAAGAGTCGGTTCCTGGCATTGTAATATGAACTCTACATTGATTCCCCCTCTTCCTAAGCCAGTGCAGGTCAGTTGATTGCAAAGAGACAATGTCCTGCACTATGTCTGCCTGTGGGCTCAGTGGGGTTCCGGGGATCACCCAGGGCATCCTTTTCAGCCTCTGGGCTGAAAGCTTGGACTTACAAGTGATTTGTTTTCTCACTCTTGCACCTTTGCTGGGGTGGTGACGGTCAAGAGAAACACATATTAGTACAGATGTGTATTCTGAGTGAGAGGGGGCTCACAGGGCAGAAAACAAGCCCAGTAGGTCTCGTTCTAGAGCAGAAAGGCCCACACTCCCCCATCTGCTCTTATCACCCCTGTTGTTTTTAAACATTCCCCTGATCATCTCCTCCTTTCTTTTTAAAGTATGCGATCTTGAAGAGTGCTGTGCCGGAGCCAAATGGTGCGGGCAAGTGCGGCCTGCCTGCCCCCAGCCTGTCTAGGCCGTGTGTGGCTGTTTTCCTTCACTGCCCAGTCCAATTCGGAGCTTTTTTCCAGCCAAAGGCACCTCTGTCCGCTTACAGGAGAAAGAGCCAATAGGAATATCAGCCCATTTGCCCTTCATTTGGGATCCAGAAATCCCCTCATGGTTACATCTGGAGTCCCTCCTTGCAAGGGCAAGGTGAACGAGTTGCTGTGAGAAGTAGGAGAGGTCAGAGTGGATGATGGGGAGTTGGGGGTGCTATTCTGGAGGTTCCCAGCTGGAGCTGTTTCCATTTTAGGTCTTCACGGAGCTTCTTCCTTAAAGCTGGGAGTGGCCTTTTATGGTCCCTTCCTTAGGCCTGGAGCCAAGTCCTACTAGTGCTCCTGTAAAGCCTGTAGAAGCAACACAACTCTTCCCTCAGCCCAGTTCTCATGGCCACCACAGCCCTGGGCTTGCCTCTGCTTGGCTTGTTGACTCTGATTCCATTTTCAAGGGCTGCTTTCCGGGCAGAGGAGGGTGGTGGGAATGAGAGCAGAGGTTTCCTTCCTATTCTCTGCACAGTGGCCAGTGGCCACCGGACTAGAGAGAGAAGTACAGGCTCTCACCCTTTCCCAAGCCCACCTGAGCAGCAGGTACAATGTTTGGTCTCACCACAGTGAGTGCAAAACCATCTTTCCTGCTGGAACCACCGCAGGCGCATGTCCTCAGCAGTGAGCCACGACTTCCTCCTCACGTCTTCTTATTCCAAGGCCAGTTATACCCTTTCATGCTCAAAGGGAGGCTGTCCTACCTGCTGGATACATGTTTGTTATCTGGGAGAAGTTTAAGCTTCTCCCCACTTATCAGAATGTCTAAATCCTCTGCTTACTGGGTCACCAAAATCGGTGCTGGATTCCAGCTCTATAACACTCAATATGCACAACTGTTGTTCTTGTAAAATTACTGGCATTCCTCTTCTGTAAAGATATCAGCCCAGCAGATGAACAGACAAGTAAACAACGTCAGGCAGATGAACTTCTTCTAGCTGGGAGAAAATAACACTCGAGGCACATTGCTTTGCTTGCTGTACATGGACGGGCAGAGTAGTCAGATGGAACAGATGGAATGGCCATGGACTCGGGCACCAGACCAAGATTCAAATCCCTGCCCTACGATACTCATCACCTGGGTTAACCTTCTGAACCACAAACACTTCATCTGTAAAGTAATGGTAATATCACCATCTTGCAGGGTTTTAGGATATGGATTAGATTGAATGTAAGGCATCCAAGATTGTTCCATGGGACCTCAAAAATGGCTGCTCTTACTGATAACTTACAGACAGGTACGTAATGATTACTACTGATAATGATTAGTGATAAGTAGTATTCATGGAAGAAAGACTCACGGACACACAAGACGCCATGTGCATGGATGCATCTCTCAAACGCTTCTTTGCAGCTCTTCACATTCTTTGAGGTGTGTAGTCAGTAATAGAACTCAAACGTTATATCCTCGGATTCACTTTTAATTAGATTGTTCTCATCAAAATGCCATTCCTTTATTATCTCACCACTTAATTTAGTAAATTGGTAGAGCAAACGTGGCATGCAAATTGCCTCTTCCATACCGGCACGTCATCATTCATTGCCAAAGCCTGTGTGGATTAGGAGCATTTGAAGTGGAAATTAGTTGAGTTCAGGGCATACAGTTGTTGAATTTTGAGTATCAGCTTATAGTATTTTTAAAATTAGATTATGCTTTGTTTCCATTTAACAAAGAAGATAAATGTTGTGGTCGATGTTTTTATTAAAATAGAAATTTAACAAACATCCTCCAATAACTGGATGGATTACAGGAGATAAGACAATCCATAGGGGATTACATTTTATAAAGCCAATTGAGGAGCCTTGTCTAGATAAAACCCTCTTGTGGCAGAAGGGATCTAGCAAATATGGATAAAATTGTAATAGGTGTCAACCCTGGCCCCCTGCCGTGCAACTCAAGGATAGACTGATTTTTGGAGGGGAGATCTACTTCCAACTACTGTCATTCTGCTGGAGAGATGTGTTCACAAGGGATTGGTCACATATGGACATCAGAGGCTGGCCATGAAAATCCCAAGGTTCTGCCAAATTCCAGTGGATTCCCACTGTTTGCTTCAAGTCCCAGTGTGGTCAGGACTTCAGGACTTTTCTGAAGGGGAGATGGAGCCCTTTTGTGGAGGATCAGAGCTCTGAAGATGATTGGTCCTGGTAATTCAGTACGAAAGCAAATACCACATTTCAAGAAGTGGATGGCTCTTTTTAAAATAAGTCACCTTGACAACTGGAAGGCACAGCAAGGAATGAGAAAGGGTAAGGGAGAGAAGCAGGGAGAGGGAAAGAATGAGGAAAGGGAAATAGAAGGGTAGGGAGTAAGGGGGAGGAAGAGAGAGACAAGAGACAGATAGACGGGGGCTCAGCGTCCCGTCAAACATCCTGGAATCCCCCAAATAATCACCACTCCTTCTCCGTTTTTGCTGGAACTTTGTGTATTTTGCATTTCCTGTTGAAGTCATAAATCCAGATCCTGCTCTGTAAACCCGTGGAGTCTGAGGGCAGCCAGGGCCGGCAGAGGCAGAACATTTCAACATGTGCCGAAATGTTCCCACAGGCAGACTAGGCAGTTGGGGTGGCAGGAATCCAGGATCCTGATCTAGGAGGCGGGTGAGTTGTCTTTGCCTGAGAGTTGAGCTTAAATCAGTCAATAAAATTGTCAGTCTTAAGGAAGCTGAAATTTCTAAATAAGCCTATAAATAATTTCACAAATAGAGCCTGTGCTGTGTGATAGTGCACACTGATTCTGAGAGTTACTGCAAGAATAAATTTGCTGAGTGAATAAATCTGCAATAGTCACCAGTGAAATGTCAGAGGATGGTCTCCAGCAGAAATAACCTTTTAAAAAGGACTCATTAGCTGAGCACGCAGGGCACCCACATAAGTGATTTCTAATTCATTAAGAGGTAGGTGATCGGCTCATATTTTGCTTTTCCAGCAGATAAGAATTCAAATAAGAACCCTTCTCCAACTCAGAAATCAGGCTTCTGGTGCCTGCACATCTCCCCATGTCAGGATATGGGCAGACAGCTTTATTGCTATCAATTAAAGTTCCATGCACAAACCTTGTAATGTTAAGATGAGGCCAAGAGGTGGCTTTTCCCTGGCTAGATTGGAATTTAATGAGAGTGGGCAGACAATATAAAGAGGCCAAGTCTGGCTGTGGGCAAGGCTGCTGAGCTGTGTTGCAGAGGGATTTTCTTATACCCCTAGGTGGTCTCATTGAAATGTTATATCAGAGACAGGAGGGAGCTTGCAGACTTTGTGGGGCTTCTGCTTTTGCCACTGTGCCTGGGCTCCCAGCATGTGCTCCAGAGAGAGGTCTTGGCTTCCAGGGACAATGCAATGGGTGGGAAGGGGAGGTGTGTATTTCTGGAGTGGGAAGGAGGGCTAGGGCCATCAGGACCCTCTGGCTTATCAGGTCTTGGGCTGGGAGTCATTGGGTGTATAGCAGGCACTGACTGGCACAGGGGCAAGTGTCTGTGAAGCAGGTGACACAGAGGAAGACAAGCTGAAGAAGAGACCTGTATGACTCCAGCTATAGGATCCACATTTTTACCACAGCGGGTTTTTGTGTAAATGAAGTATCCCAAACACACATATGCACATACTATCGCAAAGAATATTCAGTGAGATTTAAAAAAACAACCAACCCAAGTGTATTCTCTATTAGTGATTGGTAACATGCTGTCCCTCTCCAGGAAGAACACTGTAGGTGGTGGTAGATACAGCATAAGTCTAAGCCCCCAGCGAAGCCTGACCTGAACTGAATGTGCATCTGTGTTGGGGCTGGAGACTCCTGGTGTGCATGGGGTTTTGGTGAGGTTGAGCTGTGTGTCCTCCAAGCTCCCTGAGCCTGTGCCCAGAGGAGATAAGGTGAAGGTGGCCTACTCTTCCACCCTCCTGCAAGAGTAGGCATGAAGACGCTGCTCTAAGCTGTCGACATGTTTTATAGATGTTAATTATTTTTGTTATTTTAGGTCTCCATATATCTCAGAGTGCTAATCTTTTAGCTTTTCTTGTGTTTTTATCTTTTTAAAAGTGATTTGTAGTATACTGACAGCTGTGCAACCACCACCACTGTCTAATTTCACAAACTTTCCGTCACCGTAAAAAGAAACACCGTACCCATCAGTAGTCACTCTCTGTGCCCCTTCCCCTAGCCCCTGGAAAACACTAATGTAATTTCTGTCCCCGTGGATCTTTCTTTCTGGACATTTCCATGAATGGAAGCAGATAGTATATGGCCTTTTGTGTCTTACTTCTTTCACTTAGCATATTTTCAAGGTTCGTCTTGGTTGTAGCATGTATCACTGCTTTGTGTTTTTATGGCTGAATAATAATCCATTGTGTAGCTAGACCACGTTTTGCTTATAGCATTAATCAGTGGATGGACATCTGGGATGTTCTCACTTTTTCACCATCACAGGTAGTGCCCTGTGACTATTCACATACAAGTATTTTTTGTGGGCAGGTTTCCATTGCTCCAGGAGTGGGGGTACTGGGTCACATGGTAACTCTCTTTAACCTTCTGAGGGGCTGCCGGGCAGTTGTTCCAAGTGGCTGCACCATTTTCCATTCCCACCAGCAATGTATGATGTTCCAGTTTCTCCACATCTTTGTCAACACTTATTATTGCCAGTCTTTGTGATTTTAGCCATCCTAGTGGATGTGAAGTGATTTTGATTAATCTTTTAGATTTTAAAATAATAATGAAAGTTACAGTTGTCATCTCAATGGAAGGAAAACCAGATTGATGATCTGTTGACTAATATTTGCAAAGTGCTAATAAGCCTTTTGAAGACAGTGTTTGAAGAAGGCAAAGTTGATACTTTCTCCTGGAACTCCTTTCTCCTGGATCCAGAAGCTGTGGATCCCTGCTGGTAGTAAAGTAGATGAAATTAGAATTGCTGCATAAGCACTAAATGACTTGAAGGAGAGTGTAAATGTCCAAACGGGGATAGAGACCAACTCTAAATCTGCCTCTGTCTCCAAGGACAGTACTCTCTGTCCCTCACTGTGCAGAGCATTTGAGTCTCCTTGAGGTGTGTGCAAGCACGCAGATTGGCACACTGTCTCCTGGAAGGAACAGTAGAGCTCTCGTTTCCCCAAACCTTCTCCTCTTCCCATTCCTATACAGTAATGACTAGTATCAACAAATGCAATCACACAGTTTTGGCAAGGAAAAGTCTGTTCTGGGACAGGCCTTTGGCTTGCATAAGAGATGTTTTTAAAATGTGTGTGGTTTTTGTGTCTTGTTTTTCCTAGAGGCTAGAAGGGAGGATGCCATGGCTCTGACAAGGCCCAAGAGGTCAGGGAGGGGTCCCTTGGCCACATTTCCTCTGCAGTGCTCGGAAACAACTCACTGGTCTTTAATTTTCTGCGAAGATCAGTGTCTTACTTCATCCCTCCAGCTGGCATGGCTGGAGTCAAGGTGAGTCGGTTTATACAGAGCAAGCCAAGAAATCATAGAATCCCAGGAGTGCAGTGGATTTCAGAGACTGCCATTTAATTTTTTTTCTTTTCTTTTTTTTTTTTTTTTTTTTTTTTGAGACCAAGTCTTGCTCTGTCACTCAGGCTGGAGTGCAGTGGTGTGATCATGGCTCACTGTAATCTCAAACTCCTGGGCTCTAGCAGTCCTCCCACTTCAGCCTCCTGAGTAGCTGGGACTACAGGCATGTGCCACCATGCGCAGCATATCATTTCATTTCTTGGTTTCCCACTTCCCCCAGTGCAATCAGCCCCTTTACAGCATCCCTCAATATGGCTTCTCTGAGTCTACTTTAATCCAAAACAGTTACAGAACTCACCACTTCCCAAAGCAGCCTGTTCCATTCTCAGCACTGATCACTAGAAGGTTCTTTTCTGTATGCCCACTCATCTCTTGGTTTCCAAGCCAGGCATCCCTACATGTTCCTTGGAATGTCCTGCAGACTCTGCCAGCCTGGCGTAGTGTGTAGGGGTTCAGGTGCTTGCTGTACCCTCCTTGTTTTACTGCAGGGCAAAGATGCTGGCCAGAGTAGGGACCACACCTCCCTATGTTCCAAATGACTCCTGGGAAAAAGTTCAGAGAGGGTTGAAAGTACACATGGTGTTTCCATTAAAAATGAATAGTCTTTCTGCTTTATTTTTAATGATATTTCCACTGTGAACCATAAAGTGTATGTCATGTTTAAAGAAGAACAAATACAACAAACATTAATATATCTACCATCACCCTAACTCATATGGAGACCTAGAGGCCCTCCAGGTGGTATCTTAAGTGTACGCCACCTTTTCTCCACAGTGGTAAAACATTTAAGGACACATACATAATGTATCTCTACATTGTTTATTTGATTTTATCTACCTGTGCTTGATGCTGAATATTACAGGTTTAGCCTCAGAATGTGTCTTTCTGTAACTTGCTTCTTCCACCCAACAAGGAATCAGCCATGTTGATGTCCACAGATGTCACTCATTTGTTTTTTTACATAATGTACAGTTTTTCATGATCTGAGTATATCGCACACTGTCTACTTCACAGTTAATGGATATTTCAGTTCTTCTTCTTTTTTTTTTAATGTTGATGTAGAAGTACATCCTTACCCTGGAGAATACTATGTTCTTTGGAACAGGATAGCTTGGCGATCAGGCAGCACTTTGCACTCCTACCAGCAGTGGTGAGAGACGTTTCCTTCTGCACCCTTGCCGACTCTTGCTCTTGCCAGACTTTTAAAATTTTGCCAATCTGGTGGGTGTGAAATGGCATCTCATTGTGGTTTAATTTGCAGTTCTCTGATTACCAATGCTGTTGAGTCACTTTTCAGGTCTTTGGGGACCATTTGTGTTCATAGCCTTTTCTACAACGCCTGTTTGAGTTAACTTATCTTTTTCTTGAAAGATCTATGTGTTCTTGAAGATAGATGGGTAGTACTTACCTGGTGTTTACCGTCACTGTTCTAAGTGGTTCTGGATATAGTAACTGTTTGAGTCCTTCCCAGTAAAGTAGGTCTTCTTAGGGGGATGCCTATCTCACGGGTGAGTATCCGTAAGTGCACGCAGCCACTGGCCCAGTGTTCCCCAGCAGGTGAGGACAGAGCAGGGGCTCACACCTGAGCATGCTGGCTCTACCATTCGGTTCCAATTCAACTGCTGGGTTATTGACATATTTTGGATGCTAATACCTTGTTTCTGAAATGTGTTGTTAATATCTTCTGTTTATGGATTGTCTTTTTCCTTTGTATTTAATGTCCTATGATAAATAGAAGGTTTAAAAAACATTTAAATGTTGTTCAACTGAACAAATTTTCTTTTATGGTCAGTGTTTTGTGTTTTATTTAAAAATGGTTTCCTACCCTGGAGCTTTTTATTAACTTCTAAAAATTTTACAGTTTTGCTTTTCACATTTAAGACATTAATTCAGCTAGAAATAATATTGTATATAGGATGAGGTAGAGGACAATTTCTTTTTCCATGTAGATAACCTAACTTGCCAACACCATTGATTAAACAGCCAGCTTTTCCCTGCCACTGGTAAATCACATCGTCTGCACTTGTTTTTGTGTCTGGATCCTCCCTTCAGTTCCGTCGGTCTATTTGTCTCTTCTTGATTCAACTATACTTTTGTAATTACTGTAATTTATTTAAAGCCTTGATATCTAGCAGGGCAAGGACTTTCACTCTTCCACATACATTTTAAATCAATTTGTCAGGTACTTTGTCAAGTACTTCAAAATCCCATCGAGATTTAAATTGGAAATGCATTTGAACTATACATCAAGTTGGGAGAAAATTACAGCTTTTCTGAATCCTCTTACTTAAGAACATCATAGGCCGGGCGCGGTGGCTCAAGCCTGTAATCCCAGCACTTTGGGAGGCCGAGACGGGTGGATCACGAGGTCAGGAGATCGAGACCATCCTGGTCTACACGGTGAAACCCCGTCTCTACTAAAAATACAAAAAACTAGCCGGGCGAGATGGCGGGTGCCTGTAGTCCCAGCTACTCGGGAGGCTGAGGCAGGAGAATGGCGTGAACCCGGGAGGCGGAGCTTGTAGTGAGCTGAGATCGGGCCACTGCACTCCAGCCTGGGCGACAGAGCGGGACCCCGTCTCAAAAAAAAAAAAAAAAAAATCATACTTCTTGCAATGTATTTAGGCCATCTTTAAAGTCTCTTAGTAAAATTGCATAATATCCTCCATAAAGGGAATGTACATGTTTGGTTAAATTTCTATCTAGTACCACTTAAAATAACAACAAAAATATAAAGTATTTTTAATTATATATTTTAACTACTTGTGCATGGTAGATAGTAAAGCAGTTGACTTTTACATATACCACTTTCCAGTGTTCCTGTTTTCATGTTTGCCCTTTGCACAAACCTTCCTTTGGTGTCTGTTTAGCAGTTCATTTCTTTTTCTTGTTATTATGGATACCTTCAAACTTACATAATCATGCAGGGCCTAGGACAATGACCCTGTGTTGGGCGATAGCCAGCATCAGCAGCTGTCAACATGGTGCCAAGCTTATTCCATATGTCCCTCTACTTTTTTTGTTTTTTGGGGAATCTTTCAAAGAAAATCCCAGACATCATATTATTTTATCCTTAAATATTTCAGTATATATTACCAACAGATGTAGTCTTAAAACAAAAAAAAACCACCCAAACCATTGTCACACTGTCAGAATTAACAGTAGTTGCCTAATACTAGTCCATGGGTTGATTTCCCTCATAGTCTCTAAAATGTCTTTTTAGGGTGGTTTTGTTCAAACCTGGATTCAAATAAGGTCCACCCATGGCATAAGATTCCATCTCTCTTACTTCTTTCTATTTCTGGTAGTTCCTACTCTTTTCCACCTATTTTCTTCATTCCATTAATTTGTTGAAGAACCTAGTCCCTTGCCCTGCAGAGCTGCCCACCCTTGACTGTGTGGGCTGCATTCTTGTGGTGCTGTCTCCCTTGTTCCTCCATTTCCTGTATTTCCTGTAGACTGGTAGTGACATCTGAGGACTTGGCTAGACTTATTCGTTTACACATATGTTTGTTTTTCCAAGAACACTTTCTAGATGGGGCTGTGAGCCTCTGATTTCAACAGTGCTTTCAGAATCATCTTTGTACTTTGTAATCTAGCGTTTCAGGTGAGCCAGGATGCCTAGGTCGTGGTACTGATATAGGAAGGGAGTATTCCAGAAGCAGTGTGGGATGATGCCATTCACCATTGTAGGCTCCTGGTCATCACCGTGTCCTGTGATCTGTCAGTATGGTCCTCCTCACCCCTAGATTTGTGTGTGTGAACCATAACAGTTCATGACCACTTTGATGGCAGGGACATGAAAATATTTCACCTGAACACAGTGTTATCCAGAGGTGGAATGACTGAGTGTCAAATGATACCTGGACTCCTAGTTCCCTTCTCCAGGCTCTGAGCAGGGCTGAGAGCTGAGGCTTCCCTGGGGTTGTTAACGGGGTAGTCATGACAAGCTTGGCCACGTCCTTCCTCCCACATCCTGGTGGCTGCTCTGTGGTCTTCTTGAGGAATTGGCCATGTGTCCACAGAGGCAGTCATCTTAGTCCAGTGGCCTGGAATCCTCTCACATTTCTTCTGGGAATACATATCTCTTCCTTTTCTTACTCTTTCATGTCTAAATGTCCCCGTCTCCTACATTGGTTTCTCTAACGTGGTTTCTCTGCACGTTTGGTGTTCCCTCTACGCTCAGTCTTCTCCTGGTTTTCCCAATTATCAGGCCCAGTCTCTGACCAGATCCCATGAGGCCTGGTTGATTGCTTCTAAATCTCTCCATCTGAGAAACGTCCTGGAGATTTGGAAAAAAAACACAACTCATGAGAGGAAAGGACTTTTGCATTGAGAGCAAATCCACATGAGGAATATGTCAGGCCCCAAAGAATCAAATGGACCTGCAGGTGGGGTTATTCACCAAGACTTTTTCAATGAGATGTAAATCAGTGGCTTCAAATGGTTCCAGAGGCCATGGCTGGAGCGGTGCCTTTCCCTCTGTGCTGGCTGGAGAACAATTGAACACATCCCCCTATTCTCTTTTCCCTGCCTTGGGTTGCAGCCTTCCTGCAGCAAGTTTCAGAGGTGGAAGGCTGATGATAAGTCTGGAGCAGACAGGCCTCCCTCAGGGGAGGACACTTTAGCAGAGAGATTTGCACAGTTCCAGAGGCTGCAAGAGGGCAGTGCTCAGCTTGATTTAGAGCCAAGAAGTAAGAAAGCAGGAGGAAGGTGAAATGAATTGCAGGAGTGTGACACAAACGAGGCTGGAGATACCTTTTCTTACAGAGGCCCAGCCTCACCTTCAGCCCACCTTCACCCCAGCTTCAGCCAGTTTTGTAAGGTTTGGAACTGCACAGGAGAGAAATAAAAGTTATATGAATGTGAATGGTTTCCAAAAGTCTCTCTGCAGAACCTCTTAACTTTAGGTGCAGATAAATTGCAAGTTTCTTCAATGGGTTCTTGGACCACTAGTCATGGTGACAGTTTGACTGGCGTTGAGAGAATGTTGAGCAGAAAAAGTCAACGTTCCTGGCCCTTAAAAAAACATTGAATTTCATCTAAGTGGAGCAAATGGTTTAAAAGTTTAAAACGTGTAATGAAATATATGTAACACAGGCATACATTCATTCCCTTTGCTCCCACTCTGGGGCAGCTGTGAGATACTCGGAGGGAACGTGCTGGAAGGAATGTCTTCTGCCCAGTGTCTGTCCCACTGGAATGTGTGGTAAGTCTCCCCAACTCTGTGGGTTGCAGAAAGAAGAATGTTGCCTTTTCCTCAATTTTGGTTTGCATTTCAGATGTTATTGCGAAACTAAAGAAAAATGGCAAAATTCTTCTCTTGTGCCTATCTGTCTCTGTCTCTTCCTTTTTTTTTTTTTTTTTTTTTTTTCCTCTTCTTGGCGTATCTCAGAATTATCCAAGACTTTTATCCTGTTGATTTTTCCTTAGTCATGTATATTCTATATATTATGACTCTAAATAAACATCCCATCTTCCTTACGAACTTTGTGAGGAAGGTGGTGTCCCGCCTGGTATTGTTAGATCTCTAATACCTCACAGAGGCCTGGCACAGATGAGATAGTCACTGTTTGCATGAGTGGATAGATGGATGTATGGTGGATCAATAGAGGTGTGGTGGATGGATGGAGGGAGAGTCAGAAGGGAGAAATGATAGATTGAGGGGTGATGGATGGATGGATAGATGGATGAATAAACAAATAAATGGAGAGATGGGTGGATAAAGATTCTTCAGATATATACACAGATACACAACTGGACACCATCATTCCCCACACTCTCCTAAAGAGGTGTATGTCCTCTCACCCTGGGTTTCTTCAATAAGCAGGATCTCTCTTAAGGGACTGATTCCTCTGGAAAGGGTCTACGAGTCACTCATCTGTGTCTGGCACCTTGCACAGTGTGTGCAGTGGAGGTCCCCAGCAAGTGTGTGTTGAATAAAGGTTGTGCCATGCATTAGTTCATGGTCTAAGTCCATATGAAAAGCCAGGTGTTTGGAGTTATTGTAGTATCTGTTGGCTTTTGCCCAATATCTAAAAAGGACTTCTCAGCTTTTCCTTCCAGCATAGCAAAAGTTCTTTCCAAGATGGCCAGGAGGTAAACTCGAAGGCAGTTTCATTCTTCCCCATCCTTCACTTTTGGATCTGTTTCCTGGAGCGTGGGGAATGCTGGGTGTCTTATTTCTTGAAGCTGAAATTTCCTGATATTGTGTACAGACCCCCACCCGCCTGTCCCGCAGGGCTGGGTGCCAGAGCAAGATTCAGGAATTGGCCATCAAATGAGTTCCTCATTTGCAATCAATTAACAGCCACCTGGCCTGTTTTCCTGTCTCCCTCCTCTCCACTTCGCTCCCTCCCCTTGTTTTGCATCATGAACTGATTGGAGTGTGAGAACTGGGGCCTTAACCAGGTTTGCAACTTCTCTGTGCCAGGAGCACTTTCTCCCAAAACCTCGGGGCTCCCCACTCTCCTCCTTCAGGCTCTTTCTCACCCTCCTGAATTTAAAATTGCACCCCCTACCCCACTTCCAGTCCCCTTCTGGATGTATTTTCTCTGGAGTACTTACGGTCTTCACTATACTGTGGATTTTTAATAGTTTATGTATGTCTCTGTCCCCTTCTAAAGCGTATGCTCCCTTACGGTAGAGATGTTTTTATCTATTTTGTTTCTATTTTCTTTATCTATTTTGTTAGTTCCTAGAACCATGTCTGGCACATATTAGGTGGGCAATAAATACTTGGTGACTGAATGAATGAATATAATATGAATATCATTTTTTAAAAGGCTCGTGTTCAGATCTTTGCCGGGGGCACCGTGTAATGCCCCTGGGGTCTCCCCTCATGAGAGACCTCTCACCAGAGGAGCTGCAGACCCCTGCCTCTCTGGAGGAGTTTGCCTGCACCCTCAGCACCTGGTGGATCCTCTGGTGCATCTTCTTGGTGCTGTGACTGTCTGTGACTAGTCGTGGATGCCAGCTGAGCCTGGGAGCAGCGGTTACCGGAAATTTGTGCCTTTCTGCTTTAGCTAAAGAGAGAAGACTGCATGTGTTTGCCAGTCCTTTGGGTGCTTCTCTTTAGCATAGACACTGGCCAAGGCTACTGGTGAACAGCGCCAGAGAGGTGCTTTACCCATGAGAGGGAAGCGTCTGCGGCCTGGAGCCCTCTGCAAGCTGCCCCGTGGGACCCCTAACAGACCGTCCTGCCTCTGAGTTCAGGGTAGAAGCAACCTGCTGATTTGCCTGTTTCCCTCTGGTACCCCAACTCTCCTGAGAGAGCTCCTCCTCCTGATTCTGTGTTCTGAGAATTGCACCCAGGGGTGCTGCACTTGCTCCTTCCTTCTCAACCTGTAGCTCAGCTCTGACGATCCCGCGACTCCTCCAGCACCCCGAGCTGGGTGCAGGTCTTCCTGGATGGGCTTGAGGCTGAGTGCAGCAGAAGCAGAACAAGGCTCCTTGTCTGCCCTCTGCCCCTAAGGGGTCCCAGCATGTGTAAGGAACAGAGCTTTCTCCTGTCCGGAGACTCCCTACAGTTCAGCCCTCCCTGGACTAGACAGTTCTGCCTTTCTTAGCTCACCGTGCTGTGCTAAGGAAGCCGGGGCTGCCCCGTGGGTAGAACATCCTCTAATTTGCCAGGTGGGAAAGGATGGGGTGATGAGTCACCCTTCTGAGTGATTCCTACCGAGCTTCCTACAGAGCATATGCAGGAGCATCCACCCCACCTCCAGGGTTAGTGTGCAGAGAGGCACAGGTGCTAGTGTGGGTGGTGAGAAATAAGACTCGGAATCACCCTTTTTAATGTGCACGGCATGTCAATTGTGTCCTCACAAAAGTGTTGAAGTGTTTATTGCCTTATAGAATGAATGATCAGAAACCAATGGATTCCTTTGAGCTGTTTTGATGGGAGGAAATAAACTGTGACAGTGAGACCTTGGTGGTCCCGACATCAGCAGGATGCAGAAGACAGCCTAGCCTGCTGGGTCATGTATTCCTCTTCAGCAGCCTGGGGTGGGGAATGTGCGTGAGTGCAGAGCTGCTCACTGCCTGGTGCTCTGCAGCTCCAGTGCTGCCTCAGTGAGTTCCAGGAGAGACCTCAGTTTCCAGCCCTAGTTCAAGTCCCAGGATTGATATTGCTCGTGACAGCACCAGGCCTGCACCTTGGAAAGGAATGATGGACTTACCTGTACCTGTCAGGTTCAGGCATTCTCCTGCCTGCAATTGAGGATTCAAGTTCAGGGTGATGAGTTTCACCTTTTAAAAAAGCCCTAGCCTATCCTTGCTGGATATATTCATTGCTGAAATGCACAAGAAACTGAATGTGATCAATGTGATGTATTGGTTTCAGCATCAGATGTTAAGAAAGTGAATCCATTGAGATTCTTGCTTTTAAAAACACAAAATAAAAGAAGCCTAACCTTGGTCAGTCATCCTGGACTTGAGATCACATTTTACAGTATACAAAGTGAGGTTTCACACATAGCATCCCCCCACCTGTTTTTGTAAGTAAAGTTCTATTGGAACACAATTGCACCCACTAATGTACATGGAATCTATGGAGCTCTGGCTGCTACAGTGGCAGAGCTGAATAGTTACAGCTAACACTGATGGCCTGCAAAGCCGCCTCGCTCCACTAGAGACAAAGTTTGCTGACTGCTGGCATAGAAGATAAGGGCACAAACTCTGAAACCAAACTGCCAGGGTTTAAATCCCAGCTCTGCCACATATTGGCAGCATGACCTTGAGCACATTAATTAACCTCTGTGTGACTTAGTTTCCTCCACTGTAAAATGGAGATAATGTGGAGATAATAATGTCTCCATTATAATAATATTAATAATTATAATTATGATGATATAACAATGATATCACCAAAAATAATACTTGTCTCCTAAGGTTGCTATGAAGTTCAGAAGAATTAATAATAGGGACATGTTCAGAGTACTTTCTGACAAGTGGTAATGTGTTAAACTTTTAAGGAGGCAGGCAGGTTCCTAAGACTTTAGGAAAGTCCAGTTGCTTCCTCAAATCACAGACAATTCTGCATTTAAAGACCACCTCAAAACCAGGTTCAGTGGCTCACGCCTGTAATTCCAGCATTGTGGGAGGCCAAGGTGGGAGGATTGCTTGAGCCCAGAAGTTCAGCCTGGGCTATAATATAGTGAGATCCCATTCCTACAAAAAATAGAAAAAATTAGCCGGGTGTGGTGGCATGCACCTGCAGTCTCAGCTACTTGAGGGGCTGAGGTGGGAGGATTGCTTGAGCCCAGGAAGTCGAGGCTGAGTGAGCCATGATCACACTACTGCACTTCAGCCTGGGTGACAGAGTGGGACCTTGCCTCAAAAACATATATATATATTTTAAAAAAATGAAGACCACCTCATCATCAGGGTACCTCCCATAGGAAACAAAGCCATGTGGGTGTCGTGGCTTCCTGTTGGTCCAGAACCCTGCTGACTTTTCTGGCAATAAGGGCACAGAGTGGGTTGGCTAAAGGAAGGGTACTAGTGGTGCCAGCCAGCAGGGGAACCCCCACCGACTCTGGGGATGACAGGGATGGAGTGAGGCAGCCACGGTGTCCCCTGCGCTGATTCCAGTGGGGGATGGCGGCATGGTGACAGGAAGTCACACTTTGTGATAATGCAGATGCGAGGGAAAAGTGACACATAGACACGGAGAAGAAGCTGCAAAATGTGCCTCTTCAACTCGTGAGAACAGGAGGTGACGGGTCGCCGAGGCTGCTGAAAGAGTTTGTTCCTGCCTCTGTTTCTCTCTCCTTCTCCAACTAGAATGTTAGGTGCCACTTGCTCCCCTCAATAGCACTTCCGAGACAGGTGGACTGCATATTGGCGGAACCCAGCGTTTTTATTAAGAAGCCCCTGAGTCCCTTTCTCTTTGCTTTTTAGGCTGACCCTCCTGGAAAGGTTCTGCTTTTAACTCTTTGCGTGCCTTCCCAGGCCGTGCGTCCTGGTGCGAGGCTCTGAGAACGCGATTTACGTCACCCCGTTGGTGACTCACACGTCCTCCCTGATCACTGAAGACACGGTTTGGTTTCTGCCTAGGATCATCGTGGTAATACCATTCCCTTCTTCAAAACTGAACATTTCCTGTTCTTGGAGTAGATTCGTCAGGACGTTTTGCAGCATCTTTGGGTGTTACCCTTTCCTTGCTCCTGATCTAGAGTTTCTGGGCCTACACACCTCAGAGGAGCAGCTGTGGGGACTGTGGGGCACAGCCCATCACCTGTCCCACACAAGAACAGCTCTTTTTAGCATGTTTTCTCAGGTGTTTCTTTATTCTCTCCCCATGCCTCAGTTTCCACATTGAAAACTCTCAATGACATTTATTTCCTTCTGAGTCTCTGCTGGGCTGTTCCAGCCTTTCCACAGCCCCAATCCTGGGAAGCCCGTGCCTCCTCCGCACACCGCCTCCTCTCTGCTCCTCTAGTGCCCCCCATGCCCTTCAGGGCTGGGACATGCTCATCCACTAGCCCTCGCTCATCCACGTGTCGCTCAGTTACCTTCTCAGTGACAACGTTCTAAGATTTCACCCTATCCCCGTCCCAGCGTTCATGTCCCCTCCTCTGGTTTATGTGTCCCCTTAACACTTAACCACTTTCTGATATTCTCTAGATTTTACTTATTTGTATGTTTTGTTGCTGCCCCCTGGCTGGAACATAAACTCCACCCGGGTGGGGACCTCTGAATGTTTTGTTCACTCCCAAACCCCATGCCAGAACCACACCCCACAAGTAACGGGCACTCATTCCGATTTGCTGACTAACTGCATAAATGTCCTAAAACCACTTCCCACCTTACGCGGCTGTAGAGAGGATAAGAATGAAAGTTAAATAAAGCCTATGAAAATGCTTAGAAAACCTGAAAGCATAAAAGGAATGTGAAAGATGTATTTATGAATGAAGCAACTCAACATAAAAAGGCACTTGGGGGCTGGGAGTGGGATATGTGGGTGAGACTCAGAGCACAATGTTGTCAAGACATTCGGGTTGATTTAAGTGACTGGCAACATCTGGAACCCATCAGGAAAAGCTTTAGCGTAGAAGGTATTCCTCTCCCTACGTTTTGAAAATTCAGGCAGTCCTAGTAAGCTCTTTAATATTTTAGGAAGTTCAAAAATATTTAATATCTTAAGAAGGTCAGAAATACTTACTACTTTAGGAAGTTCAAAAATCACCACTTGCCCAGCAGCTGGCCTGCAGGAGAAGGATTCTCCCTCACTGAGGAAGAGGTGCCATGCTGGGAAGGCTGTCTTGTTCTCTAGACTAGGTAAAACGACAACCAAAGACCCATTTTTACTTTAAAATGAGTTTACAAAGTCACATTAAAGCGTGAAGTCTTCAGGAACGAATTTCTCACAGAACAGAAAATAACCGGATTGACTCACTAGCATACAAAATACATTTGGAAGGGAAGCTGCCACCAGTAAGATTCTCCCTTGAGTACAAACAAATGTCCTGGCGTGCCCACGGCTAGCGCGTGCTGAGAGCTCACTGTGAGGCTTCGTGTACCCCGCAGGCTGCTCTCGAAGGAACCAGTTTCCAAGGGAGGATGATGATTCCAGCACGTTGAGGCACATGCTCTTTGCAGCGACCCAGGAGAACGTTTGTTTGTTTCTCTGCATTGAGACTATTTGCATTAATAAGTTATTTATGAAGTTCACCTTAAGTCTATAAAAGCAACTGCACCATCCAATTTTGTGGAGATTTCCATTACAAAGTTGACAGAGCGTTTTGTAACTAAATATCTGGAGTTAAGGATTTCTATAAGTCAACATGGAAATGGGATGCCAAGGGACCCTCTCCTGCTCCAACCGTATCCATCAGCGCCTGGTGCAGTGAAGAATTCTGCTCAGTTCCTCCTGTCCCAGGGCCAAGGGCAGTCTGCATCCCTGACAGCCGGACCTCATCCTCTATGGGCAGCAAATTGCAGAATTAATGTAAAGCAGGCAAATGCAATATCTACGTGAAATAAGCCCAAACCATTAGGTATGCTTTGATTCAGGCTTAACATTTTTTAACATGATAGCAAACCCTATTGAGTATCCTAAATGTAAATTCAGGACTTGTGGTTTTCACGTTTTTGTGTTATGTGTCTTAAATGCCTTCCTAGAGAGGGAGGTACGAACTGACTCACTGGGTGATTTTTTCCTGAGATTGGCCACATGATTTAAAGATTTGTAAAAGCCTCTGGACCTATCTGTATTGAGAGGTAAGAGCTTGGGCTCCCTTGTTCTGGGACCCTCTCCTCTCTCCCCACAGCGGGGCTTCCAGGAGCCCTGAGTGCAGGGCGCTTGGGGCTGCTGGCCCCATCGTGGCCCTGCTCCCATCTGTCATGTAACTTCTCTGCACCCAAGGCTAGGTCCTCCTGTGTGTGTTGTCCCCAGCGCCTTGCACCGTGGCCATCCCCACACATATTGCAAAATGTTTTCCTCAAATGCTGATAAGGGACTGTACAGGCGAGGGCGGGTGTCCTGGAGGCACCCCTGGTCACGGGGTCGCCCTAGCGTTTCCACCCTGCCCAAGAGGTCTGTGGAGCTTCCCCGAGCCTTTAGCACATTTGCTAGGAAGTCCATCATCTGTTGGTGGAAGAACCTTCCTTCTTAGGACCTTCTTGAATGGCTGTGTCATATGCTATCAGCATATGCCATATGCTACCAGGTGGGTTATCTTGGTGGTCAAGTTTGTTTTGCTAAGGCCTCCTTTTTTTTTTTTTTTTTTTGGGGACAGGGTCTCACTCTGTCACCCCAACTGGAGTGCAGTGGCATAATCATAGCTAGCTCACTGCAGCCTCAACATGGTGGGCTCAAGTGATCCTCCCACCTCAGCCTCCCGAGTAGCTGGGACTACAGGCATGCACCACCACTCCTGGCTAATTTTCTTTTTTTTTTTTTTTTCGCGATGGGATTTCGCCATGTTACCCTGGCTGGTCTGGAACTCCTGAGTTCAAGTGATCTGCCTGCCGTGGCCTCCCAAAGTGTTGGGATTACGGGCATGAGCGACCGACCGCACCTGGCCTCCTTCTGTTTTTGATGGAGCTTGTCAGTCTGTGTGTCATGTGATGTGGAGAACTTCAGTAAACACGCTGTGTGCTGCCGTCTGGTAGCTTCCCCAGTTGCAAGTTAATTCGCTACTAACAGGAGACCATCCTTTGGTACTTACAGTGTGCCAGTCTCTGTTACGAGTAACTCATCTGTATTAACTCATTCAATCTCACATTTAGGATACCTGTGAGACAGATACTTAGCACGCTTATTTTGGAGGTACGGAAACTGAAGCATGGAGCAGGCAGGATGTGGCAGAATTGAGCTCTTCAGCAAGAAGCTTCATGGCCACCCTCAAAACTCCTCAAGTGCTGGGGACCCAGTTCTAACACAGGTCTCCTTCCTTTGTCATTCAAGCCAGATTCTTAGGGAAACTTAATTTTTTTACATAGATGCTCACAGATACTTTATTTTTTCTTACCTTTTTGTGTTACACTTGACCCTTGAACAATGTGGGAGTTAGGGCAACAACCCCCAGCACAGTCAAAAACCTGCGTGTAACTTTTTTTTTTTTTTTTTTTTTTTGAGACAGCCTCACTCTGTCGCCCAGGCTGGAGTGCAGTGGTACAATCTCGGCTCACTGCATCCTCTGTCTCCCGGGTTCAGGCAATTCTCCTGCCTCAGCTTCGAAAGTAGCTGGGACTACGGGCATGCGCCATCATGCCCGACTAAGTTTTGTATTTTTAGTAGAGATGGAGTTTCACCATGTTGGCCAGGGTGGTCTCGAACTCCTGACCTCACGTGATCCACCCGCCTCGGCCTCCCAAAGTGCCTGAGCCTCTGTGCCCAGTCTTGCATGTAACTTTTAGCTCCCCCAAACTCAACCCCTAAGAGTTTACTATTGACCAGAAGCCTTACTGATAACACACACAGTTGATTGACACATATCTTGGAAGAACTATACATTATATACTGTGTTCTTACAATAAAGAAAGCTAGAGAAAAGAAATTGTTATTTAAAAAACTGTAAGGAAGAGAAAATATATTTACTACTCATTCAGTGGAAGTGAATCATCATAAAGGTCTTCATTTTCATCATCTTCATGTTGTGTAGGCTGAGGAGGAGGAGGGATTAGCTTTGCTGTCTCAGGCAAAGAAAAGGTAGAGAGGACGGGGGCACACTCATACAGTATAACTTATTGAAAAAAAAATCCACATATAAGTAGATTCTTGCAGTTTAAACCCACGTTGGTTCAAGGGTCAACTTTTTTTGCGGGGGGATGAGGGGTAACATGAAAATAATGATGTGAAAAATGTATATATATTAAGATGGTGTGGTGGTTGGTTTGGGTTGAAATAAGGACCTACAAGGAATCCTCTGCCTTTAGTCCCCTCTTTTGTTTCCCTCCTGTCCTCTTGGTCTTCTGAGGTGGCTGGAGATCCAGGTCCCCAGTGCAAGGCCCCGCTGACCCGAGGCCACCCACGAAGGAGGCCTTGGTGAGTGTGCTGCCCAAAGGGCCAGTTGAAAGGTGAGAGATGGGGCTGGCCAGGAATCAGCTGGATGCAGGTCCTGGAGGGTGCCTGGGTAGGGCTGCAGGGGTTGCAGGTAGCAAGGCCTTTGTTCCCTGGGAGGGATCACAGGAGCACTTTTCAAGGTGCCTGGTGGTTGCTGGGGACTTGCTCAAGTGCTCCTGTAAGTACACATTATCAGAACATGCCTAGAACGCTGCAAATACCAGCTCACAGTGTGGGAGCTGTCTTCCCAGAAAGTGAGGAAGTGAGCAATGCATCTCCGAACTGGATAAATATAAACAGATCTGGACCCTCCTGGCCTAATGGATGACCGACCCACAGCTGCCCTTTTCCTTCCATAATTAAACAATTATCAGGGCTCCACAGAGGCTTCCCTCGCCTTTTGGGGGAGTGAGGAGGAGGCAGGTGGTTGGAAGCTGGTTGCCCTATTCCACGCTCTGTGATGCTGAGGAATTTGCCCACCTTGCTGCATTTTTTCTCACTTATAAAAGGATCATAGTTCCTATTTCACAGGGGTCCTGTGAGTAGTAATCAGCTATCAGGAGTGTCTGGTGGGGGAGTAGCAGCTAAGTAATGGCTGTGTTACTTTGAGGAGGTGATGTGTATAGTCAGCAGTGCACAGGCTGAGAGGTCAGACCACCTGGGTCCAGTCCTGCCTCTTGGACCTTGGGCAAGTTACTGGACCTCACTGTGCCCCAATTTCCTATCTGTAAAGTGCAGATAATATGAGGCCAAGCTCACAGGGTTGCTGTAAGGATCCTGTGGGTCTCGCAGGTAGAGGTAGGAGCAGTGGGCACACAGGAGGTGCTCAGGACAGGAAGGGGCAAGGTCGGGATGAGAGCCCCAGTGCTGCTGGAACCCAGAGAAGCACATACCTCAACCTCAGGGTTGAGGCAAGAGAGGGTCTACACCCAAGGACTGTGTATCGGTTATTTGCTGAATTCACTTATTCAGCGAACGTGTGCAGATGCTGGAGGGTGGTCCTCAGTTCTCCCATCTGACTTCTGCAGTGCACAGGGAGGGATCACCACTGACCACTTTCTACACTTAGAAGCATCTGCCTTTCCTGGCCCTGGCACCCATGTCCTGGAACATCTCTTTGCCTCAGCAAGTAGTCAGTGATCTTTTTTTTTATAGCTCCTTCTTCATTAAGAGACACAAAGTTCTTTACGTATCATCAGTTTTGTTCTCGACATACTAAGATGCATGGAAGGGCAGATTTGATTATCTCCGGTTTATGGGAAAACTAAGCCCAAGGTACTTTGTCAAAAGTTGCTTCCTGAAACCATCATTCTTAGCAAACTATCACAAGAACAGAAAACCAAACACCGCATGTTCTCACTCATAGGTGGGAACTGAACAATGACATCACTTGGACTCGGGAAGGGGAACATCACACATCGGGGCCTATCATGGCAGGGGGAGGGGGGAGGGATTGCATTGGGAGTTATACCTGATATAAATGACGAATTGATGGGTGCTGACGAGTTGATGGGTGCAGCACACCAACATGGCACAAGTATACATATGTAACAAACCTGCACGTTATGCACATGTACCCTAGAACTTAAAGTATAATAATAAAAAAAAAAAGATAAAAAAAAACAAACTATATTGCCATAAAAAAAAAAAAAAAAAGGTGCTTCCTAAGGCCACTGCAGATGACCTAACCACTGCTTTGATGCAACAAGGAAACAGGCCACAACAAAGTCTGGGAAAAGTAAAAAAAGGAAGAAAAAAAGAAAAGTAAATTTGCTTTTAAATCCTCTCTAATTTGGCTGCAACGTGAAACTGCTACAGGCAGCTCTTGGCTGTAGACAATTTATGTCTTCACAGCTGCATCCCACACAGCAGCTTAGCAGTGGCCTCGTCACCCTGTATGTGAAGGGCAAGTTGTGTTTTCCTCCTTTGTCTTATTTCATCAATTCTTCATCAATTCTTGGACGAATGAGTGTGCAAATATGGGAAAAGAAGAAACTGTCGGAAGAAAGAGAGGTCGAAAGAAAAAGGACCAACAAGCAGCTTTGAGTGAGAAAAAGGGACAGAGGAACTCGAAACATAATTATCTGTAAAACGAAAACCTGGGAACCTCTGGTTGTAGTGTGATACAGTAACAAACTTCTTCATCGCAGATTAAATCTATAAACTGAAAGATGGGGTACACTCTGGTAAATACATTATTTAAAATAAGGTAAGGCCAAGAGTCGTGCCTTTTCTAAATCTGAGAGTCTCTCAGTTGAAAGTGCTATTTAAAGATGACAGCACATAAATGATAACCCTCAGCAGTGCTATGAAAGTCAATGCCTTGGCTTGAAAAACGCTTACGAGCTAAAGAAATTGTAAATACACCTGAGACTTCCTGAATGAGTCAGAATATAGGCTAAGCTGTGAATAAGATCCCAAAACGTGATGGCTCAGATAAGATCGAGTTTCCTTTTTCTTACTTCATGGTCCGGGGGTATGTTCTGCAAGGTCACCCCAAGACCCAGATTTCTTCCCCCTTTGCTCTGAGCATAATGTTTGATGGAAAAACTGGCCCACCCTACCGTATCTACCATGCAGCCCGTGGGAAGGCAGATTTCCTTATGCGTGTTATTATAAAACATACTCCAGAATGTGCAGGAATCACTTTGACTTGCATTCCGTGGACAGAAATGTGGACACCTACCCATGGCTGCCTGCAGGCAAGGCTGGAAAATGAAGGCTTCTGCTGGAAGCTTGACCTCAGTTGAAATTTGGAGTATTCTCCCAGACAAAAGAAGCAGAGAGTGGGTATCAGGGGATCATTAACTGTCTCTGCCGCATTATCAGACCCTGCAGTGCTTGGTGTGTGTAGGATTAGGGTCTCACCCTGCAGGGCCTGTGGACGAACGTGTTCATCCTCCTGACACTTTTCAGCTGGCCACATGCTGTGCTATACAGGTCTGGAGACTGCCCGTGGGCAGGCCCTGTGTCCATCTGTAACTCCGGGCCTTTGCATGGGCTGAACCTCTGGCTGGAATGCCCCACTCCTCATCAGCCATCCGTGGGACTTTCCCCATTCCTCCAGGCCCAGCTGCTATCAGCAACAGGATCTTGGGTCACATGGACCGTGAATCTCATATTTTGGGAAAAATAATGGGCCAGATAGAAGCTGTGAGCCAAGGCCCCCGTCCCAGGGGACTGGTTTCCTAGTCTGTGTGTTAATTCGTTCAGTAGATATATCGAGCGTGTGATCTGTGTCAGGCCAGCAGCGGGGGATCCACCAGTGAGCGAAACAGGCGGGAATCTGTCCTGATGGGCTAACTGTGGAGGGGGCCCTCCATTGAAAGCAGGTAGTGAGAGCCGTGGCAAGTGCTCTCCTGGAAAGATTGCATCCTTAGGGTCTTAAACACAGGGAGCCGGTGCTCCACGCTGTCCACCCCAGCTTGCCGGGAGGTCTGGAATAGGCCAGTCGGGGTCGTGTCCTCCCCACCCTGCAGGCTGGCTTTGGCACCTGCCCTTGCCCAGGGGTCTGGCTTGCCTGAAAGTCCCACCCAGGGCTGTTAGGAGCACATTCATTAGAGCCTGCTGCCACGTGCCTGATTCCAGTAGAAGCCAGAGATGGCGCCATTGTGCCCACGTGAGCGCCGTCTCCACGGGTAGGACATTAAGCCCAGAGGAAGATGTGTGTGCCACATCTGAGTAATGAGCCATGAAATTGACATTATAAGTTTTAATTATTATTAATGCCTTGCAGGGGTGGCTGGTGTTAATTGTCCTGTAGGCATCCCAGATGGATTTTCCCTTTCTCTTTTATTTCTTTTTCTTAATGTCTTGAGCCCAAATAATGGCGGCTTAGTGACAATGTTTGAATGAAATTCCTCTAAAGGGGAGCACGCCACAGCGTGAGAAGTTCTTGCAAACGCGTCTGTGGGCAGAAAGCAAACAGGCTGTGGAGCAGCTGCCCACCCTCCTGGGTGGGTGTGGAGGCTGGGACATAGAGGCCTCCGGGTTGCTGCTGCGAAATCGGCAGTCTTTTCTCCCCCATAATAGCATCTGCCTGCTCTAGGCCCCTTCCATGCACTAATTAGTTAATCTTATAAAGAGCTTTGAAGATGAAAGACTCTGGAGGTGCTGGGTGTCACCCATATGAGCATTTCCTGATGAGATCCAGTTTCTGGCTGCTACTGCTCCTCCAAATAAACTGCCTCTCGGCACCTTCCTTAACTCTTTTTTTTTCTTTCCCTCAGAAATGTGTCCTGCATCTTAAAAAGATTCATTCCCTGGCCGGGTGCGGTGGCTCAAGCCTGTAATCCCAGCACTTTGGGAGGCCAAGACGGGCGGATCACGAGGTCAGGAGATCGAGACCATCCTGGCTAACATGTGAAACCCCGTCTCTACTAAAAAATACAAAAAAAAATTAGCCGGGTGTGGTGGTGGGCACCTGTAGTCCCAGCTACTCGGGAGGCGGAGGCAGGAGAATGGCATAAACCCAGGAGGCGGAGCTTGCAGTGAGCTGAGATCCGGCCACTGCACTCCAGCCTGGGTGACAGAGCGAGACTCCGTCTCAAAAAAAAAAAAAAAAAGATTCATTCCCCCTCTTGGTTTTGCTCTGTCAAATTTGAGTCCGGCAGTCTGAGATGGGGATACGGGGGGCTCTCTTGCCTTCTCTCTCCCGCCTTCTCTCTGCCCTACCCTTCTCCACTTCTCCTCCTGGCTCACCAGCCAGCAAGGCAAACAGGCCCCACCTGGAGCCCGCATGCTCTCACAGCTTGCTTGCTCCGAGAGTCATGCTCTCAGTCCCAGCCTCGAGGCCAGCAGGTGGGTTGAGGCCAGCAGGTGGGTTGGGGCCAGCAGGTGGGTCACCACCTGTGGAGTGGTGGCCAGGAGGACAATCTCCAGTCTGCCCCTGCTTCTGCCCTACTCCTGCCCTGGTTTCCTTTTTTGTTCTTAGACACAGGGTCTTGCTCTGTCACCCAGGCTGGAGTGCAGTGGTACGATCGTTGCTCACTGCAGCCTCGAACTCCCAGGTTCACTCAGTCATCTTGCCTCAGCCTCCCAATAGCTGAGACTACAAGTACTTGCCACAATGTCTGGCTATTTAAAAAAAAAAAAAAATTCTTTCTTTCTTTTTTTTTTTTTTTTTTTTAGAGATAGGATCTCAGTATGCTGCCCAGGCTAGCCTTAAACTTCTGGCATCAAGTGATTTTTCCATCCTCAGCCTTCCAGAGTGCTAAGATGATAGGCGTGAGCCACCATACCCGGCCCCAGATACTTCTTTTCTGACTTTACCCCCTGCATCCCCATCCAGGCCTGACTCAGGACTAACCTGAGTGCCTTTGAATTAACAGCACATAGAGGGGACCTGCTATGCAGAGAGAACACTCCTGGGTCCTGAGGTCATCAGGGTGAACAGCACAGTCTCGTCCTGGGGGCCTTGGTGGCATAGAAGCGAAGGAATTAGGAAGGTGGCTGATAGAGTTAGGATGGCTGGTGAGTGGCTGATGGAATTAGGAGGGCACAGTTGGTAACGAGGGAGCAGCATGGGTTTCAGAGGGAGTGAGAAGGGCAGAGGAAGTAGCATGGAGCTCTGTCTGCAAAACCCTGCAGGTTCTAGGTTCCAGAAGCACAGACTTCTTGTGACTGAGGACGCTGTCTGCCATGGCTGGCCAGGTGTGCTGAGGCCAGCTTAGGGGACCTCGGCTGCTGTGCCGAGGAGCTCGGATCCCCTGAGGTCAGCAGGCAGCCACTGAAGCTCATAAGTAGCAGGTGTGTGAGCTTGGCCCTGCATTTGGGCATCCAGCCCATGACAGGCTGATGGGCCAGGAGACCACTGGAGGAGGTTTACACTGGGCTCAGGATAGATGGCAGGCAAGGCAGCAGGAGTGGGAGGGTGCATGGCCCTCTGGGTGAGAGCTCAGAAGTGGAGTTGGCAGGAGGAGTGCCCAGGCCAAGGGAAAGGGTGGGCACAGGGGTGACTGAAGGTCCCTGCCCAGCAGCTGAGTGGGGATTCCATGGCCACAGGAGGAAGGGCTGGAGGGACAGACAGTGGCCTCTAGGAGCTTGTGGATGTCCAGCAGAGCCGTCAAGCAGGCATCTGGGTTCACATCAAGTCCGCTAATCAGAAGGGACATCACAGGCACGGGTTGATTTGAGGGCCACTGGCACAGAGGCAGGTCAAGCTGGGGTCTGCGACAGTGAAGTGGGGCATCAAGGAGACCTGCAGGCCACAGTGCTGATACCAGTGAGGCCATGGTCCCTGCGGAGAATTCATGAAAGGCAGAATCCCCCTGTGATTCAGGAGTGTGTGCCTTGCCTCACAGAGTGCCTCTGTCCTGGGTGGTGGCCTACAGCCCCAGGCTGCCTGGTGGAAGATGCCTTAGTCTCTCTGGCCCTACACCCCAGCTTTCCCTGCCACACTACCTAAGTTGGGGCCGCAGTTACACAATGTGGGTGTGAGTGGTGTCTTCAGGTGGCCTTTATGTCAACCAGTCTAGAGAAGGCTGATGGTGGGGAGGCCAGGGAGGAAACACAGTGTCCCCTTCTCACAGGGGCATTGCAGGGAGGTGTGTGTGCTCAGATAGCACGAGCTGGCTGCAGAAGGGAGTGCAGCATGGAGGCAGGTGCAAAGCTGGCCCTTCCTGCCCACAGTTGTTACCAATGGTAGCAAAAGTCGCCAAACAGCCACCGAGTCTATAGCTCTTATAACACGGCTTTTAAGCCTTACCCTTGTGATTTGGGAAAGAAAGGAAATGGAGTCATTCCCTGACAAAGTAAAGCTTTTTTGTGTGCATCCTGTTGAGGCTGGTTGTTCAACTTCACAGCATGTTTTTTTTCTTACCATCCCTTTAAAACTGCTTGCCTTGATGGATATCTAAGTGTCTCCATGTAGCCAATAGTGAAAATACTCCTATCATGAAAATAAATGTTATATTTAACTTTTAAAGTGTTCGTAGACTAAGTTCTATTAGAACAAGGAATCTTACTCTGTCTTTTTTGTAAACTTAACCAAACAGGCTGGACCAGGGTTTCTTAACCTGCTGATGCTCTGGGCCGGGTCTTTCTTTGTAGCAGGGACTGTCCTGGGCATTGCAGGGTGTTTGGCAATGTCCCTGGCTTTTACTTGTTACATGTTGGTAGCACCCCACCTTCCGGTTGTGATAGCCAAAAATATCTTCAGACAGAATTGTCCCAAATTGAGATTCCCTGGCTGGCGGCTGAGTGGCCCCTGTGTGGCAGTGGAATTATTCTGATGGCCTGCAGCCAACTGCCCCTTCCAATTTTTTTCCGATCACAGTGCTTGTCTTGCAAATTACCCCTTGCCTCCGCTCTCTAAAATTGGGGCTCGTTACACACTATTGTGCTCGGACTACAAAGCTATCCAGAATGAGTATTATTGGAAGCAAACGGATTTTTTTTTCTCTTTGAGTTCTGCAATGAAAAATCCTCTGGTGTTACTGTTTAATTGGTTAGTGGTGGCTGTTTGTCAATTTGCCAGCAGGCTCTCTCTTAACTGCTGTCGTTTGACGTTGCTGAAACATAAATGTAGAATGATTGAGTTGCCAACATGCTATTAAGTCCCCCACAAAGAGTTTTTCGATGTACTACCGCTTCAGGCTTTTGTGCTTCTATTGATTGATTCGAATACTGAAGAACTCCTTGGCACAGGCAGCCCTGGTGAGAAAATGCGGCTTCTGGTAGGAAAATCGTTGGGTATTGACACCCGGACAATGCAAGGCTTTCCTTTGGTTTTCCTCTGGCACAGGACTGACCTCTGACAAAGCTCCCACAGTTGAGCGGGTATTGGCCACCCATAAAGGAAAGGGAGAGAGACCCGTGTGGCCAGATGGTCATGATGAGACAGGGCCAGTTAGAGAAGCCCAGGAAGTGGACGAAGACATCACATCCGTTTCGGGATTCTTTGACAGGCTCCTTATTGCTGAAAAGCAGAAGCAGCCTAGAATCTTGTTTGGATTTTAGAGCTAGTCGTGGTTTGAGACTGAGGATGACAGAACAGGTGCAGACAGGTTGGCTATCCTCCAACGGATACAAGAACATTGCTCATATTAGGAGGATACAGTCTTATGCCCTTGAAATTATACTTCTGGAACAGACTGCTACAGGTACACACAGCAGAAAGTTGTGTGTCATGGCTGGATGTCTGTGATGGCCGGGGACTGCTTGTTAGAACTCCTGTGCCTGGGCACAGCCCTTGTGCTCTACACAGGCTGTTTGTCATCGTCCTCGTGTGTGTGCCGCTGGCCATGAGTCTGCTGAGTGGGACGCTCAGCATGACGGATGCCATGCACGCCTGCTGCTCAGCTTCAACCCCTGGAGCGTGCTCTGAGTTGCTGTGACTATTACAGAGAAGAAGTAAAGAAAAAAGTTGTTGGATACTTGCTAGAAATCTGGCAGCTTCTTAGACTAAAATGCCTGAGAAATAGGAACCCATGGAAAATGATTCAGCACAGAGTATTGGGTAAGAAATTCCGAGCCCAGACGCCCTGGGTTCAGATTCCACCTATTGCTCCTAGGTGTGGGTCTTGGGAAAGTCACCTTCCCTCTCTGTGCCTCAATGTCCCCATCTGTACATGAAGATAAGCCAGCACCTACTTCAGCGTCCTTTCTGCACAGAATGAGGTGGTCTGTGTGGAAGGCCCCAGTCTCCAGTTTAGGAGGAATGGCTGTGGTGGGGACCCTCTTATCTCGGTGGGGCCTCGGTATGTGCGTGTTCCTGTGACAGGCTGTTTCTTTAAAATATTTTCCATTTGCGGGGCACTTTGTATGCACCCCCAGGACACAGAAAGCCCCAGGGAAGCCCCGGCCTGCTCCGGCAGATCCACTCTGGGCACTGGGAAGGAGCATGCCCGTTGACCACATGCTGCCTCTTGCTTGCAGAATCCCTGCCTGCTTCCCTATGGCAAGGCCCTCTACAGCTACGAGGGGAAGGAACCTGGCGACCTCAAGTTCAACAAGGGAGACATCATCGTCCTGCGGCGCAAGGTGGATGAACAGTGGTACCATGGCGAGCTGCACGGCACACAGGGCTTCCTCCCAGCCAGCTATATCCAGTGCATCCAGCCCTTGCCACACGCCCCGCCCCAGGGAAAAGCACTTTATGATTTCGAGATGAAGGACAAAGACCAAGACAAGGACTGTCTGACCTTCACCAAGGTAAGGTGGGCTCTGGGGTGGGCCCCGACAGTGCGTGCAGCCTCTGTCTACCCAGGGCTTTTCCCAGCCACAGGCCTACAGCCAGCCAGTGTCTTTCCTCAGATTCTGAATCCTGGCTCCTCCCAGAATCCTGAGCAAATGACCTAGCAGCCTCCCTCCCTGTGCCTCCATGAATGGGGTGGTGGTTTTTTTGATTGAATGCTATGGAGGGCAGCAGCCTGACACATAGCTCCAGCTCAGAGCTACATGAGAGCTTGAGATAATATGAGCCTCCATCAGCACCAAGAGCAGAACCCTCAGTTAACCTGAGTCATGGGTCGAAGCGCTGACCCAGGTGTAGTGGAATGACGCCTTTCCAGGACTCTTGAGGTCCTGTTAGAGGGGCTTATCAGGGGAAGCTGCTACAGAGACCCTGGTCAGCTCACAGGGAGGTGACAGCTGGGGCCTCACATCCATGCATCACAGCCCTGTCCTCTAGGGCACCTGAGGCAGGGCCGACCAGGTGCATAGGGAGCCCTGTGAAGCAAACATTTGGGAGCAAACGAAATAGTACTGACAGGTGAAGTTGAGTAGGAGGGCTGGGTGAGGTGCAGAAGAGACTGGTTCTGGCTGTCCTGGCAGTTGCTGTTGAACAATTATCTGCACCAAGTGCTCGGCCAACAGGCTCACACTTGGTCTTTACAGCTGTCCCAGGTTCCAGGAAATAGTTGGAACCGTGTTTTCTCCATGTGCAAACCAAAGCTCTGAGAGGCTTTGTAACTTATCCAGGCTGGTTGCTAGGTCCTCTCTCCCTCCTGCTTCCCCTTCCTCCTTTCCATCTTCATGTCCTGTCTCCTGTGTCTCCTCCATCCCCTGCCCCTCCTACACCTGCTCCCCGCGGCCCCCAGATGTAAATGACAAAGCCAGAATCCTAATGCAGATCTCTGATGTTAACACTCAGCATTCTTCCCACCTCCCTACACAGGGAACTCTTCCCCTATGTCAGCCTCACGGTATTTTAGATGCCAAGAAGTCATTGTGTTCTCTCTCTTCACTTATTCTGTCTTGCCTGTGTCTCTCTGTGTCAGTGTTCCTTTCTCTCTCTCTCTGTCACACACACACACACACACACAGAGTTGTAAATAACAGAACTAGAATTCTAACTCAAATCTCTGCTTCTAAAGACCATGTCCTTCCTGCCTCCGAGAGGCCATTGCTCTCTCCCCCATCTGCTGAGTGCAGAGCTCGACGGTGGCACTCTCTGGAGGGCGGTAGGAGAACCATGCACACTGTTTTTGAGCAAAATTGGCATGTCCTGCGCGCGGCTGCTATTTATGTCTTGTTCTATTGTTCAGCCTGACAGTGAATAATCTATTTTTCATTCAGGGATTCAACTCCTTCTCCCTTCCTTTTATCAAGGTGTTCTGATGCTAATTCCGATTGTCATCTGGCTGCACAGCTTCCCAGGAAACTGCGCCGGTGCCTCCCTCCCTCCCAGCTCAGTCAGAGGGCGAGAGGAGCAGCTTCCTTGGGCTATTTTTAGGCACACAGAAACCCACCTTGCTTCTCTGCCCAGTGGACTCTTCTTCCTCAAGAGAAGACCTCGGGCCACTGGTGGCCCAGGTGGTCGCTCATGATCAAGAGCAGGGACCTCTGAACTCTCAGGGTCCGGTCAGGGCCTTGCTAAGGAGACAGACCCCATAATGGCTCCAGGCTCCTCCAGGCTTGGCAGGCTCCAGCTACAGAGCCCAGGTCCTCCTCCAGAGGCGTCACAGGAGAGCCCGCTGTGAAGGGGCTGTCGCAGGGCCCTGGAGCCTGTGGGTAGGCCCAGCTTCTCTGGGCGGGAGCAACTGCCTGCCTTTCCTGTCATCACCATATAACGTGCTGTATTCCACGGGCCTCTGCCCAGGATGTGCAACCCCAGGCTGAAGGCTAGAGCCCACTGGACAAGAGGACAAAGGGCATCTGCTAATTATTCCACAGAAACATACTGGGCCCTGACTCTGTGTCAGGTACTAGACCTGCTGTGCTGCCCTCTGGAGCCCAGAGTCAGGTGCGGGAGACAGGCCAGTGGAGAACGTGCAGAAGATAGGCCAGAGGCTCATGAGCTGCATCGGATCACCAGGGGTAGGCCAGGCATTTAGTATGTGCTCCTGAGTAGTCAGTGATAGAATTCCATGTTCCATAATTCGCAAGAAACAGTGAAATTAGAGCCATCAGGCTTAGACTCATTCTGTGGTTGGCATGTAGAGTGGGGGTAGCCGAGCAGGGGTCCTTCTGTTCCCAAGTGGGCAATGTCACCATCAAGGTGGGCGTGGCTGCCCAGGCTTTCTGGAAGGTGACCTCTGGGTTGAACTGAGGACAGGGGCACCAGCCACGGGAAGCCCAGCGTCTCCTGTTACAGGATCTGTGACGGCTGCGAGGGGGAAGTGTCATATCACAGATTCTTTGTTCAAGGACTTTCTTTACTTGAATCCTGTGAGTTAATGTGGAGAATTAGAGGCCTCTGGGTGTGATCCCCAGAGGGACCTGTGCTGTGACACGACCTTCCTGCCACGCCCCTGTGCCCACTTTCACCCTCTGACCTCCACGGGGTGAGGTCGGGCAGGGAATGGCCACCCTGCTACCTGTCCTGTCCTGTCGCATCTCTCACTCCTCAATGTCCGCAAATAAAGGCTCCAAGAGACATGGGCAACTCCACGTGACTCTCTGCTCAGTTCCTGTTTCCCCCCACGGTGGGCCTGACCCACCTCACTTCCCCGTGCCTGGCATGCGGCTGAGACGACACACTGGCTCTGACAGTCTCCCTGTGAATCAGACCTCCGGGAACCAAATGGTTCCTGTGCTGCAGCGTAGGTGCTGGTTCTTGCCAGCTTGGTCTCCCCACTGGGGAATGTTTTTATTCTTTGGATATGTTCCGTCCTGGAGTCAGGGAGGAAAGAAGGGTCTCTGAAAGCTACGATGGTGTAACCTGCCTTTATACAGCATCGCTGTGGCAGACTGATGGAGTTTAAAGTAGGTAGATCAAAGCAAGATTTTTACCTTTGGTGTTTGCTTTTGAATAGTCCTGTTAAAGGGGCATTAATTAAAGTCCTTCTAAAATCCAGTCTTTGCTTTATTTCAGAAGAGAATGAATAATCAGTTTTTGTAAAGCAGCTTTAAAAAATGAGATTTTATTACTCCTTAGTAGTCCCACTCCAGAAAGCTGGGCATGTGCAAATAAAAAGACAACAGGTAGGAAGAGCTGTGGGCGCAGCTCTACCAGCTGGTTTCTGAGGAGCCTCCACACGTGCTGGGCCAGTCACCCAGGAGGGGCTGGCCTTGGCAGGGCCTTGCAGTGAGGGCCCCATGCCAGCTGTGTGACTTAGGGTGACATATAACCTTGCTGGGCCAGGAGCACCTTGTCTTCCCAGTCAGGATGCCAGTGTGCACTCTGGGGTGATATAAATAAATTGCTGAGCCTAGTGCTTAGAGCACAGGAGGGGAATGTGAACTACTCTTTTCTTTGAGCGGCTAACTCTATACTGTCTTACTCAGTTCACCTGCAAGATTCGGCGAGGGTTTATTGAGCCTCTACTCTGTAGCTTTCAGTTAATGAGAACATTGTGGTCGCCTTGCCAAGCAGCTGCGTTTGCTGTGCGGGGCCCGTGCTGCTTTTCGTGAATTCCAGCTGGGATGCTCAGGCATCTTCAGAGGCCATGGGGTTTTCCTAGAGATTGCCCGCTGATCATGGAATCACTTTTGCACATGACTGCAGCGGGGCCCCCAGGCTTGCCATGTCTGCCCTAATCCCCACCAGGTGTGCCATGTGAAGGAGCCACAGGGCTTGGTGGCTGCAGCCACTGCGCTGTCCTAACCCTCATCTCACCCTCAATTTGTCCTGATCTAGTCAGACCTTAAGATTCTTCCACGTGACCTTCATATGCTACTGAGCATTTAATCATTTCTCAAAAGTATGGGAAGTCTTACCTTTGTGAATTAACCTAGCATTAATTCCAAACTCTGCTCTTCTGATCCTAGGGACAGATGTAGATGGATAAAAATCAAATATAGATAGAGTTCAGGCTCTAGCATGAGGTAGACACAGATTCAGATCATGGCACTTTTCTTTAATAATGCATGGTGTCTCGAACATTTACTTAGTCTTTGAGTTGCTTTTTTTAACTACAAATGGAGTTGATATTAGGATTACATGAGCAAAGGCATTTTAAAACCCAAGCTCAAACTAGGCGTTCCAGTAAATATTTGCTGTCTGCCCTCTGCTTTTTTCCTGTCTCAGGAAAAGTTGCACTTCCGTCAGATGGTACATATCACTTTTTATGTTCGCCCAGAATATTTGCAGGAAAGTAAGCCTCCCTCCTAAAGACAGACTGCATGGAGAATGAGAACTTGCAGGACTGGTCTGCTATCGTTTTACTTTCCTGGTGGCTGAATTTCAGAGAGGATTGCCTGGGGGTAGTAGGGCTCAGCCCTTTTGTGTCGAGGCCACAGTCCCCTCACCAGCAGAGCCAGGCGATGGGCAAGCTTCCAAATTTGCAGTATCATCTCTGTTTCTTCCTGACTGAGAATTGACATTGCTTTGGGGCCTAAGAAGACGAGGAAACTTTAGCGTTACCTCTTTTCATATCATGAGATAAGCTGGTGCAGAGCTGGGGGCTCCATGTCATTCTCTGCCTTCCTGGGCACCCTCTTGGGCTACTTTACCCTGAAGTTATCCAAGAAACTCAGGGAACCAGTTCCCCTTTTTGACTCCTTGCTTCATGGATTTCTCCTCCCAGGCTCAGTGCACCTGCAGCCACCTCTGTGCACAATGATAACTCCTATGAAGGAGGCTCAACTCGCAGGGCACGGGGCAGAGGGGAGCAGAGCACCCTCGCAGCCCCTGCAGACCACCCTCACCCAGCCTCTTCTGACAGCAAAGGGCGTTTGGAGAAACTGCACAGATAACAGTCTTGATTTGCAGGCAAAGCTTGGGCTATATCTGAAACTTTGCCAGAAATTTTCAGAACCTACACAGAATGTGAGCTCCTCTCTACGGACGCGCCTGGCTCCTGGGAGCGGTCCTGGCCCTGGCCACTGCAGCTGCCTCACCTGCTCTCCACTGGGTACCAATCCCACTCCTCAAATCTGCGCCACATGGAGCCTCTGCTCAGAGTCCTCAATGGCTACCCACCTGTCCCGGAGTCATGCAAAGTTGGTGCTGCCCACAAGACCCCACCTCACCCAGTCCTTGCTTCCTCAAGGGCCTGATCCACTTCTGGCCCCTGGCTCATTACCTGCCCAGCTGCACTGGCCTCCTGCCAGGTTCTCCCTGTAGCCAAGCCCACCACCTCCCTGGTCCTGTGTGGTTGCCTCCCCTAGCCTGGGTGCCCCCACTCATTTATAGCTCAACCCTCCTCAGCAAATCTCTGCTGGAGATGGGGGCTACCTTCTCCCCCTGTGGGAGGGAGCACCCCACACCCAGACTGCCTGTCCACACCCCTTCTCCTGCGAGGTAGGTGTTCGTCGTCACGTGACACCACCTGCCTGAGGGTGGGTTGAGACCCCTCCACTACCTGGCCCCAAAATAGGGCAGCAAGGGGGCACCTGGGGGGACGTGGAAGGAAGCCCTAACAGTGGAGTGGGGTGCCCTGTGTCACCTGGCCAGGGCCGGCAGGCCTACTGGTGAGAGTGCCTCCATCTCCTCACCCAGCCTCCTTGGTCCATGCCTTCACTCTTCAGACGTTTATCAGCCCTGGACTGTGTGCCCAATGCCAGGGATACTGAGGAGGGCACTACCCTTAGGCACTCACAACCCAAAGACGTGGAGACAAGACGAGAGAGTGTCCCCTGCCAGTGTGTGCATGCGTGTGTCCGTGCGCAGTGGGGGCTGCCGGCAGTGAGAGGGTGTGACCTCTGACGTCTCCTCTTCCACCTGTGGCTGCAGGTTACCCTCAGCCCTGAGACCCCGTGAGGGGTCTGCCCCTGCCTCCCTCTGGAGTTCAGATACGTGAACACGATGGGAACACCAGGGGAAGCCCCTGGATGCTCTGGAAAGAGCCCCCTGAAGTCTCAGTGACAGCAGGGCAAGGATGCAGGGCCAGCCTGCTAGGTGGGGGAGCTGATGGTGGCTCACAGTTCCATAGGTACCCGTCCATAGATGGCAGTCGGCTGTCGGAGGCATAGTTGTGGGTTATTTCTGCACCAAAAGGCTGAGGGAGTTTCTGAACTATTCCCTTTCTAATTTTCCCTTCTCCCTGTGACACAGAGTGGGTTGGGCCCTCTGTGTGTGGCTGGCCTGTGTGCTGCCAATGGACTCTGTCTGTGTCAGGCTGGGTCACTGCCGTGGGGTGGCCTTGTGGAGCAGGCAGCCCACGCCCCTCCAGGCCCAGAGGCTGAGGGGGGCCCGACAGGGTCAGGGGCCTTCTCTGGGCTCCAGCTTGTTACTGCTTCTAGGAAACCACTCGACTGTACGTGAGCGGGAAAAGTGGAGGCGTTCATGTGGCCTCCAGGAGAGCAGGGTTGTGGCCACTCATGGCCATTCAGGGACTGCTTCTGGCATTTACGTGTGATTTTTCCACACAGTTTACTTAGGAGAAGAAAATCTTAGGTGCTGGATGTGGGTTTATCCAGAGCTGCTGAGGGAACTCTCCAAGGTTTTCAGTGATCATGGCATTTCATGCTGAGCTCCCAAAAGCCTGATATGTGAGCTGCGATATTTGCCAAGATGTGCCTTTAAAGTGGTGTCAAAGGGCAATGTGCTCCGCCAGCCACCTCCAGTGGCATCCTCGAGGGACAGGGAAGGCGAGCGCTGGCACCCTGCCCCGTGGCCTCTGTTCTTCACAGAGGCCCATCTGTGTCCGTGGCTTTCCTTCTCCCCAGGTGGAAATGAAAACAGACTTTGAAAGAGGCTAGTAAGTGAGTTTAAAATGCACTTTAAAGACCCCTTGTAGATGGCAGGTCCTACCATGTCACCTGAATCCTTTGCGAATGTATTATTTACCAAGCCTTAGGAAGAAAGGCGATATAGTTTTTTAATAACCACTTTATGTTCATAGCTCAGACTTACAGTCATTTAGGACCACCCTGAGACCACCTGAATACAAAGGAGAGCCACTGCCGTATGGTAACAGCATTTGGTGTATTTTCAAAAGTTGGAAATACCAGGGAATAGGGAAAACAGCATATGGAAGTCTACGGGCCCACAGTGAGTAATGAGCACTTGGCATGAAACCTGTAAATGAAATTGAGCTTTGTATCTGAAAGAGAAACCATGTCGTGGAAACAAGTTTCATTCATAAAATTCTTGAATGCTGCCATATTGGCCCAGAAACTCGTCTGCCTCATCTGACTCTCGGTGATGCCTGTGGTTTCTGGTTTGGTTTAGTTCACTCATCTGCATCAAGCAAGGGTTGGTGGACTAGCACTCTCTGGCCAAATCCTGTCTGCCAACTGTTTTTGCAAATAAAGTTTTATTGGTACACAGCCATAATTCATGTATGTGTTGTCTATAACTGCTGTCATGCTACAAAGGAGGGTTGAGTAATTGACCTACAACTCCTGAAATCGTCTCTGGCTCTTTGTAGAAAACGTTCCTGACCTGTGACAGAGGTCACTATCAGGGCCAAGGACACAGGTGTCGTCCCTGTGTGCTCCCTTCTGTGTGGCTTTCCTCTTCGGACATTGGGAGCCTCTGGTATTGAGTGTGCATCTGTTGGGAGACAGTGAGTGGAGAGCCTGGGGACGCTGTCCTCTGTGAAGCAGCAACTTAACACTCAGGTCAGCCCATGCGGATCAGTCTTGCCATCTTCACATACAAAGCCCATTTGGTATTTTGAGGAGGGATATTTCTCCATATACTAATGAGTCTGTGAAGCAGGTATTTCCTCCTTCCTTGTCCTTCTGAAAGCAGTGGCTCCAGGTTTTTGTAACACGAGGACAAATCAGAGAGCTGTTGTGATCTGGCCATGAAAAGTTGCCATTGGTTCCCTGGTCCTGCATTGGGGGTGGAGAATCATTATTGTTTCCAGAACACACCAGATTTATGCTGGTAGCCCTAACATGCTACAGTGAATGTTTTCGTTGCCCAGCACTCAACCATTCCTCTTTGGGGGTTGTAATTATTGTGGAAGTTTGGATTAGAGGCAAAGCTGGGGAAACCTTCCTTGACATTCTTAATTAAGGATTTTTAGGTACAGGGAGTGACTGACTCCCTGCACCCCAGTATTCTCCCAGCCCGGTCTCTACACCGTAATGAGTGCCAACTAAATAGGAACATTCTGGATCCCATCGCCCTCCTGAGGTCCCAGACAGCCACAGAAACCAGAATTTCCCCCATCGATATTTGAGCCAGAACAGACACCTGCTGCCAGGTGCCACCATACTGCAGCTAGGTCTATGTTGGACTTGTCTCTCTAGCCAGATGAAGCCGTGGCAGGGTCCATTGCTCATTCACTAATCTCACAGTAGCACAACACTTGACATGCTTGTGTTTTAGATGCCACATATTGCAGCCTGGTGGAGTTTTCATGTGCTTTCACAATACCAGATGCTGACCTTCTCTTTACCAGCAGGTCCCCTCCTCCTCCTTGGGAGAGGATAGTTTCTTCCTCAGCCAAAGGCCGCTCCGGGGGCTTGGCACTTAGGAGATGCTCGAATGTATTGGTGGCGTGATGAGGAGCAACCTGACCCTGCTGAACACTAGGAGTGATGGCCAACTCCTGGCCTGTGAAGCACACCCATCTTTGGACAGCCCTGCCTCACAGGGAGCCTGCCCACATCGCAATAACATGGGGTCCTTGGTGCAAATCCCACCCTCCTGGGTGACTGAAAATAAGCCTGGTTCTTCAGCATGGTAATGATGTCAGAGCTTAAAGACATGATCATGGCCCCCACAGCACTGTCACTTCCCAGGCTGAGCCATCCTACCTCCTTCCCTGGCTTGCCATGACTCGGTTCTGGACTATTCCCGCGATGGTCCACTTCTGCAGCACAGATGTCCTGTAGAGACCTGCTAGCACTGGATGCAACATTCAAGGCATGCTGTCACTTGTGCATACCGGATGGACTGTTACCTTTAAAAAAAATTTTTTTTATTATGTTATATATAATATATATTTAATAATTATATATAACATACCAGAAAGTTCACTAATCATAATTATGCAGCTTGACGATTGTCACAAAGAGAATATATTCTTACCTAGTGATGAAATGATGGACACTGGGGCTCCTGTGCCTCTGACAGTTACCAGCCCGCCCTCACCGCATGTCTACCAACACTGCAGATGAGTTGTGTTTGCTCTTGAACTTCAGATCAAGGAATCATGCAGGATTTATTTTTGTGTCCAACTTTGCTTTCTCTCGGTTTTATATTTGTGAGCTATACCCATGTTGTTGTAGGGCACTGTAGTTTGCTCATTTTCATTGCTGTATGGTGCTATTTTAGGTTTTTAAAGAATAAGTGTTAACGTTTTTAGAGCAGTTTTAAGTTCACAGCAAAATTGAGCAGAAGATACAGAGATTTCCCATAAACCCCTGCCCCCACATGCACAGCCTCCCCCATTGTCAACATGACCCACCAGAGTGGTGCATTTATTACAATCAATGAGCCTATATTGACACATCGTTATTACTCTAAGCCTATAGTCACTCTTGGTGCAGAGTCTACTGATTTGGACAAATGCACAATGTCATGTATCTGCCATTATAGGCCCAAAGTAGGTTCACTGCCCTGAAAATCCTCTGACCTGCCTATCCATCCCTCCCTCCTCCACCACCCCTGGCAACCACTGACCTTTTTACTGCTTTCATATTTTTTCCTTTCCCAGAATGTCATATGGTTGAAATCATACAATACATAGCCTTTTCATAATGGTTGCCTTCACTTAGCAATTTGCATTTAAGGTCCTTCCATGTCTTTTCATAGCTTAATAGCTCATTTCCTTTTTTATCATTGAGTAATATGTCATTATCTGGATGTACCACAGTTTGTTTATCCATTCACCTACTAAACGACATCTTGGTTACTTCCATGTTTGGGTAATTACTAATAAAGCCACTCTAAACATCCATGTGCAGGTTTTTGTGTGGACCTAAGCTTTCAGCTCCTTTGGATAAATACCAAGGAGTGTGATTACTAGTTGGCATAGTAAAAGCATGCCTAGTTTTGTAAGAAATTTCCAAACTGTGTTCCAAAATTGCTGTGCCATTTTGCGTTTCTGCCAGCCGTGAATGAGCGTTCCTGTTGCTCCACATCCTCATCAACACACTACACACTATACTGTCTGTATATCTCACTATGTATCTCATTGTAGTTTTAATTTGCATTTCCCTGATGACATATGATGTGCAGCGTATTTTCACATTCCTGTTTACTACCTGTTTATCTTCTTTGGTGAAGTGTCTTCTTTGGTGAAAGTCTTTGACTCACCATTCAATCGGACTGTTTTCTTATTGTTGAGTTTTAAGAGTTTTTTGTGTATTTTCCATAATAATCCTTTATCGTAGTTGTCTTTTGATAATATTTTCTCCCAGTCTGTAGCTTGTCTTCTCATGATCTTGACAGTATCTTTTGCAGAGTACAAATTACTAATTTTAATGAAGTATAACTTACCAATTATTTCTTTTGTGGATCATGCTTTTGGTGGTATATCCAAAAAGTCATTGCCAAACCCAAGGTCATCTAGATTTTCTCCTACATTATAGTCTAGGAGTTTTGTAGTTTTATATTTTACATTTAGGTCTGTGATCTATTTTGAGTTCATTTTTGTGAGGGGTGGAATGTTTATTCCTAGATTTTTTTGCATGTGGATGTCTAGTTTTCTTGCCACTGTTTATTTTAAAAACTCTCTTTTCTCCATTGTATTGTCTTTGTTCCCTTGTCAAAGATCAGCTGACTGTATTTATGTGGGTCTATTTCTGGGGTGCTCTCTTCCATTCCGTTGATCTAGTTGTCTATTGTATTGCCAATAACAGACTGTCTTCATTACTGTAACTTTATTTTCAATCTTGAAGTCATGTAATGTTGGCCCTCATTCTTCTCCTCCAGTATTTGTTGGCTATTCCAGGTCTCTTGCCTCTCCATATAAACTTTAGAAGCAGTTTGTCAGTATTCACAAAAGAACTTGCTGGTATTTTGATTGAGATTTTGTTAAATCTATACAACAAGTTGAAAAGAACTGACATCTTGACAATATTGAGACTTCCAATCCATGAACATGAAATAGCTATTGGTTTAGTTCTCCTTTGATTTCTTCCATCTGAGATTTTTAGTTTTCCCTATATACATCTTGCACATGTTTTGTTACATTTATACTTAAGTATTTCATTTGTATCTAAGTATTTCATGATACCATTTACATTTGTATCTAATGTAAATTGTATCATGTTTTAACTTTTAAATTTCATTTGTCCATTCCTGGTACAGGTTGAGCATCACTAATCTGGAAATTTGAAATCCAGAATGCTCCACAATCCAAAATTTTTTGAGCACCAACATGATGCTGCAGGTGGAATATTCCACACCTGACCTTATGTAATGGGTTGTAGTCAAAATGAAGGCACACAACACACAGTTTCTTCAGCATCCTCAAGGGAAAAAAGACCCTCCCAGGCCCCTTCAGCTATGATATTTATTTTCCACACATGCCCAGATTCCCTCATGCAAGCACAACCATAAAGGGTCATAAAATGACACATGTGTAGCTACACATGCCAATGGCAGGTTCTCCATGTGCAAGGAGAGATTTCTATGACCATTGTTGATGAGGCAGATGATTCTGGAAAAAAATATTTTTAAAAGCCATCCAGCAGAATGTCTCCTCATCCACAGAGGACCCACTTCCTGGTCCCTTAACCACTTCTGATGTTTCCTTGCACCAAAAATAAAATAAAATAAAATAAAGTATACACTTACCTTTTAATCAAAGTACAGCATCATAGGTAGAGATGAAAGCTGGCTATTGTTTGTTGTTGCTGTTGTTTAACAGCTGATACAGGTATTCTGGAGGGGCTACTGTGCTGCTTAGTTACTCTGAACATGTAATTTTTTTACTGCATTAATATGTCATATTTTTTACTGCTAAATATGTATGTGTGAATAATTGTAAGAATATGATTGCTTATTGGTAGCATGTAAATCCAGAGTCAGAAGTGAGGCTGATACCACAACAACCACAGATGGTCCACATGGGTGACACCCTTTGCTTTCTGTAGGCTCAATGTACACAAACTTTGCTTCATGCACAAAATTATTAAAATGTTATATAAAATTACCTTCAGGTTATGTGTATAAGGTATATATAAAACACAAATGAATTTTGTGTTTAGACTTGGGTCCCATACCCAAGATATCTCATTATGTATATGCAAATATTCCAAAATCTGAAAACATCTGAAGTCCAAAACACATTTGTATCTCAAGCATTTCAAATAAAAGATACTCAGCCTGTATATAGGAAAGCAATTGACTTTTGCATATTAACCTTGTATCCTGCAACCCTGCTATAATCAAGTATTAGTTTTAGAAGTTCTTCAGTTGGTTCTTTCAAATTTTCTAAATAGATGATCATGTCATCTGTAAACAAAGACAGTTTTATTTCTTCCCCCTCAATCTGTACACTTTTTATTTCCTTTTCTTGTCTTATTGTATTATCAGATATTTTTAATATGATGTTAAAAAGCAGGGGCAGAGAGTTCATTCTTGCCTCATTCTTGATCTTAGTGGGAAAGTTTAAAGCTTGTCACCATTAAGCTTCTCATAATTAAGGTGAACTGTAGGTTATTTGTAGATATTCTTTATCAAATTGAAGAAGTTCCTCTCTATTTCTAGTTTACTGAGAGTTTTTATTATGAATGCGTATTGGATTTTGTTAAAATCTTTTTCTTTATTTATTGATATGAGCATATGATTTTTCTTCTTTAGCCTGTGGATATGATAGATTACATTTATTGATTTTTAAATGTTGAGCCAGCGGCCGGGCACAGTGACTCATGCCTGGAATCCCAGCACTTTGGGAGGCTGAGGTGGGTGGATCACGAGCTTGGGAGATCGAGACCATCCTGGCTAACATGGTGAATCCCCATCTCTACTAAAGAATACAAAAAATTAGCTAGGCGTAGTGGCGAGTGCCTATAGTTCCAGCTACTCGGGAGGCTGAGGCAGGAGAATGGTGTGAACCCAGGAGGCGGAGGTTGCAGTGAGCTGAGATTGTGCCACTGCACTCCAGCCTGGGCAATAGAGCAAGACTCTGTCTCAAAAAAAAAAAAAAGTTGAGCCAGCCTTGCATACCGGGGATAAATTCCACTTGGCTGTGGTATGTAATTCGTCTTATACCTTGTTGGTTTAAATTTTCTAATATTTTGTTGAGGATATTTGCATTTATGTTTATGAGATATATAGGTTTGTAATTTTCTTGCAATGGTTTTGTCTGCTTTGGTATTAGGGTAACGTTAATCTCATAGAAGTTAGGAAGTATTCTTTCTGTGAAGTATTCTTTTCATTTCTTTCAGAAGTGAAAGAGATTGTAGAGAATTGGTATAATTTCTTCATTTATATGTTTGGTAGAACTCACTAGTAAACTTATCTGGGCCTGGTGCTTTCTGTTTTGAAAGTTTATTAGTTATTTATTCAGTTTCTTTTTTTAAAATAGAGTCTCCCTCTGTTGCCTAGGCTGGAGTGCAGTGCCATGATCTCGGCTCACTGCAACCTCTGCCTCCCTGGTTCAAGTGATTTTCCTGCCTCAGCCTCCCAAGTCGCTGGGTCTGCAGGCATGCACCACCATGCCTGGCTAATTTTTTTTTATTTTTAGCAGAGATGGGGTTTCACCATGTTGGTCAGGCTAGTCTTGATCTCCTGACTTCAAATGATCCGCCCACCTAAGCTTCCCAAAGTGTTACTCAGTTTCTTTAATAGGTAAAAGCCTATTGAATTATCTATTTCTTCTTGTATGAATTTTAGCAGATTGTCTTTTAAGAAATTGTTCCATTTCATCTGGTGCCGAGACCAGCGTGGTCGGGGAGACCTTAACCCAGCAACGCTAGAGGAATTAAAGACACACACACAGAAATATAGAGGTGTGAAGTGGGAAATCAGGGGTCTCACAGCCTTCAGAGCTGAGAACTCTGATCAGACATTTACCCACATATTTATTATCAGCAAACCCATCATTAGCATTGTTTCTATAGATATTAGATTAACTAAAAGTATCCCTTATGGGAAATGAAGGGATGGGCCGATTTAAAGGAATAGGTTGGGCTAGTGAACTGCAGCAGGAACATGCTCGTAAGGCACGGACCGCTCCTGCCATTGTTTGTGGCTTAGGAATGCCTTTCAGCGGTTTTCTGCCCTGGGCGGGCCAGATGTTCCTTGCCCTCATTCCCATAAACCCACAACCTTCCAGCGCGGGCATTAGGACCATTATGAACATGTGACAGTGCTGTGGATATTTTGTTTATGTCCAGTCTTGGGGCCAGTTTATGGCCAGATTTGGGGGGACCTGCTCCCAACAATCTGGGTTATCAAATCTGTGGGCATAGCATTATTCATAATATTCCTTTTTTTTTTTTTTTAACATCCATGGGACATAGGGGGATGCCCCCTCTTTTATTCCTGATATTAGTAATTTGTGTCCTCTGTGTTTTGTAGTTTGCTGGCTAGAAGCATATGATTTTTATTGATCTTTTTTGTTTCATTGATTTTTCTCTATTGCTTTTCTGTTTTCATTTTCATTGATTTCTTCTTTTATTTCTTTTATTTCTTCTTTTTATTTAATTTGCTCTTTTTTTCCTAGTGTCCTAAAGTGGAGATTTAGATTATTTATTTTAGATCTTCCTTCTTTTCTAATCAGTGCATTCAGTGCTATAAATTTCCCTCTAAGCACTACTTTTGCAGCATCTCACAAATGTTGGTAAATTACATCTTCATTTTTATTCAGTTCAAAATATTTTTTAAATTTCTCTTGAGAGTTTTTCTAAGACCCAAGTGTTATTTGGAAGTATGTTGTTAAATCTCCAAGTATTTTGGGATTTACAGCTACTCTCTATTATGGATTTCTAATTTAAAGCCGTTATGGTCTGAGAGTAGACATTGTATGATTTCTATTTGTTTAAATTTGTTAAGGTGTGTTTTGTGGACCAGAATATGGTCTATCTTGGTGAATGTTCCCTGTGGGCTTGAGAAGAATGTGTAATCTGCTGTTGTAGGATGAAATAGTCTATGGATGTCAATTGTATCCAGTAAGTTGATGGTGCCATTAAGTGCTATTAAGTTCAGTTATATTCTTACTGATTTTCTGCTTGCTGTCTCTGTCCATTTCTGATTATTAAAGTCTCCAGCTGTAGTACTGGATTCAACTGCATCTCCTTTTGTCAGTTTTTGCATCATGTATTTTGACACTGTTATTAGGTGCATGTAATGTAAGGATTATTATGTCTTCTTGGAGAATTGACCCCTTTGTCAATATGTAATGCCCCTATTTATTCTGATGACTTTTCTCACTCTGAAGTCTGTTTTGTCTGAAATTAATATGAATATCTTTCGATTAGTGTTAGCATGTTACCTCTTTCTTCATTCATTTGCTGTTAAGCTACTTGTGTGTATATATTTAAAGTGAGTTTCTTAAACAACATATAGTTGTGTCTTGTTTTATCAACTTACAATTTTTAATTTGTATATTTAATCTGTGTATTTTCAAAGTGATGTGTGATAGAGTCAGGTTAAATTCTACCATATTTGCATTATTTTATTATATTTGTTGCCCTTGTTTTTTGTTACTTTTCCTGTCTTTCACTCTTTTTCTGTCTTTTGTGGTTTTTGTTGAGCATTTTAAATTTTCTGTTTTCTCTTTTTTCTTAGCATATCAGTTGTACCTTTTTTTTACTTTTTTAAATGGTTGCATTGGAGTCTGCAATATTCATTTACAATGAATTCAAGCCCACTTTCAAATAACTCTATGCTGCTTTGCAAGCAGTATGAGTACTTGTAATAACAAAATAGTATTTAGTTCTCTCTCCTGTTGCTTGTATCATTGCTGTCATTCATTTCTCTTGTACACGAGCATTGTAAGTGTATGTAACACACACACATACAAGCATGAAATGATCAAATACATTGTTTTTATTTTAAATAGTTATTTGTTAAATCAATTAAGGATAGCAAAAATAATAGTTTTAAGTTTACTGCCATTCCTTCTCTGATGCATTGCCTTTCTTTCTGTAGACTGAATTTCTGATCTATATTATTTTCCTTCTCTCCAAAGAACTTTTTAAAAACATTTCTTGCAAGGCACATTTACTGGCAACGCATTCACTCAATTCTTGTTTGTTTTAGAAATCTTTATTTATGCTTCACTTTCGAAGGATAATTTCACAGGGTACAGAATTCTAGGTTGGTAGGTTTTTTCTTCTGTCAACACCTTAAATATTTCACTCCACTCTCTTGCTTGCGTTTTCTTTTGAAAATTCAAATGTAACTCTTTTCCTTTGCTCCTTTACAGGTAATGTGTTTTTTTCCCCTTTGGCTTCTTTCAGGATTTTTTCTTTATCTTTTATTTTACGTAGTTTGAACGTGCTATACCTAGGTGTCATTTTTCTGGCATCTATCCTGCTTGTTGTTCTCTGAGCTTCCTGGATCTGCGGTTTGGTGTCTGAGAATAATTTGGAGAAATTCTCAGTTATTATTGTTTCAAATATTCCTTCTGTTCCTTTCTTTCTTCTCCTTCTAGTATTCCTATTACATATGTATAATCGCCCCACAATTCTTGCTTTGAAGTTGTCCTACAGTTCTTGGATGTTCCATTATGGTTTTTTTTCTTTTTTTTTTTCCTGTTTGCTTTTCCATGGTGGAGGTTTCTATTGAGATATCCTCAAGCTCAGAGAGTCTTTCCTCAGCTGTGTCCAGTCTCCTAACAAGCACATCAAAGGCATTCTTCATTTCTGCTACAGTGTTTTTGATTGCTAACATTTCTTTTCTGGCTCTTTATCTTTGCTTACGTCGCCCATCTGTTCTTACATGCTGTCTGGTTCATGCATTGAAGCCCTTAGCATGTGGATCATGGTTGTTTTGTATCCCTGGTCTTACAAATCTAACATCACTTGCCACATCTCAATCTGGTTCTGATGCTTGCTCTGTCTCTTCAAACTGTGGCGTTTTTTTGCCTTTCAGTATGTCCTGTGATATTTTCAGACATGAAGGACTGATGGACTAGTGAACAGAACTGCTGTAAATAGGCCTTTAATGCTGTGGGGGCCTTTGATGCTGTGGGGGCCATGCGGCCACAAATGTTCTGTAGTCCTGGGATCAGGTCTCAGTCTTTCGTCTAGGCTGTGCCCCTGGCCTGTGAACTTCCCCAGTGCTTCTCAGTTTCCCCCACTCCTCTGTAGGTGAGACAGGATGGCTACAGTGGGCTGAAGTTGGGTATTTCCTTGCTGCAGTAGGTAAGGGTCTCATAAATCCCCAATGAGGGCCAGATGTGGTGGCTCACGCCTGTAATCTCAGCACTTTGGGAGGCCAAGACAGGCAGATGACTTGAGGTCAGGAATTCGAGACCAGCCTGGCCAACATGGTGAAACCCTGTCTCTACTAAAAATGCAAAAATGAACTGGGTGTAGTGGCACACACTTGTAATCCCAGCTACTTAGGAGGCTGGGGCAGAAGGCTCATGAGACTGTCTCTCAAAACACACACACACACACACACACACACACACACACACACACACACACACACACAACACCTCGATGGGTGAGGCTCTGGTTAACTGGTTTATCCTGCATGTGGATCTTATTGAGCACAGAATGCTCTGGCATGTTTCACGGTGGTTCCTCTTCCCCTCCCCCTGCCAGAAGCACAAGTGGATTTTTCTCTGATACTCGCTATGAAGACTTAGTGGAGCTGCTCCTTGAGGCACAATTCACAAAGGTGTGGGGCCCCCCAGTGACTGGGCCCCTGCAGTCCTTACCTCTCAGGCTGTCCACACCGAACCTTCAGCACGCATCATTTACAGTTCAGGCTCTCCTAACCCAGCACTGCTTCCCACGGAGGCTGCTGCTCGGGGATTTCTGGTATTTCCCTATTGATCTCTTGAATTTGAGGGGCAGCAGTTTGCCCTGTGACCCCAGTTCTCTTAGAGATCTAAGAAGAAGAGTTACTTTTTCAGTTTGTTCAGCTTTTTTACTCGTTGTTAAGATGGAGTGGTGACTTTCAGCTTCTTACATTCTAGACTGGGAGCTGGACACCCCCCCGTTAGCTTTCTTTATTGAATGGTGTGTGTGCTAATACAGCTTTAGCAACCACCTCCTAATGACAGTTACTGTGGCGGTTGTATTTAACGAAGCCCCAGACACTGTTTTATTTCGTTCGTCTTTTTTTTTGAGATGGAGTCTCCCTCTGTGGCCCAGGCTGGAGCGCAGTGGCTGGATCTCAGCTCACTACAAGCTCCGCCTCCCGGATTCACCCCATTCTCCTGCCTCAGCCTCCCGAGTAGTTGGGACTACAGGCGCCCGCCACCTCGCCTGGCTAGTTTTTTGTATTTTTTAGTAGAGACGGGGTTTCACCGTGTTAGCCAGGATGGTCTCGATCTCCTGACCTCATGATCCACCTGTCTCGGCCTCCCAAAGTGCTGGGACTACAGGCTTGAGCCACCGCGCCCAGCCTTCATTCGTCTTCTTATCAAGGAACATTTATGTTATTTAATTTTTTTAGCCTAAATGTAGAAATTTACAATTTGCATGTATCCATGGTCCCAGCTGTCGACGGTACTTGTAAACTACGATCCTGCCATTGCAGGTATCCGTCCCTTTCACTGTGGCATTGCCTGGAAATCAACTTTCTTTAGAAAAGAAAAGTACATTTTTGATATTTGGTTTTTCAACATTTAACAAAATTTCAGAGTGGAAATACACATGTCATTTAGAAGCACAAGAAAATTGCATGCTTCTTGCTGTCTTCCTGAATTTGTTTTCTGGCGTATGAGACAATTCTCTTATGAAACTATTAAATACTTGGTATTCACTGAGATTATTTGAAAAATAGGAAAGAAAAAAATAAATATAAATGTGTTCTACCTTTTCTATCTCCTAGAATTATCCATTCTTTAAATTTTGGCATATATATTTTCAAACTTTTTCTAGGTGTATATATATATTTAAAATATTTTAACCAAAAATAGTAAAATTAATGATGACATTCCACTTTATGGACACCATGCAAATGGGTTTGTATCTTACTTTGCTTTTTTCATTTAAAAATAACTATTAAGTCCACTAAGCAAATTATGGTACATTCATATAATGGAATTTAACTGTGTAGTTAGTGAGGGACATCTGTATGTACTGTCACTAAATGACCTTTAGACTAAATTAAGTGGAAAAAGGCAAGATACAGAAAAGTGTGGTGAGTTCACTACCATTTATATCTTTCTACAAGATATGTATGTTTGTGCATGTATATGTATACATACTTGAGGAGAATATCTCTATACTTCTGGAAGGCTATACAAGAAACTTTTTGGCTGCGCATGGTGGTTCATGCCTGTAATCCCGGCACTTTAGGAGGCTGAGGTGGGAGGATCACTTGAGCCCAGGAGTTTGAGACCAGCTTGAGCAGCATAGTGAGACCTTGTCTCTACAAATAATAATAAACAAAATTAGCTGTGTGTGGTGGCACACGCCTGTGGTCCCAGCTACTCAGGAGGCTGAGTGGGGAGGATCACTTGAGCCTGGAAGGTCAAAGCTGCAGTGAGCTGTGATCGTTCCACTGCACTTCAGCCTGGGCAACAGAGCAAGACCTCATCTCAAAAATATATAAATAAATAAACAAAAAGAAACTTATTAATGATTGCTTTGTGGAAGGTAAGCTGAAATACCAGAGATCAGGACTGGGATTCGTTTTTTAAATTTATTTTATTTTATTTTATTTTTTTATTTTTTGGGACAGTCTCACTCTCACCCAAGCTGGAGTGGAGTGGCACAATCTTGGTTCACTGCAACCTTCGTCTCCCGGTTCAAGAGATTCTCGTGCCTCACCCTCTAGAGCAGCTGGGATTACAGGTACATGCCACTGTGCCCTGCTATTTTTTTTTTTTTTTTAATAGAGACAGGGTTTTGCCATGTTGGCCAGACTGGTCTCAAACTCCTGGCCCCAAGTGATCTGCCTACCCTGGCCTACCAAAGTACTGGAATTACAGGTCTGAGCTACTGTGCCCATCCTGCTTTTTGAATTTTTTATTTATTATTATTATTATTATTTTTTGAGATGGAGTCTTGCTCTTGTCGCCCAAGCTGGAGTGCAGTGGCGAAATCTCAGCTCACTGCAACCTCTGCCTCCCGGATTCAAGCAATTCTCCTGTCTCAGCCTCCCAAGTAGCTGGGACTACAGGCACATAGCACCATGCCTGGCTAATTTTTGTATTTTTAGTAGAAACGGAGTTTCACCATGTCGGCCAGGCTGGTCTTGAACTCCTGAACTCAGGTGATCTGCCCACCTCGGCCTCCCAAAGTGCTGGGATTACAGGCATGAGCCACCGTGCCTGGCTTGTTTTTTGAATTTAATATTAACGTTTTTCTTTTAATTTCCGTGATTTCTCTCCTATATCATTTTTAATGACTGAGTGTATTCCATCAAATGCACAATACTGTAATTTATTTAACCCGTCCCTTTTTGCTTTGCATTTGTCTTCAGTTTTTCTCTAGTTTAACAAACACTGTAATGAATGTCTTCAGTGACATTCTTTCTGCACACTTGATTTTTCTTAGAATACAGTTCCTAGAAGTGGCATTGTTAGCTCTGAGGGTGCACAGGCTTCCAAGGCTTTGATATTTGATAGGAATCACCAGAGTGCCTGTCCTACATTTATATCCCCACCAAAAATGGGAAAATGCCTGTTCGTGCATACTGGCCACCACTGTGAGTTGGCTTTATGTTTTTCATTGCTAATTTGACAGGCAAAAGGAACAAAAGGGGACTCTTCCTATTTAAAACTGTGTTTCTTTGATTGTTGGCCAGGTATGCCATTTTAAAATATGTTTAATGGAAATTTGTTTTTCTTCTTTCAAGAATTCCCTGATTTTTGGCCTTGGCCTATTTTTCTCCTAAGGTATTTATCTGCCTTTCCACTGTTTTTTTAAGTCTTTATATAGTAAAGACATTAAGCCTTTGTCTCTCATGTATCCTGCAAGTATTTTCTAGTTTATTTGCCTTTTTGCTTTGTTTCTGCTATTTTTACCATCAAGTATTTAGTTTTGCTGTAGCCAAATCTTTGTTATCATACCTTGAAATACATTCCCCCATTCAAGATTAAACATCTATTCATATTTTCTTCTTGGACATTCAAGTTTAAATCGTATGGAATGAATTTTGGCATACACAGTGGATTAGAGAACTAATTTTATTTTTTTAGTGATTAGCCAATTTTAGTCACATTTTCTAACTGATTATTGCTGGTATATGAAAAAGTCAATGGTTTTTATGTATTTATCCTAAAATTGGCAGCCTTTCTTAAATTCTTATTCTAATACTCACTTGCTTCTGTATTTTTCTAGGTCAAATTATATACCCTTCTTTCTAATATTTATACTTCTTGTCTTATTTTTCTATTTATTTGGCTCTAATTTCTAGACCAGTGTTAGATACCAGTGTGGATAGCATGGTATTTTCTTTAAAAAAAAAAAAAAAAAAAAAGAAACAAAATTAATCTGGTATTTTCTTCTTTTTGTTTTTAATTTCTATAAAATTAAATTTCTATCTCATGATATTTTGCTGTTCTGACTGCACTGACGTGTGGGAAGCCTTTGGTTACCTCTCCCTTTATGTGATCAGCAAAGCCTTAGGCCCTTAGGCTGATCTGAGCTGGGCCAGTCATGTCTTGGACCTCTGCTGGTGATGAACTTGAGAGGCAGGTCAGTCACAAGAGTTCTGGAGTATTCTGTGGGTGCCTCCCCCAAGCCAGGGCTCCATTCTAGTGCCCTCGTGGTGATTAGAAAAGCACCCCCCCACCACACTCGGCTGGGCGCGGTGGGTCACGCCTATAATCCCAGCACTTTGGGAGGCCGAGGTGGGCAGATCATGAGGTCAGGAGATTGAGACCATCCTGGCCAACATGGTGAAACCCCATCTCTACTAAAATACAAAAAAAAAAAAAAATTAGCCGGGCGTATTGGTGCACACCTGTAGTCCCAGCTACTCGGGAGGCTGAGACAGGGGGATTGCTTGAACTCAGGAGGCGGAGGTTGCGGTGAACCAAGATTGGGCCATTGCACTCCAGTCTGGCGACAGAGCGAGACTCCATCTAAAAAACAAACCAAAAAAAAAAAGTAAAAAGAAAACAAAGAAAAGCCCCCCCACACTCACAGCTGAACGTTGCTGGAGGGATGCTCTGCTAAATGCCCCCAGACCTGAGGCTGACTTTTGGGCCGTGTGAAGTGATATGATGCTCTTAGAATGCTCCTTATGTTTTCTAGCCTATGTCAGTTGGAAAAAGTGGCATTGTAAAGTCATAAATCTTTTTAGTTTGGGTGTTTTTGAACCTGGAGTTTGGGGGAGAGGATAGGGAAAGCGAGGGCTGTGACTGCCTCTGGTGGCCCCCATGCTCTACTTGTTCTCCTGGGAGAGGGTGGTTTGGAAGAGGCGTGGGAGGAGCTTCCCAGCACAGAGCCAGGCCTGCCCTCTTTCTGTGTGATCCCAGATGGGTTGTCCAGCGATCCCAGATGGGTTGTCCAGCTCTTGTTAGATCAATGCTGCCTCACCTCGAATGGACACCAAACCCTATGACCCACCCCCTCGGCTCCTGGTGAAGCAGTTTTCTCTGATGATTTCATGGACCCCACCAGCCTAAAACATGTCTTCCTCTGACCCCAAAAGAGGCCTGTAAGTCCCGAATTGCTGCTTTGCATTAGAGCATCAGAGCCTCCTTGAAAAGGCGGGTGGCACACTCAGCTCTGACGGACTTCTCCATGAGGCCACTCTTGGCCATCTCCTCCTTAGCCTGTAGAAGTCACACATGGGCCAGCTGGTCTAGCAGAGAACAGATAACGGGGGCAGTGTAGGCTGACAGGCCTTGGGGCGTTCCATGATGCATCTGGCTGCCAAAGGAAGGATGGTTCTGGAGGAGGGAACAGAGGTTCACCAAAGGCTCTTGGAGTGACACCCGTCTTGCCCAGGCCATTGCTGTGGTGGTCTCTCTCTCTCTTTTTTTTTTTTTTTTTTTTTAAGATAGAGTCTCGCTCTGTCACCCTGGCTGGAGTGCAAAGGTGTGATCTCAGCTCACTGCAACCTCTGCCTCTGGGGTTCAAGAGATTCTCCTGCCTCAGCCTCCCAAGTAGCTGGGACTATAGGCACGCACCACCATGCCCGGCTAATTTTTGTGTTTTTAGTAGCGACTGAGTTTCACCATATTGATCAGGCTGGTCTCAAACTGCTGATCTCAGGTGATCCACCCACCTTGGCCTCCCAAAGTGCTGTGATTACAGGCGTGAGCCACCACGCCCGCCTGTCTGTCTCTCATGACACTTGCTGCAGCTGTTATCTCCCTCCCCCAGGGCTCCTCTCTGGTCACGTCCCGCTGTGAGTCCCCATCTCTCCTCTGTCCTTTTCCTCTCCCTCCCTCCCTCCTTCCCACACTGCCCTGCCCTTTGTCTCTGTGTCTCCTGGCACCTGTGACAGTGTCCTGAGTATTTCCTTCCTCGATGACTTCCCATCTCCCAGTCTCAACTCCCCCAAAAGCCCATCTTTCCTCCTTGCTCCCTGCCTCTTCCTTTCTCCTTCCATCTGTTTCCACTTTGTGCATTTGTACTTGGTATTGTTTAATATTCCAAAGAATTTAAGAGGGTTATTGAAAGCTTTATGTGCCCACGACTCTAAATAAATGTAGTTGGATTGGGGTTTTCTTTGTTCTTGGATGGAACCAGAATCTTAAAGCCTTTTCTACTTAGCTGAATTTATTTTTATTCCAAATATTTTTTTTTATTAAATAAATAATAGGAGTTGCATTTTAAAGTCCTAACTGTATGGTACATTGCCAGGCTTTCTCATTTGGGGCTTTTTGCAGCTATTATCAGTCGTGTCAGAAAGAGAGGGTTCTGGCCGGGTGCAATGGCTGACACCTGTAATCCCAGCACTTTGGGAGACCAAGGCGGGCAGATTGCCTGAGCTCAGGAGTTCAGAATCAGCCTGGGCAACATGACGAAACACCGTCTCTACCAAAAAATACAAAAATTAGCTGGGTTTGGTGGCACATGCCTGTAATCCCAGCTAATCGGGAGGTTGAGAAAGGAGAATCGCTTGAACCCGGGAGGCGGAGGCTGCAGTGAGCTGAGATTGCGCCACTGCACTCCAGCCTGGGTAGGAGAGCGAGACTCCGCCCCTCCCTCCAAAAAAATAGAAAGAAAGAGAGGGTGCTCCTGGGTGAAGATGTCAGATACCTGCATGGATGATGCACTCTTCTTGGACACATTCCTTGGAATCTCTTCCGAGCCTCCACAGTACTAACCAGCGTCTTGTTTCCTTTTGCATTGTGTGTATGTCCATGTGCTTGTGTCCACGTTGGACCCGGAACTGCAGGACGAGATTCTGACGGTGCTCAGGAGAGTGGATGAGAACTGGGCGGAAGGCATGCTGGGAGACAAGGTCGGGATCTTCCCGCTCCTGTACGTGGAGGTAAGACTGTGCCGCCCTCCCACGTTTGCCTCCTTCTTGCCCACCCTTGTTTCACTACAGTGGGGTCACCTGACGTTGAAACCCATTTTCTGAGAGAGAAAGAGGATCCTCCACAATAGCCTCTAGCCAGAGAGCTGCTGTGTGTGGGCTTTGATTCACCTCACGGGGTCGGTGCTGTGAACACTGCCTTGGCCAGTTTTGAATGGTCTGTCCCAGGCCTGGCTGCAAATCGTCTCACCATGTGGGCAGTGACAGCAGGGCCCCCTTGTGCGCCTTCCCCGTTTTCTCAAGGGTCCCGTGCGCCTGGCACCCATGTTTCTGAAACCCCCACAAGTGTAGCTGCTCTTTTCTCATGAGCTCCAGAGGGGAAGATCCTGTCCCAAGGCAGCATTTTCCCTTCCCACTGCACACGGATTGGAAGGAACCGTTGCTGGCCGTCTGCAAAGTCCTCCTTGGACTCTGGGTTATTGGACAACTCCCTGCCTGAGAGGCACCACAGCAAAGGTGCTTTGAGGCTAATTCCACACCTACAAATTTCCTTTCCCTTTTCTGTAACTAAAGCACCAGGTTTCTAGTGAGTACGTTCAGGGTAGCTGCTGCGCAGGGAGCATCTTAGCACATGTGTCTTTAAAACACCTGCTAGCGTCGGGCTGTGTGTGTGTGTTTGTAGGAGTATTTGCCTATGGCGTGTATGTCTGCCATTTGTCAGTGCAAGGCCACAGGTGCACATTGGTGAGCTGACCGCATGCTTTCATTCCTGTAACCACCAGTGTCGTCCCATAAGAGGGGCTTCAGTGGATGCTTCCTGAGTGCCTGTTGTATGCCAGACCTTGTAAGTACTAGATCATTTAACCTTCTCAGCAACAATGGCGTGTGAAAACCGTGAATGGCCCTGCTTTACAGATGAGCAGAGGCGCAGAAAGGTTACGTAGCATTCTCAAGGTCCTACAGCCGAGGAGTGGCAGAACCAGGGTTGGAGCGCAGGCCTCTTGGCCCTAGACTTAGCTGGCCCTTCGCTCTCCTGCCCTCACAGCATCTCCTGCCTGTCCACTGTCTCTGGCTAATGAACTGCAGTTTACTCAGCTCAGTGCTGGGCCCCATGTGTCCCCCCTGTCTAACACACTTAAGAGCTTCAGAGTTGGCACCGAAAGCCCACGGGTGACACAGCCAACTTTGCCACACCTACCACGCAGTGTGCAGATACTTAGTTTGTTTAAAACATGTCAATTCCCCGTTGCCTACAGGATCAAGTCCAAGTGCTTTAGGGTGATATTCAAAACCCTTTGCAGTTAGGCCATAGTCTATTTTGCAGCCTTGTCTCTCATTTCTTACCCTCTTCCCCAAATATTCGGGACCAGTAGTTCTCGCACATTTAGTTTGAATGTGCTGCTCGAGCCATCTGAGACCCTCCCACAGCCATGGCAGATGATTTGCACACACACACACTCTCCTGTAAGATTCACATCTGTCCTCAACACTTTGTGAGTTTCCAATTTGCACATTTGCTTCAGCTTTTCTGTCTTGGTGCTTAAGACCAAAGAACTTAATACCTGAATACCACTTACAGTGCTGTCCAGAAGTCAGAAATTTGAGTTCTTGGGCATTTTTTATCTGGCGAGACTTTTTTCTCCAGGCAGAATCTTACTGGGATGCCCATCATATACGTGAATGTTCACAGAAACTTCATTACGATGGCCGCAAACAGCACACCACTCAAGTGTCCATCAACAGTGGGAGGGCTGAGGAAAATGCAGTATATCCATACAATGGGATGCTATCCCACCGTGGCTATGAATGAAAGAGTAACGCCTTTAAGGGCATAGACAAATCTCCAAGACAAATTTTTGAAAGAAGTTAGACGTAAAAGTATATGCTGTATGGGTTTTTAGGAGGTTCAAAAGCAGGCAGAACTCCTCCTCTGTTGTGACAGAAGTCAGAGCAGTGGTGACCTTGGGGATTCTGACTGGAAGAGGTAAGGAGGTTCTGGGCTGCAGAAAGGTTTCATGTCCTGATCTCGGGACGGCTGCACAGATTATGCAGCTGTGAAATGGTGTCCCGTTAAGGTTTGTGCACTTCTAACTGCAATTTCAAAAGCTAAAAGCAAATCTTACAGGGCAGGTAGGATCTTACCAAGGCAGCTGACAGCAGCAGAGGTGGCTGAAGCCTGCGATGGGCCCCTCAGCCCCTCCTCTGGAAGAAGCTGTCAGGCACCACTGGGAGTCTGCAAGTGGGCTCAGGCCTGAGACCCAGTCCAGCAGGCTGTCATCTCTTCCTGGTTCCACAGACACACTCAGAGACAAACTGAGGAGTCAGTTGCGTCTGTGCCTGCCTGTGGCATGACTGCCTGTGTGTCTGAAAGCCACCTTAAAGCCCTCCTCCCTCAGGACCATGAGGAGGGCTCCACAGCCCCACCTGCCCCCGCACCCACTCACAGGTTCTGCCTCCACTCTTGAGCACAGCCCGTTCCACCCACCTGGATAGGAAGCCCTGGACTGTCCTTGAGGATCAGAGACGCAGACCTCCCCCCGAGCATCCTTGGGCAGGGGCCCCACTGCCCCTCCTGCCCCTTCCTGAGATGGCTGCCCATGCAGTGCTGGCCCCACGCCACACACCCATAACCTGGCGGCCTCGGCTCTGACACAGGCCCTGGGGCTCTCAGCAGCCACTGAAGACCAGCCTGAACAGGTGTTTCGTGGGACTTTTCATTCCTTATGTACTTACTGCGTGCATCCCACACACCGCATGGATCCTGGTGGGTCGGAAAGTCCTGGTTTGGCCCAAACTGCTTCCCTCTGGGAGGCCGCACAGGCATTTGAGGTGGAAGCTTGGGTGTTTGGCAGGGTTCCTGAGAGAGTCAGACCCACCTGCCAGGAGGGAGCCTGGTGCTTCTGTTTTGGGCTACTGCGCAGGCAGCTGGCACAGTCCCAGTGATGCTTGTCCCCTGGTGCTTGAAGGAATGCAGCAGACTGTCACCTCACACTAGAGGGTATCTTCTTTCGTGCTCACTAAGCTTGGATTGCACCAAGGTGTCCTCCACAGCCGCTCCAGCTGGGATCTGCAGGCACCTGGCAGGGTTCTGCCCAGCACACAGCTGCCCTGTGGGCTTCACCAAGGGACTCCCACCTCGCCTGGCCTCACCTGGCCTCAGCCTGCCGTCAGCGCGGTGCAGGGCACAATGCTAAGCCCACGGTGGATCTTACAAAGTAAATGTGAGTGTGCCCTGCACAGTACTCTCCCTCCATGGCTGTATCTCCACCTGGGCCTGCCAGTGGCACAGTGAGCTGAAGGGCACACACTTGGCCTGGAGCCCGCCTGGCCTTGCACTGCTGCAGCTGCTTTTGGAGGAGGTGGAGCCCGCCCTGGACATACCTACATTTCCCTCTGCTGTTCTATAGAAATAATCCTGTCTCCACAGCCCCTGGCACCCACCTGCCACAGTCATTCATTCACCCATGAGCTGGGCCTGCTGCCCCTGGGCACTGACCCCATCTGTGCTGTGCTCACCAGAGATGCCTCACTCCGTGCCCAGCTCTTCTGCCCACGGCTGCAGCCACCGTCCCATGCCCTGGAACCTGCCTCCTTGTCCTTTTCTCCCATCATTTTGCAAAAGGATGTGAGAAACTCTCCTGCGGCCGTCCCCACACCATGACCCAGGATACATCTCCCTGACACCTGTTCATCAGATGCCAGCTGGGCAGCACCCCTTGCCAGGAGCCTAGGCTGACCCTGCCCCAGTGTCCACTCGGGCACAGAGAGGAGCGGGCCGGGCCTCTCACCCTCTGGAACTCTAGTCCAGCGGATGGGACAAGAATTAAATCCAGACACTCCAAAGGGCCTTCCTTCCGGGTCTTTAATCCTTGAGGTTTTTCAGAATTTCAGAAGGTGCTTGTTCTAAGGGGAGTGAGGATGAGCCAACCCGAGGAATTCTTCTCCTCAATGGGCCAGGGTGGGGTGAACTCGCAGGAGGATGGCAGGCGAGGGACTCTGTCGTCCAGAGTTCTGCCCTCTCTGTAGCATGAGTGCCAGGGCTGAGTACCCTTACAGCCCCCCTCTCTTTTTGCACAGGGTCCAAGCCCACCTCCCTGGGATCAGGCCTCAGCCCAGCCCTCAGCTGTTCCCTGGGAACAGGGCCCATTCCTCATAGGCCCTGATGACAGGACCATGAGCAGCCACGGGCAGTTCAGGGTGATGTAGGCTTCAGAGCAGACTTGACTGGGCCCAGCTTGTCCTACATCACCTGCACAATGGAGGCATGGCCTGTGGTCAGCCCCTTTACCTTCCTGAGCCTCAGTTTCCCCCCTCAAACAAGGGCAGTGGCAGATGTCTTGGGCTAGCCATGAGGCGTAGAGAAGATAAGAACACACAGGCCGGGCTGGCTGGGGCAGGCGGAGAGCACTGTTGTGTGCTGGTGGTGGTGGCGGTATAAATGTTTGTGGAGTGAAAGCTGCTCCTCAGTCCATTCCTGTATTGACTGAAGATCTCCGTGTCATTCCTGAGCACTGCACACGTTTGGCCTGGTGTAGCTGAATGGGTTTGAAGGCAGGGCAGTTTCCTGCCTGAGTGAGGTTCGCAGTTGGATGATGTCAACAAAACCAGGACACAGGTCCAGGATGTGAACGCTTAGGAGAGGCAGCCCTCTTGGAAGCTGTCATTAAGGAGCGTTGTCAGAAATCAGCTCGGGTTGGAGAGACTTGGGGGCGGGACACAGGCTGCCTCTGGCTGCTCACACAGAGCCTGGGTGGGCGGCTTGCGTGGAGACTTAGAAGGCATGTTAGCAAACACACCAGTGACTCTTGTCTGCAAGGAAAACCTCCCCATGGGGCCAGAATGCTGATCCAAGGATGGTTCAAAAAATGATGAAAGGCAGCAGACACAGGTGTCAAGCTCTGCCTCCATGTTGACAACATCAGTTGTCCAGGTAGAGTAATGGGGAGACCCGGATCTCAAGGAACCAACTGAAAAAGACCCCCCAGAGGTAGTGCTTTATTTATCCTGAATAGGATATTCAGAAATTGGCTGCTCCAAGCGTTGCTTGTGTGTGTGTGAGTGGTCACCTAGATAGACCCTCATGCCCCCACCCCACACACGCACATGGTGGCATCGCAAGGATCCTTAGAGACAGCCAGCATCTCAGCATCTCTGACAGTAAACAGGGGGGAGGAGGAGGGACCCCTTTCTATGTTCCCCCAAGTTTCCATGGTGAACAGTGACCATCCTGTGCCTAGACAGACCTGAGTCTGCAACGTGAGGACAGACAGAGGGTGGGTGCGGAGCACCTGTCCTGGCAGCCAACACACATCCCAGACAGGTCTGTTCAGGAAGGAACAGAGAGCCGCTCAGTGTCCGGGCTATTTTGCGGCCTTTGGATTTGGCTTCAGATGAAAAAGTAGGTGCCTTTCCCCGGGGGAAGGTCTAGAATTTAATTAGAGCTGTAACTGTTTATTCTTGGCATTTTCCATTGATTGTCTGCTTCTATTTGAGCAGATTTTCAGGAGCATGTGATGGGTGCACACTCCTCTCCACTTGGCTAATAAGAAGTGTGAAGCCTGAGGGTGTTGGACCTCTGTGGACCAGCAGGGAGTTGGTCTATGTCGGGAGATGCTGGAGCATGTGGTGAGCAATGGGTCACAGATGAGAGGTGGAGGTGGGGCCCAGTTGATGATGATGAGCTTCCTGGTCGTCTCAGTGTCTGCTAACCCAGATAAAGGCCATGGCAGCAGTGGCTGTGGTAAGATAACCCCAGGATCTGGGGAAGAAGCAGAGCTGCAGGGGGCAGAAGGTTCAGATTCTGTGACGCCAGACCCACGCCTTGGTCTGATGTCAGCATGCTTGTGCCTTAGTTGGGTGTTGAATGATTATGGTGTGGTGTTCGAGAAAATTGTGGATGGAATGCTATTTATAGATCCTGGAAAAAATAATGGCAGCCAAAATGAAAATCCTTATTTCGCGAAATATAATACCCAGAAAAATAGCAAGAGTTCCCGCTGATGGCCAGTTCCCATTGGAGAGTGCTTATCTTCAGCACAATGATGATAGCATGCATCATCAGACCACTGGGTTCTAAGCCTCGGTGGATGCAGCAACATCAAGCTCAGTTCCTCCTGCTCCTGTAGCACAGGTGCCTCCTTGTCGCTTTATCTTTTACAAAGAGAGGCTATTATTTTGAACCTCTGCCGCTTAAGTATGCTGTTGAGACGTGTGGTGATGACTCAAAGGCACGACAGCTCTCATTGGGAGCGGATAGCTCTGGCATTGTTGTTAATTGTGCACACTCTGCGTTCTGCACTAACTCAAAGTAGTGAGCAGCTCTGCCGTGGTTGGATTTGCCATTTCACCTTGGTCTTGAGGGTTTTCAGCCCTTGCCCGGGCCAGGCGGGATGTGTTCAGAGAGGAAGAGAGGAAGGATGTGACTTCTAATGAGAGGCACGAGGGAAGTATTTCAGGTGCTGAACTGAGTCTCCTCTCTCCTCCTCAGCGCCTCCAGACCTATCTGATCCTGTTGTCTGGGTGGGTTCACCCACCAGCTTGCACTCTGGGTCAGGGAGCTGGCTCATATTCACTGTCCTGGTCTCTGCCTTCCCCCCCCCCCCACTCCTTTCAAAGACCCCCTCAGCTTCTCAAAGACAAACCCAGCATGCCAAGAACCACACAGGCAGTGGGAGAGGGATGGAGGGATGAGGACTCTAGTTCTCAGCTCCCTGTTGACCTTATGCATCCCCACCTGAGATGGGATTGGAACGCCTCCGACTCTTGGTCTTGCCTGTGAACTGGAGGCTGTGTAGGCTTATGGAGCTGTGTGATGCTTCTGAGGCACCCTCCTGGTTCTTTGCAAGCCTGGTAATTTTCAGCTGGTTACTGACTTTGTGAATTTTACTGTTTGGTGTACTGGACATCCTGGCATTCCTACAAATGTTCTTGAGCTTTGTTTTTTGTTGAGTTGCTTAGACTCAGTTTGGTGCTTTTGAGGCTCGCTTCGAGGCTTTGTTAGGCAGGGCCAGGGAAGCCTTTCATGTGGGGCTAATTTCTCTACTTCTGAGGCTATAACCTTCTCTACTCCATGCCCCATGATTTATGAGGCTTCCACTCCGGAAGTTGGGAATGAAAACTATCATTCCTGGCTTTACATGAGCCCAGAGATTGCTCTGCCTTTTCCTCATGGTGGTTCTTTCCCTGGTGCCGGATAGTTCCCTCATATGAATGCCCTGATCAGCTGTCAGCTGAAGACTCCAGGGGACTTTCTGCAGATCTCCAGGACTGTCTCTCTCTGCAGCTCCCTCCTCTGCAGAACTCTAGCCTGCATCCTGTAGCCACTGTGGCTCCCCAGACCCAGAACTCTGTCTTCTCAATGCAGGGAGAGGCTGGAGAACCCAGAGACAGTAACAGAGCCCAAGTCATGGGCTCCTCCGCTCTTGGCGATTGCTGTCCTGTGCATTCTGCTGTTCCATGTCTGCAAATCGTGTTTCATAGATTTGTTTCAGTGTCTGGAGCAGGAGGGTAAAAATGATTCCCATCATTTCATCTTGGCTAAGCAGATGTTAGCCAGTGATGCTTTAGGAATTTTGCAATAAGGGTCAGAGGTTCCCCAGGGCTGAATCTCCCCAGTTTCAGTGCCAAAGTAATAATCCAGGACTTTTCCTTAGATGAGGAACTGGCAAATGCCTTTGAAGTCGTCGTTTACCATGGAGATGGGTCACAACCAAGCTCCAAAGCCCGTCCCATGGTCCCACTCTCCAGGCGAGCCCCTTGCATGTGTTTTCACTGCTGGTGTCACCTACACTTCTTCTGACAGATGTGGCCGCTGCTTCTAACAGTCAGGACACCCTGATGATGTCACATCAGAAGGGATGTGAAAGTATGAAGGAAAAATACTCAGGAATGTCTTCTGAAGAAGGTTGGGGAAGATGAAATTTGGTTTGAAGTTTCATTTTATTTTTCTTGCTTTTTGTCATCCTCTGTTTTTACAAGCTCCTGCAGCAGCGACAGCCTGTGGAAGGGATCCCCCGGCCTTAGTGTGGATGCCAGTCCTGCTTGCATTTCTGTGTCAGTGTGGACTGTGCCTCCAGGAATACTTTGTAAAGACCTCTTGCAGGTGAAGCCCGGTCACTGCCAAGAACACTGGGCAGGAAAGCCAGAGGCGAGGACCAGAAGGCAGGGACTAGGCAAGCACCAAGTTGGGTGTCTGCTGGAGTGTGATGTTGTGTCTGTGTCTGAACAGAGTAGTCCAGGAGGCAAATTCTTAGACCTATCAGGGAGAATAAGCAGTGGTCTTGCCTTCACCAACAACCCACTGTTTCCCCTTACCCTTCAATCGGATTAACGACATAAAGAAATAAAAGAGTGTAAAGAAGTGAGACAAGACTACGTAAGAGGGAGACTCCAGTCACATTCATGGTTGGGGTCTGTACATTTTCTTGCTATTATCTGACCTCCAAGGTGTGATCCACACATACATGGCTGTTAATTGTTTGGGTTTGTTTATCTCCAGCAAAAATAGGTGGGTGCCTAGGTACCAGCTTGCCCTGATTTCTCTCTTCTTAAGTCTTTTTGAGCTCTTTGTGAAATTAACATCTTAGAATATCTCACATTCCATAGCTATTCCACAGCTGCTGGGAGTCTTATTGCTGTGTTTGTTTTGTCTCCCTAAGCCCCTTTGAGGCCATACCTGTAACGCACAATTCCTTCCCTTCTAGGTCCTAGCACAGTGTGGAGCCCAGGTGCTACCCTGTGCACCTGTGCAGTGTTGTTGGGTTGTGGTTCAGTGTTTTACAGAGCTCATCAAACATGAGGAATGCCCCACTGACCATCTCTAAACGGGTCTAAGCTGGGAAGCTTGCAGCAGTTCTTGTACATCCATGGCAAGACAGCTTAGTAAGTTTTCGTGAAGCCCCTTGTCCTCACTGCCAGCCTCCCTGGGAGCTTCTATGGGGACAGTGAGTAGCCCTGACTGCAGCCTGAGTGGCTCAGTCACCACTGGGGCCACAGCCCACCTTAAATGTTGTCACAGCCTGGCCAAGGGGCAAATGGAGCCTCGTGCCATAGTTCCTGAGGTTTGATCTCACCCTACCCACCTTAGCCAGGCAATCCCTGCCCACTGGATGCTCCCCACCACCTGCATAGGCAGACATCATACCTTTTAGGTTTCTCCCAAGACCTTGATGCTGGAGAGCCAGACACTAATTCAGGGCCTTTGGAGGCCCCAGCAGGGCACGCACTGGTCCTCAGCACCAGTGCACTCAGCCTTGCCAGAAAGAAGCTGCATGCATGTTGACCAGCAGGAGTCGTTGCTGATTGCCGACTGTTTTGGTCACTAAAGTGGACTACCTGTGTTGGCTTTAAGCAGTAGTTGTGAAATTGTGTGTTAGGAAGAGGGCTTCCTCCGTGGGTCTACCAAGTGATCTACCACTTGCTGAGTTCAGAGCCTTGTCCTGGTCTGGAAGCGACGATGGAAGGCTTAAGTGAGTCACCTCCTCAAGGGACTACTCAGGACTGGAAGTGTGTCAGCCTAGGGGCAGCTGAACACCCAGGTGGCCCTGGGGCAGGCTGCTGGAGCATCTGGCCTGCGGCCAGTGGAAGTAACTGAGCTCCAACCTTGTGTCCAGACTGCTTCTCCCTCAGGCTCCAGCTGTTTTTCTGCTTCTCCTGTCACTCATGTGGGCAGTACACTTCCCACTGAGCAGTTCAATGGCAGGGTTACTTTTACACTTAACTTTAGCTCCTCGCCGGGCCCTGCTGGCCTCAGCGTGCGCACCCACCCAATCCTAAGGAGACGGAGTTCTCACACTTGCCCTCTGCAGGGCATCTTGGGCTGTCCACGTCCACCTGCCCTCCCTTCAGTGTGGCCATCACGGTGCCCTGACTCAGCTTCCCCCACCTCCCAGGCTTCCATGTTCTTGTCTTCCCTTTCACGTCTACCTTTCCTGCCTGAGTAAGTTAGGCTGTGGCTCGCAAACTTCAGTGAGCATTCGAGTGTTGTCAGAAAGGCCCCCAGGATGGCTAAATACTAGAAAGGACAGCTTAACTGGTGACATCAGTTTGCAAACCAGGAATAGATAGTCTCTGACATGGAACGAAGCTGCTCTCCCTTCCCAGAAGGGAAGGGCAGTTGGGTTTCATGGCTTGCAGGGTCTGTATTACACAGTAGAATCATACATATTTAGCAGGTTTGTGGGAAAGCTATGCATATTTTTAAGGGGAGCTGAGCGTATGTGGAATGGGCACACATGTACGTAACACACCTCTCACGTCACTTTAGGGTAGGGTTTCAGCATTAAAATGAGGTGGAATTTGGCTCTTTCCATCAACAGGTGAACTATAGGACACACACAGCCTGTGCGCAGCCTCCATAAGCTGCTGAAACTGGCTTAAGGTCTGCAGTTGCTTATCAGAAAGGGTGTTTGTAAGGTCTGTCCTCTGTCCCATCAGAGCTGCAGTGGTCTGGGTTGTAAATCAGAGGCGTCTGATAGCACCTATTGTTAGGGAGTTTAGCAAGAGTGTGGCTTTCCTTGTAGCCCAGGAATTTAGGAAGTTACCATGCCAGCCCATAGGTAACTTTGTTTCCTTAACCATAGGGTCTATCTTAGTTGCTAAAGGGACATCTGTTTTGGTCTTCGATCACACAAGTCATTGGGAAAGCTGCAGGCCCAGCCCAGGGGAGGGCCTGCTGCAGTGGGACTGACTCAGAGCCTAGGGCCAAGGCTGCCTGCGCCAGGCCCACCTGCGACCAGCCCACTGGCCACCCCACCTCCCTCAGCAGCCCGCCTCCCTCAGCAGTCCACCTCCTGACCCCCAACATGGTTGGCCTTTCCTCAGTCCTCATCTGCATGAACTCTCCACACTTAGCACATGCCCTTCTGTCTTGCAGCTGTGTCCCCAGGCCTTAGCAATCTTAAAACAGCCCGTCTGTCACCCCACACACAGCACCCCACTCGTCTCCAGGACCTTCCTTTGGAACACCCAGCCCTGTCACATCCTCAAATCCTTTTGGTGCGTTCTAACATCCATGTGCCATTGAATCTTCAGAACAGCCTTAGGGGAAGAGGAAGGCTCCATTCTCCTGGCAAGATAGACGCAGCCAAGCCCCATCCAGGGCCTGCAGCCGATGAGCAGTTAGTTCAATGCCAGAATTTGAAGTTAGCACCCCCAATGTTCTCTGCTCTCAGGATTGCTAGCGCAGAAACATTTGGCTGTTGGGTTATGAACCCTGCCCCAATCTGACCTGCAGCTTCTCCTCCTACCATCTCGTTCTGTGGATTAATGTGTGGACCACACTCTTCCAGGCCCATGCTCACTTCTTTCCTGAGTGTTCTGATCACAACACTCAGGACTGGAGAGTGTGCCTGAACCTGGAGATGGGCCTTATGAAGTACCATCCACATTTAAAGAAGTTGGGAGGAAACCAGTGTCAGATTCCATGCAGCCCTGAGGGCGGGCCCTGGCTCCGAGGCACTTGTCCCCAGGCAGACCTTGTGAGTGGCTGCAGTTTTTCAGGCATGGAGGTGAGAGCATACTTAGCTGTGGAGAGATTTGGCACTGGGTGCCTATAGGATGACAGCACCACTTCTTGGCTGAGGTCCAGGGCTATGTTTGGTGCAGAAGAAACCATGTCTGATTTTTCAGCTGGAACCAAGCACACCCATGTGGAGTCACTGGGAGGTCCTGGGGGACCCCAAACATCTCTGTTCCAGAGCAGCCCATCTTTGCAGGGAGCTCTGTCCTGCAGGTCTTGGTTGTTGCCTCACCCTTAGTTCTAGGACTTGGCAATGAATTTAGACCAAGCTTGACACTTCGGGCCAGTTGGAAATGTTCTTCTCTTGTCTTCATGCTTCTCCTCCATGGTACCTTTTGTCAATACTTTCTATTTCCAATGGAGAGGGTGCAGGGTGCTGCGGACTGAGGCACGTTTAAGATTCAGGTCCGGGGAAATGCTCAAACCGTGTGTGTGCCCTGTGGGGGACTTTCTGTAACCACCTGAATTCCACCTGTGATGCAGAATGAGAAACAGCAGTGACTCCAGCTTCATCTCGTTTCTGCTCAACCCCCTCAAAGGAGCTCGGAGTTACTCTCTGTTGATTTTATAAATACCTCCCAAATCCTTGAAAGTGAGAGCAATTAAGAGTCTTAGTTTGAAGCTCTTGGGACATCAGCCGCATTTTCCAGGTGTCCTGCTTTCAGTGATCAGTCTGTCCTTGTACCCTTTAAGTAATTTCTCATCCCTCAGCCCCTTCCACCCTACCACCCTGCTGAGTGTCCAGTGTTTATTAGGGAGAAGGTTCTGATGAGAGTCGAGAGGCTTCCTGGCTGCCACAAACAGTTCCTTCAGGGCCCTTACAAATGAAGGCAGCCCGTCCTTTCCAACTCTGCCTCCATCAGAGGGACCAGCGTTCTGGGACATTTGTGCTCTGGACTTCATCATAAATCAGAGATACATCAGGGCCATCGTCACCTGCCAGGTGTGAGCAGCCACTTGTTCCTTCCACCTTAGGCTTCTGTTGGTGGCTTAGCCTTTGGTGGAAAGAGCAGGTCCCACTGCTGGGCAGTGCCCTCCCCACAGTTCCTTCCAGGCCACCTGGGGTCCCACGTTCATCCAGTCCTTAAGCACCAGCTGCGGGCCAGGCCCCGGGGATGCAGCCTGAATGAAGCAGAGGAGAACCCTGGCGACCACATCCACCAGGGAGGACACAACAGTGAAGAAAAGCAAGTCTGGAGGGGTTTCTACTCTCCACGGAGAAAGTAACAGCAGGAGAGGAGGAAGGGCCTGGGAGGAGGGAACTGCAGTCTTCATGTCAGCGTTCTGGAACGTGGCTGGGGAAGCAGCCTTCGGGGAGGGGCAGGGAAAGAGCAGGTCCAGGGGTGGCCTGAGCTGGCTGAGGGACTCTTAAGCCAGGGTGACCAAGCAGGCAGGTGGGAGGAGAGGGGTTGGGGCCAGAGGGGGAGTGGGAAACGGGCTTCGGGGGTTCCGCAGGTCACTCTGAGGACATTGGCATCTGCTCTGCGTTTGAGTCTGGGGTCTCTCTTCAAGGCCCCTTCTCTGCCCAGTGCTTGCGACCTTGTGCCTGTGTCCATAGACTCCTCCTGACCACATCCTTGTCATTCCTAAGCCCACTCCTGCTTTGCTGAGGTGAACTTTGATAGTGTAAAATGCATGTGGAGAGAGCCTTCTAGACTAAAGCTTTCGAGCTCTGGTCGTAGGGAACCCACAGGGTCTTGGTCCCCTGGGGATGTGGGCAGAAGGCCTCAGGACAGCTCCAGGCCCTTGGTCCCTATGTGGCTTCTGAGGGTCCCACCTACCCCACAGTTCATTCTCACACAGCAGTGGAACCAGGCACCATTTCTGCAAAGTTAAGGAGGGTGCTTCACTGTTGCTTAAAGCCACCAGTGGGGCCCATTGCTCTTAAAATAAACCCAGACTCCTCATTGCAGTCCACCCTGTGGGTCCGCCCAACCTCACACCCTCCCTGCATGCCTGGCCTTGATCGCTGTCCCGGTATGCTGGCCTTCCTCTGTCCCTTCTGTCCCTCTGACAGGCCAGGCCCCTGCCCACGTTGGCATCAGACAGTCAAGAAGAGGCTCTGGCACAGCTCTGTCACTCCCTGTGCCTCAGGTTCCTCATCTGTGTAATGGGGGTAATAACTTCACCTACCTCCAAAGGTTCTTAGGAGGATTAAATTAGAGACATAGTGAAGTGCACAAAACAGTACACAAAGGGAGAACTATGTGTTAGAAATGATTGTTACGTTAATTGTAGTTTGGGGGCCCTGCACAACCCCAGTGTCACCTCCCATGTCACTCTGCAGAGAGCAGGAAGAAGCCCCCATGTCCTGTTGCAAAATTGCATTTTAGTACCAGAGTGTTGTTTTTGAGGCTGCAATATGAATATCCAGTCCTCTTGAAAATACAGTTTGGAATAGTCTTAGGTTTCATTCAATGAAAGGAAACAATCACTTAGAGAATGAGTTTCCTTGAACTGTCCAGGGCAAAGGAGTCTGTCCGAAATAATCAGTGCTTTTGGGAAAGGGACAGCCAGTGGATTGTAGGCAGAGCCTGAGGTCAGCTGCTTGAGCATCAGAGGCAGGGAGCAGCCCACGCAAGCACTCAGACCTCAAGGGGCTGGCCAGGCCAAAGCCTCTGTGTCCCAGCCAGCCCTGCCAGGGAGGACTGTGTTACGGCTGCAGATTTATCCTGAAGCCACTGGACTGAGGTAGGGCCTGACACCAGAAACAGCAAAATAAACGCAGGAGGTCAAATTTACACCTCCATAAAGTCTTTTGATGAACGTTTGGTTGAAACTCTGCTCTTCATATTTCTTACTGGTAAATTTGCAACACGGTTCATCTGTTCACCTGTTATTAAACATGTTCCTTTGGGTTGAGTTGGGGTTTTAGTTGTGGCAATTTTGCATACACTGTTCTTGGATCCAGCTGAGGGTGAGCTGGAATGGAAGTGCTAGCTTTAGAACTGAAAAATCTCAGAAGAATGTAGATTGGATCTGGAAGCTAAGGAACGAGCATAGACCTCGAAAGAGAGGGTCAAGGCTGCAAAGCCGACCACCTTGCCTAGAATTGCTCCTTTGAACAGAGCTGGGGAGGGAAGGAGGAAGTGACCCAGGCTTCCAGCCTTCTCCCCAGTCCCTGAGGATGGCCCAGCCCCTGTGGATCTCCCTATCCGTTGGAGACGCATATTGAGCGTGTACAAGTGACATTGGCCTCTGCAATTTGCTGGAAGCAGCAGGGAAGGGCAGGCCGCACAGGCCGTTCCTCTAACAACGTTATTTACAAAAACCGGCATCAGCTGGATCTTGGGCCTTGGTTTGCGGCCCTTGAGTGTGAGTCCTCTGCCCACCTCTCTGGGTTTCTGCTTCCCTTCCGTTTGGGCCTGGCTAATCCCTACCACTTCCTGAGCTCTTAGAGCTTCTCCTAGGGGCAGCCCCAGGAGCCTGGCATCTCCCTCAGGAGTCAGTCCAGATCTGTGTCCCCCTCAGCTGGTGGCTGTCACCTAGGGCTGGAAACCAAACTGCCCAACGAAGGGGAAACCTTTGCTACACCTTGCCTGAAACGTCATGCTCTAAAAAATGACTGCATGCTCACAAAACCGAAGACACCAAAGGCTCTTTAGGGCACCTCGCGCTTTGTACAAAATCAAAGAAAATCGGTCACTGCCACAGCTCAGGAGGTCTCCCCATAGGTCGATGGAGACTCCAGCCTAATCTGCTCTTTTGTTTTTAATGACTTTTTTTGATTATAAAAATAATTCCTGGCTATTGCTCAAAATAGGAAAATTCAGAAAAGTGTAAAGAAGAAAATTAAAATCACCCGTAATCCTACCAGTAACTATGAATATACGTTTAGGGAAAGAACAAAGTGTTAGCATAGTGTTCTGTTTCCTTTATTCTTTTCTATGTATAAATTTACATATATTTTGGACAACTTTGAGATTGTGCTGTATCAGTATTTCTGCCTGGCTTTTCTCATTATATTGTGAGAATATTCTCATAACATTATTGTAGTAGCTTCCAAGCGCCTCATCTCTGCAGCCTTTTCTCAGCGCCATGGCTGGGGGATCCTGTTGTGTCCCTGTGCTGCTGTAGAGCCCTCCAGTCCCCCATCTCACTCAGGGGAGAGCCAGGACCTCCCAGGGGCCCAGAAGCTCCAGCACTAGTTGACCCCATCACCCCACCTCATTTCTGTCCACGTGTCTGCTCCAGCCACACTGGCCTTCTTGCTCTTCCTCAGACACTCCAGCCAGCTGCTGCCACAGAGCCTTTGCACATGCTATTCCCACCTGCCCAACACCCTTCCCCAGATGTGATGCGGCCAGCTCCTTCCCACATCTCCTCAACGTCTTGGCTCACAGGTCAGTTTCCATTTGACGTCCTCTATGTAATGAAATACTCACTTATTCCTTGTCTGGGTATCTGTGAGGTGGGGGGGGGGGTTGTCTGTATTTATTTCACAGTGCCAAGCAGAGCCCCTGGCCTGCAGTAGGTGCCCAGTTTCACCTTCTCCTTCCAAAGCACCAGCCCCAGATGGTTGGGGGGTCTCCTCCCTCTGGCCCATCTACCTGCACACGGCCCTTCCTGACTCATTCCACTGCTCCCACTCCGGCCCAGATTCCCAACCACCGTGGGGCTCCCCACACCAATTCCGGGGACTCCTCGATCCCTGTTCAGGAGTTGACAGAGGCTTTGTGGTCCCTCCTGACTCCTGGTCAGCTCTCACAACCTGAGCCCCTTTAGACAGCTGTAGACCCCTGTGCACACGCACGCGCACACACATGCACCATCCTACTCCTGCCCACGCCTGTCCACGACCTTGAAATACTTAGGTCACTTATGTCACTTTTGGTTGAAATACTTTGTCACTTTCTATGGTTATGTCCTGTCTGTAACCATAGAAACTGAGTTGTCTTCCCCCCTCAGACCAGCCTTTCTCTAGTAGCGCTTTCATCCCATTTTTCATTGATGAGTTCGTTGCAGCATGCCATATTCTTAAGCTCCTTTGTGAACATGGAACACATCCTAAAGAAAAGTTCTTGCTGTGAAAAAACTCCACCTGCCACAGTTGCCTGGCAGAGCTCACAACCAGCAGCAGGTACTCAGTAAGTGCTGAGTGAGGTTCAGACTCATGCAAGATCCACCACCCTCCCCAGCCAGGTCCCCCAAGTGCTCTCAGCTGCTGACCCTGTGTGTGAAGTGCGATGTGAGTTACAGCTCTGTAGATGGGTGTGAAGTGCTGAGCAGTGCTTAGAGTATACTCAACAAACAGACATTGCTCCATGCACATGCAAATGCTAGCTGCTTTCATTCAAACACCTATGCATGGAATAGGTGTTTATCAAGCATGTACTTTGCCCCCAGCACTAAAATTTGAAGCATGTGTGAAATGAGACTCCTGCAACAAGATGAAGTAGGCTCTAATCCTCAGAACTCCAAGGATCAGCTGTGACATCTTGATCTAATCGCTTTGGCTTTGTTGCTCCTGGGGTTGCTCTGGGATGTCAGAGAGAGATTAGAGGTGAGAAGGGGGTATAGAGACGGGGGAGGGAAGGAGGAAATGCTTGCCACCTGGAGGCTCTCTAGGCGATAGAGATTAGCGTTGAGGAGGTAGCAGGTGAGAACATGAGGGCTGCAGTGCACAGCCACCACGATAGTCTGGCTGGTGTCCTGTAAACCACAGCCCGGTGCACCATCCCTCCAGCTACACCAGGAGCCCACTGCATGCAGCATCATAGGTCCAAGGCCACACAGGCCGGGACAAGTTCAGGTGTCACTCACCAACCTTGGGAGCTGGTTTCCTGTCCCAGAGAAGCTGCACATAGAACTCAGGTGGGCGCACCTGCAGACACACAGACATCCGGTCCCAGCCTCAGGTGCCTGTGGGTTTTGAGTCAGTTGCTGGGCCTCTCCTGGTCCTCAGCAAGAGGGCCAAGCGCGGGCCAGGCCCCCCTCCTTGTGCATCAGGTTCACACCCTGTGCAAACAGAAAGAAGAGGGCCTTTAATTCTGCTGGAGGAAATGTCTGTCATCTCCCCTGAGTGCCAACGGCTTTCTGTCTTTGTGGGTGTGACCCACAGTGATACTGCCTTTGACATCTTGACTGAGGGCACACTGCATGAGTGTGTGAGCCTAGAGAAATGATCTGTGAAGCTACTTCCATACCACATGGACACATGCCAATATGTATTCTGTTCCGTTTCTTAAAAAGGCCGGTCAGGACCCAATCAGTGGATCATTTGAAAACCACTGCTCTAAGCCAAAGATGTCCAAGGTGGGGTGCATGCCACTCTGTGCAAAGAAAGCATGAGAACTTCTATTCAAACTTGTTGCAAATTTTAACTTGTTAGTTTTAATTTCTATTTTGTATATGCTTATTTTATATATTTTTGGTAATCAAATATATTATTTGGTCCACTAGATAAAGACACCAAAAGATACACATTACATACTTATAATGCAAATGAGTATTGGTGCATTAGAATATAAATGTGCAGAAATGCTTCCCTGATGGGGGTGCACTGTCAGAGAACAGGTCACAGCCCACCTGCATGGGCCATGGCCTTTGGGTGGAGCGGCCATCTGCCTTCTCCTGAATCTGTGCCAGCCACACTTCTTGTCCCCTTGTTCCTCCTCACCCACCTAAGATCTGTGACTTCTAAGGCATAAGGGCCCTGGGAAGTTAATCACTTTGGTCCTCAGGTTAAAAACGGCCAGAAATCCATGTGCAGCACACACCCCACTGGAGGTGCTCACCCAGGATTTAAGTGTCTACCGGAGGCCATGTGGGTCGCCACCTGCTGCTAGGGGTCTGAGGTCTCTTCACTGTCCCAACAGAGAGACTTTCGTTGCAGCAGTTCTTGGAGAAAGTGGAGAATAAATGGTGCCCTTCACACACTTCTTTGCCCATAAACTACCAGTTTATCTCCTTTTAAGTTCATCTTCAGGTAAAATTGTCACAGGGTCCTTATCCCAGTCTGGAAACTTCTAATCAGCGGTCCCTCTGCTCACAGGGCACCCCTGCTGAGGGGCTCATCAGGTCGTTCTGCTGCTCCTGGGCCTTTTATGGACTTTCACACATTCCTAGCAAATGCATGAAGTTTTCTGCTTTCTTACTTAGTCCTGGAATCTTCCTTCTGACAGGTCTTAATACTGAAATGACAGTGTGGTTGCCAGTGCAGGAGGGATACCTCACCCAATATCAAGAGGTTAAACTCAAAGCAGGTGGAGCCTCATTTCCCCGTGAGGACTAGGGTGGGATCCAGGGAGGAGGAAGGGTGACATAACTATGACAGAGGTGCAAGTAGGGGTGCGGTCAGCATTTCTGGTTGTGCTGGAGAGACCTATGGACTCTCGGATGAGGAAGGAGGCACTGATTGTTAGCCGCAGGGCCGCTGAAGATTCTTTGACAGACCTTGGTTTTGAGGGCTGGCTTCGGGAGCCACAGGGGTGGTTGCTTCCTGGGCTCCCCATTATGAGATGAGCCTGGCCCAGGGTATGCAGATTCATAGGGTGCCGGCAGAGGGTGGCCGCTGAATTCTCTGGAGGGTCCCGACATGAATGCCACTGTGGGCTGCGTGACAGCTGGTGTGGGTGGACAGGCTCCACAAACCGGTCTGCAGCTTGGCCAACTGCCCCCAAGCAGCTAGCACCCCAAGGCAGACGAGGTGGATGGGTGCCACTTGCCTCTCATGGGACCACTCTGACAGGGACAGGGCTTTGTCCAGTCCATGATAAGAGGGGGCTGAAATGAAAACCATTCGCTCTGACTCCCTCCTCAGCTTTTTAGACATCAGCTCTTCCAAAAGCCTTGCCTGTACTCAGGCTTTACATGCAAAATTAGGCAGCCATTTGTGCAGTGCAGGTCTGCTTGCACCTGCATTTTAAACTTCAGTTATCCAAATAGTCACCTCAACTTGCCAGCCCATTGGGCAGCCTGACAGTAGCCTGACCTGTATGCTTCAGCCATCACAGGACGAGGACCAGGGCTAGAATGCAAACACTAAGAGGACAGGATGAGAAAGGCACATCTGCCATGTGCTGGAGGGATGCGGGTCACCCACGGGCTCGGAGCCTCACTCTGGCGGGACTGGCGGCCTCACGCAGGTCTCCAGCACACTCCTGCAGTGCTCTAGTGTTGCTCAGCCTCCATCCAGCTGTAATTCCAAGGAGGGAATCTCCTCCAGGGTAGAAGCTTCTCCCATAGCAGGTGCCTGGCCACGGCTTGTGGCCGGGCAGGGAGCATCAGTCCAGAGTGCTGGCACCAGCGTTCTACAGATGCCTGGGTTTCGATGTCCCCCGGAAATAAGAGTTTGGCATTGTCCACAGGCCTCTGAGGCCACTACTTCTGTGAATAAAGGGAAGGGAACAGAATGGCCACCCACCCTTGGTAACTATAGCTGGCATCTGTCCCATATGAGAATTTGCCTGACCTACTTCTCATGTCATCTTTAACCTCCCCAAAAATGGTCTGATTTTTGTTTTAATTAAGACAGGGTCTTGCTCTGTCACCCAGGCTGAAGTGCAGTGGCGTGAATTCTCAGGCTCAAGCGATCCTCCCACCTCAGCCTCCTGAGTCGCCAGGACCACAGGCGCATGCTACCATGCTCAGCTGATTTTTATTTTTTATGGAGACTGGGTCTGACTATGTTACCCAGTCTGGTCTCCATCTCCTGGACTCAAGCAGTCTGCCTGCCTCGGGCTCCCAAAGTGCTGAGTTTACAAACATGAGCCACTGTGCCCAGCCCAAAAAGGCCTGATTTTTAGAGACCCACATTTGAATCTCTAAAACGTACCCAACCCATTCCAATAGTCAAGGGCATAGGTATACCTCAGTGAATATATTCTTTTTTTTTTTTTATATCAAGATGTAGCAAGAGGGCAAGGGCCTCCTCATGCTCTGCAGTGACGAGGGGATGGCAGCAGAGTCAATGAGACATCTCAGAAAAGGAGTGAGCAGTGGCAAGGGTGCTGCTTGTTCACTGTGTGACTTGGAACAGGTCACTTAACCTCTCTGAGCCTCAGTTTCCTCATCTGTGAAATGGCCACATTGCTGCACCTCAGATGGTTGATATGGGGGTCAGATGGGCACATGTGGGGATAAAGGTCAAGTCGGTTTGGCCAGGGGTGGTCACCAGCCCACTTGCTGCTGCTTTTTTTTTTTTTTTGAGACGGAATCTTACTCTGTTGCCCAGGCTGAGTGCGGTGGCGTGATCTCGGCTCACTGCAAGCTCTGCCTCCCGGGTTCACACCAGCCATTCTCCTGCCTCAGCCTCCCAAGTAGCTGGGACTACAGGTGCCCGCCACCACGCCTGGCTAACTTTTTTGCTTTTTTTTATTTTTTTATTTTTTTTTAAGTGGAGATGAGGTTTTACCGTGTTAACCAGGATGGTCTCGATCTCCTGACCTCACAATCCGCCCACTCAGCCTCTCAAAGTGCTGGGATTATAGGCGTGAGCCACTGCGCCCGGCTCCCTAGCTTCTTACTAGCTTAGTCACTGGCCAAGAGTCCCCAGTTTTGGCAGCCTTTCTCCTTAAAGGCTCTGGGAGTGTTCCACACACAACCCTTCAGGATGAGGGGTGCCTATGAGGAGGGTGAAGGAACCAGTGTTAAAGGGAATCCTTTCCTCTCACCGCTCCTGCTTAGTCTCCTGAAGAATGACATGTTTTACAACTGGCAAGTGCTGATCGAAGCCCAGCCCAGCCATCTTGCCTGCCCGTCTCAGTGAGGGGAAGCTCCGAGATGTCTCCCAACAAAAGCGTCAGGCAGGCAAAAGCCATTCTTCACCTGCTCCTGAGTTTGTGAAGCTCTAAGGCCAGCAGCCAGCCGTGGTGGCCTCTGCCACACTCAGCCATGAGAGTGGAAGCTTCAGAGGAAGGCAAACGCCCCACAGGAGTCTCTGAAACACGCGAGTCTGGTCCATAGAGGGTTCTTAGGGAGGGTGCTGCCATTGGGAAGCTGAGCTTGCAAAGAGTGTTCTAGAAGCTTGCTACTGCAATGGCATCTGCAAAGAACAGCAGCGTCGTCTCTTGGGAGCTAGAAGAAATGCAGAAACTTGGCACGAGCCCACACCTATTGAGCCGGAGTTGGCCTCTGCAAAGGATCCCCAGGTTGTTCAGTGTGCACTGAAATAGAAACTCTTTTAGAGCAGGCCTTTGAGCAGAGCCCAGGACATGGTAGGTGCTCAGTCCGTTTTGTTTTCTGAATAGCACATCCATGAAAAGAGTCATGTGTTGCCTTCTTGTTAAACTGTGAGCACTTGCCCTCCTGCTTGCACCCTTGGCTTCCTGGATTTCCACCAAGACATGGGTTTCGGGACACGTTCCCTCACTTGTATCGCACTCACAAGCCCTGTCGCTCAGTGCTGAGGTTGCTCTTCCTCCACCCTGGGTCAGGGCAAGGGCCCGAGGGGACACAGCTATTTTGCGCCATTTTTCTTGTTTAGCTGGGCACCTCCCACAGCACTGTTCTTCTTTTGATGTTACAGCTGCTGCCCTCCCTCATGACTGGCTTGCCAATCTTACTCCTTTTTAAAGAAAAAAAAAATCCCCCTGCATACATTCAGTTTAAAGTCTCCTCAATCAGACCCAGGGATTTGGGGTGACTATACTCTGGCGCTGTCATGGACCCAGCGCTGAAATCCCCGGGTTGGCCACACCTCCCCACTGGAGTTAGGAGACCCATGGCTCCAGGAGCTGCGAGGAGAGAGTCTTCTCTATTCAACCCAGCCCCACCCTCGGATGCAGTCACAAGGCTACAGCGCACTCTAAACCAAGGGCCCATTCTGTAGAACCGTTTAAAGGATGGATGGAAGAAACTCTTCAGCTTTTCTTACCCTTCTAGACAGTTCTGTGGTTGGAAAGTGGTTGTGGAAGAAAATCACATCTAACCTAAGAAAGCTGGGGAGACAAAGTGTTGGGAGGGGCTTTGCTGAGCCAGGAGGCAGCCACTCGATGTCACAGAGGCCATAGCGTGATGAGCGGGGTCCCCTGTGGGATGGTAAGCCCTGGCCCAGTCTTTACTGTCCCATGGACAAGACTGCACCGCTCACTTGAGCTAATCTCCCACCCCATCCAGTTTCATGTTCCCAGGAGCATCGGCCCCTGCAAAGGGGCCCCAGAACAGGGGCAGGCCCTGGGATGGGCAAACACCTGCCCAGGTACCAGCAGCAGTCCTCATGATGAGTGGATAAAGTTGCCAAGACGTTTGAAATACTGAGTTATCATTTTGTTTCCATTTTGTATGGAAGATGAAAATGTGTTCTCTTTCCATTAAAAAACATGAAAAGTGTAGTTATTTGGTGCATTGGTTATGTGTGTGCACATCCATGTAGGAGGGGGGTGCCCACCTGATGAACAAACAAGGTGACCCCACATGCAGTTAGAGCCACTGGAGCCCTTTGCTTTCCAGATGGCACCTTGGTGGGAAGGTCAGGCCGAATCCATACCACACGGGAGGGCAGAGCCGCCGGGCTTCCCTGCAGCATGGAGGCCTGTGTGCGACACAAGTCTGCACCAACTTGCAGAGTGAGGAGCTGGGAAAGCGCGGCTGCTCCTAATGGGTGCACGAGAGCTGCCGTCCCGCACAGGTACCGGCAGGCGAGGGCGTCCTGTGACCATGGGCCCACAAGGATGTGTGTGGCTGGTGAGAGGCCTTCTGATTGGGATGGCACTGGTGCCAAGTCCAGGCCCAGCTTTATGACGTGACTAATTGGAGCTTATTGTGTAGACAATGAAAACTTCCCCAGATGGTGAGTTTTGCCCCAGGATCAAGTCACAGATCTGTAGCAGTGCCTAGGACTCCGCAGCCTGTGTGAATCTGGCAAACTTGGTCCCCAGTGGTGGGTGGAAAATGATCCCTCAGTCCCACGCATGTAGAGATGCATCTGCGTGTTGAGGCCCACCGGGTTAGTCCACTCTGTACTTTCAGAATGAAGACTGCACAGGGCAGGAGGAAACGGGCCCATGGAGAAGCCCCTTGGCTCAGAAGCAGAGATGAGTCAACAGGATACAGCCTAACCACTCCTCTTCTTAGGAGACCCCTTGGCAGCAGTTTGCCTGCCTGGCTGCAGGGTTGCTGGGGATGCTGAAGCTTTGGATGAAGCATTGAGGACTTTCTTCTTTGAGGCAGGAGTTCTTACTTCTCCTGCCATCTGTTGAAGCTGCCTATCTTGGTGGAAGCTTTTTGCCCTCACTTTCAGCACCGGCCTTGGGCTGGGGTTGCTAAGGCATGAGGGATGAGGGATGCATGCTGCCTCCCCACCCTCAGTCTCCGTCTCCGCCGTGAAGAGGGCACAGTGCGGTTACTTGTGAGCAGCCTCTCAGGGACACGTGCTGGTGGCCGCCCAGTGCTCAATAACATGTGGCACTGCTGAGGGGCCAGGCGCCCTGCTCCTGGCTGCTGTGGCCCCTGATGAGAATAGGGATCCTGGAAATCTACGCTGACATTCAGATCAGGACCCCATCTCTTCTGGACGTGCATACAACAGCCTGTTGGTGCCTGGATCTCCTGATTTTGAAAACAGTTTTCAGTACCAAGTCAGCAGTCACAGGGGGACTAAGTGATACACTCCAGGCCTGTTCCTTTGGGGAAAAGGGAATCATTTGAGCCCGGCCTCAGCATTGTTGCTGCCATGATTGCTGTGTAATGATGTCCCAAATGCAGGCACGTGGCAGGTGTGTTTAGAACGTGCTCCCATGCCAGTGAGTGAGATGAATGGAGGACCGTGCTCACTGTGCCCTGCTGCTCTGTCTTCCTCTAGACCCTGTCAAGTGGGCAGAGAACACTGGGGTCCAGGAAGCTGGCTCTCAGGTATTTGGAGAGCCCCACGGAGGGCTGTGGGAGGGAACAGGCACTGGTTTGTTCTCTGAGTAGCACTTAGGAGGAAGCAAATGAATACAGCCGTGAAATAGAGCAAAACAGCTGAGCCTGGTTGGAGGAAACATTTCAAAGGAAATAATCCTGGCTTTAGATCACACATGTTGGAGCCCGGAGTGAGGTTTTTCGTAACCTCCCTCTGAAAAGCAGATATTTGTAGTGGAAACGCTGATAGCCATGTGCCTGGGCCGGGTCTGAAGGCAGCTGGAACCTGCAGCCATCCTGCTCCCCCGCTCCTGTGATCTGCTCCTGTGATCTGCTCAGCCTGCCCAGAGCAACACTGTGATGGGGCCGCCCTTTCTCATGCCACTTAAACTCAGCAGGGCTTCTGGGTTTTTTGTTTTTGTTTTTTTAACTCATCAAGGTGCTACCAGCTGCAAATGCTAGCTCTGTATCTGGGTGAGACCTGGCGTCTCCCTTCACTGGTTCACAGCATTGAGGGGACTCTCCTAGATGAGGCTGACGTCAGACTCGACTCCCGGTAGGTGTAGGGGACAGGCCCCTTCTGGCACCTGCTGGCCTCCCATGCAAGGGCTTAGCCTATATCCTTAGCCTATGCCAAGTGTACACCCACGGCTGGCCACAGAGCGGGCGTGACTGCCCCAGGGAGCCTGCACTGCCACAGCGGCTCACGTGGTCCTTCACTTGCCCGCCCTGGTCTTCCCACCTTCATGGATGTCACTGACTCACTGCCTCTCTCCTCTTCCTTTCTGAATCTTGTAACTACTTCCCGACAGCTGCTGAGTCCCGTTTTTCCCATGAAGGCTTCAAACTGCCCCCCAGTGGCCTACCTGCAGTTTTTGGAAAGCCCCTTTGGCCACTGGCCTAGGTGCCTCTGTGGTGCCCTACAGCACACAGCCCAGTCATGCTGCTGCAGAGACCCTGTGGGCCCCAAACCCAGAACAGTTTCCTGGCAGACAGAATGTGCCAGCCCTGCACACAACCACCCCACCCTGCTCAGTTTCTGCTTGGTGAGGAGAAAACTCAGAGACGGCTCCTGCTTCCTCCTGCCCCGAGCTCTGTGCTCCTCCAGGGAGGTCTGCCCAGAGGGCAGCTGGCATTTACTCAGTTTCTTCTGCTACTTCTGGAAAGGTGAGGGAGAAAGAGTGGAAGCTCACAGGCATTTACCCAGCCCGATGGCATTTGCTTAACCCAGCTTGTAGCAATCATCCCATGCTGATTCTAGTATCATATTTTCTTCCCAGCCACCTCTGTGTACACAGTAAAGAGTTCCCTCTGCTTTATTCTTTCAGATCACTGCCAGCTCCCCGTTATAGGTATGCCAAGTACAGCCTAAGAAGGAAGGGGCTCCATTGGGCACCCGAGTGGGAAACTTCCTCCAGGTATAGGGTCAGGGGACACTGTCACTCACAGGTGGTGAATTGACCTAACTGAGGCCCCAAGCACCAGCCCAGGGAGCCTTTTCTCACAGCTAGTACCTCCCCAGGCTGTGTCATTCACAGACCTTCCCCCAGTGGGTGTGCCTGGGCTGCCTCTCCCAGCCCCTCCAGGCGATGCCGCAGCCCTGAGAGGAAGGATGTGGCTTACCGGCCAGGAGGATTTCTTCCCCGGTTGCTTATGGACTTGAACCTTCATGCCACCTTTCCTGATAAGCACCACCCAGGATCAGAGTTTCGTCAAACTCTTGGCTGCACAAAACGCCTGCTATCTTGTAGAACAGGTGGGAGATGTGGGAATGAGTCGTGTCCTGAGACCTCGCCAAATCACTCAAGATGACAGATTATTGACACTTCTGGGGTGCACTCAAGGCCAGCTTCTGGGGCTTGACAGCCTGAGTGGAGGCGGTTACTGAAAAGAGCTTCCATGGTTCATGCTGACCAGAGCAGACTCCCCTGCCACAGCTGGTCACCAGCCATTAGAAAGTACATTCTGGTCACATGCTTTGAAATCTCCTCCGGGGACCTGTAGTGCTCAGGGCAGGCCGGGAACCTGCTGTTGTGGAGCATGCAGGGCCAGCCCACGTCTTCTGATGCGGGGCTTCCTTCCCGTCTTGTCCCTGGTCCGTCACTGTCTGCAGGGCTGCACCGTGCATGCCAGAAATGGCCAGCAGTTGAAAAGAGTGGGGAGACAAGATAGTGGCCCTTGGAAAACACTTCCCTCTCTATGAATCCCCTCTCTCCGTCATGGCTCCTGGGGCTTTTGAGCTGCTCCAAAAACCTTGTCAATAAAACCTATGCCACCCCACCAGCCTCTGCTGTGTTTTCCCTGCCGTCTGACCGATTTGAACACATTGCCAGGTTGTGAATGGGAATGTGGCCTGGAGCCTGCAGAGGGCTGGTGTGGCACGTGACCATGATTTAATGAAGCCCCCACTCTCCCCTTTCTCACTCAGCTCAACGACTCCGCCAAGCAGCTCATTGAGATGGACAAGCCGTGCCCAGCCGCTGCATCCAGCTGCAATGCCTCCCTGCCCTCCGACTCTGGCGCTGTGGCCAGCATGGCCCCAAGTCCCACTTTAAGCAGCTCAGGGGCAGTCAGTGCCTTTCAGCGGCGTGTGGATGGCAAGAAGAACACCAAGAAACGCCACTCCTTCACCGCGCTCGGTGTGACACACAGATCCTCCCAGGCTGCCAGCCACAGGCATTCCATGGAAATTAGCGCTCCAGTGTTGATCAGCTCCAGCGATCCCCGAGCCGCGGCCAGGATTGGAGACCTTGCTCATCTGTCGTGCGCTGCTCCCACCCAGGTAACATCCCGTGGGCCAGGGCAGGCATCCCTGGGTTCTCTGGGGTTCTATCCTCAGCTCCATGTTCAGTGTTCCCTGTTCCTCAACTAGCATGGAGGCCACCCCAGAACTGCCCTTTGGGGTTGAGCGGGGTTTGCCCCTTGCTACCTGGCACTGGGTCCCGCCCCCCATCAGAAGCGTGGAGAATGGTGAGTGTGCCCTGCCTGGTTCAGAAGATGGCCTAGTGGTGTATGAGCTGATTCTCAGTGGTCCAGGGAATGTCTGAGTAATACCCACCCACCTCATGACAAGATTTTTCCCATGTCATTTGGCTTCTGGATGTCTGATTATGTCCTGGAAGAGTCTTGGCCTAGTGCTAGCATATTTTTAGCATTTGCAATGTTTGCTAATTTCCCTTTCAAGAGAAAGAAAGAGCCAGAGCTCAGAATCAGAATAAACTATTGTTGAGTACTTTCGTTACTGTTGTTTCTATAGATACCTTCTATTTCTAGACTCCATTTCCACTAGTTTTTTTGTAAATTGAAGTAACCAAAGCAAAGCATTTGAAGGCTGGGCACAGTGGCTCGTGCCTGTAATCCTGGTGCTTTGGGAAGCTGAGGCGGGAGGATTGCTTGAGGCCAAGAGTTCAAGATCAACTTGGGCAAGACTCTGTCTCTACAAGCAACCAGTCAATCAATAAAATAAAATAAATTGATTTAAAAATTTTAAAAATAATGAACAATATTTAGTAAGTACTTGCCTGTAACTCTGACAAGACCCTTCACAGTGCCATGCACAGGGCAGGAATTGGGCAAGTTTCCCTTTTATGAATGCAGAGACTGCAGCCGGAGATGGAAGGGGCTCTCGAAGTGCCCGACAGGGCGACCCTGCAGTCACACTGCTGTGCCGTTGTCATCAGACCTCCTCCGGACTGTGGCAGGTGTGCATGGGTGAGCCCAAGGTGCCCACACAATGGTGCCCACACTATTTCTCCCTTTGCTGCTGCTTTCCACCGAGTGGCCCACCCTCCACCACACTCCACATTCCCTCCAGAGTCCCCCTCTGGCTGCCTTGGACACGCCTCAGAGCAAGGGCACTGATCTGCGGGGAATCCTGGGGCAGACACCCACAAGCAACTGGCTGGGAAGAACTGTCTTGTTCAAAATCACAGTGAACTCAGACAACTTTACGCAGAGAATTGTCTTAAAAATTGCCAAGCTTCTGGAGAAGGGCCATGTGATCTAGATGTGCCACATCAGCCTACACACACATGCACACGTGTGTGCACATACACACATTACATGTTCACTTGAGCACATGCACACCCGCACATATGCACTCCCATGCACATGTGCACTCACATACACATGGCACACACATATACCTACACACACACACACGTGTACTTACACCACCATCCACATGCACACCTACACATAAACACACACACGTATACACATATACACCTGTGCACACATGTGCACTTATATGCACCCCCTCCACATGCACACACATATGCATGTGCATACACATGCACACACGGGCATTTACACACACACCCCCCTCCAGGTACACACCTGCACATACACATGCATACACACATACATATACACATATACACCTGTGCACACATGCACACACTTGTGAACTTACATGCTTCCCTTCCACATAAACACCCACACATAACACCCGTGCACACATGTAGACATTTATACATGCACACACATATTGGTGGATACACACCTGCACACATACATGTGCGCACACACACGAACGCTAGCTCTCATCGGCGGCTGAGGCTGAGGTCTGGAATGGGTGCTGTAATATCTGGAGCCATAACCATGCAGTCATCTGCCCCCATGGTTACCCCACTGCCTGGAAGCTCCCACAGCCTGTGCCTGGGAACGTTTCCCAAGGAACAGCCACCGGGGCTGCTGGTGCATTTTCCTTATGGGGAAAAGCACAGCCTTGGTCTCAACCCTAACTCCACTCCTGACCTGGGCTAAATTCTTCTTGAGCACCTCCTATTTGGAAATGCCTGGGAGGGGCATGGTAACTCAGTGTCGGGCCAGCATGGCTGTGCTCCCTGCATGTGTGCACATCTAGGGGGTAAAGCCACAAGCGGTGGCTCTTGGAAGAGTCTTGCTTATTCTTTGCTCAAACATCCTGGACACCGGGCAGGTTGTCATGGTGGTGCTAAGACTCGGGGAGCTCACCCTGTTTGTCACCAATGACAAATTCTGATAACTGTGGTCCAGAGCTGGGGTCCCTCCTTGGCAACCTGAGCAGCTACTGGCGATGTGAACAGTCGAAAGTTGTGTTGTGAAACAAAATTGGCTCAAAGGGAAGTTGCGGCAGGTTTGAGGGGTGCCCCTAAGGAGAGGACTGAGGAGCAGCGGCCTGGCCCTTGTGTACCACTTGGGTAGGTCTTTTGTCTCCTTCCTCCTAGAAGAGCAAAGGCCACTCTCACTGTAGTCAGGGACCCCCATCAACCAGAGGGAGGGCCCTTCTTTCTGATGACCAGCCAGAGGTGGCCCTGGAACTGCCAGGCCAGCACCTACCCCCACAAGTGTCTGGCCTGTGTCCTGTAATTTGTGGGTAATATGTTCAAAGCTGCCGTTGGTGTTCCTTGGAGTTCTCAAAAAGGAGCCCACAGGGGCCCATGAACTTTGCAAAGCCGCTGCTGTGTCCCAAGAGGGCCAGGGGCATCTTCTCCACCACTTTCCCGCAGGCCCCTGAGATGTGCTCAGCACACGCAGGTGCAGGATCTAGTTTCCTCTCCTTCCCGCATCCTCACCTGCACCAGCGTCTCATGTTGCCATGGCCTCTGTGTTAAAACAAGCAGAGGGAACATTTCTAAGCCATCTGCAGTCTGATGTCTACTGGGGCAGGAAGGGAACAGATGTTTCTATTAATTTGCATACTGGCCGGGCGTGGTGGCTCAAGCCTGTAATCCCAGCACTTTGGGAGGCCGAGACGGGCGGATCACGAGGTCAGGAGATCGAGACCATCCTGGCTAACACGGTGAAACCCCGTCTCTACTAAAAAATACAAAAAACTAGCCGGGCGAGGTGGCGGGCGCCTGTAGTCCCAGCTACTCCAAAGGCTGAGGCAGGAGAATGGCGTGAACCTGGGAGTCGGAGCTTGCAGTGAGCTGAGATCCGGCCACTGCACTCCAGCCTGGGCGACAGAGCGAGACTCTGTCTCAAAAAAAAAAAAAAAAAAAAAAAAAAAATTTGCATACTACCTGGCTCCACAGGGATTGGAATTAGGGATTAGTGGGACTGGGATACTGGGATCCATTTACCAGCAGTTCGACTTGAAGTGAAAGTCATGACCAGGCTACTGACTTTAGTTTGGGTCACCTCAAAGGGCAAGAGGTCAAATAAAGCAGATGCTGCCTGTCTCCCTGTCCTGATTTAATTGAGCTGCCGGAAGACAGAAGGGGCACCTGGTGCAGGTGTGAGCTGTGCGTGCTGCCCTTGCGGGCTCCAGTGTGCTGCTATGGTCTGGATGTGCCCAGAGACCAAGCCCTCCCTGTCTGTCCCTGCTCTGCACTGCCTTCCTGGTTCCTACCACCTTGCTGGCCATGTGTGTCTGACCAGGAAGTGCCTAGCCTGAGGACTGGCCCGTGGTAGCCAAGGCGATCCAGACTCAGGTCCTGCTGTGACCACAGTGCTTCAGGGATTCTCTTCCCCACCATGCTGGCCACACCCCGGGAGAGGGAGCCCAGGCCCAGGATTCTGTGGTTAGTGGGTGGCACTTCGGCTTTGATCATCGGCCTGGAGAAATTGAGCATTGCTGTGTGCATGCGCTCATCCACAAACAGAGGCCTCTGGCATGCCAGCACTGCCATCTTGGGAAACGTGGAGTGGACAGAGCAGGAAGGCCTGCAACCCCAGGCTCCTTGGTGCCCACAGCATGGGGCAATGCTGGCCCCAGCAAGGGCCACTGCAGCAGCCAGTCCCCTGCCTCTCATAGTCCCCTCAGGACCCAGCGTGTCCATTCAGGCTGTGATAAAGAATATCTTGACTAACAGGATGAATTCTTGGCACCTGGCGACTGGGGCTGTAGGGGAAGACAGGCTGGTGAAGTGTACGAGACTGGTCATCTGGACCAGGACTTTTGGGCCATGGGGAGCAGAGGATTACAGATCGTGCGTTGTGTCTCCCAGTGCGTTTACTTTTGGGGTGAGCATGGTATGGTCCCTGACCATTCAATGAGTTATTGAATCCTCATTGAACATTACACTGGATTGTGTAGAAAGGACCAAACAGCAGGTGTCTGTCCTGGAAAAGCAGCCAGCTGGAGTAGAGACGAGCCATTTGCTGGGCACTGTGCTGTCCAATGCATTGACTGCAGTTGATCCACAGTCAGGCTTGGTGGGGGGATGTGGATGAGGAAGCCCCTCAGCTGGCCGACTTAAGGGGCTCTCGCTGTAATGGACTGGTTTTGCTCTTTCTTTAGTGTTGTCTTAAAATAGAAAGGAAGCGTGCGTCTGTGTTTTCTATAGAAATGAGTCTGAAGCACAGAGGACACTTCCCTGCTTCTCAGAGTGCCTGAGCACCGTGAAGCCTGGGAGCACAGCCTGAGAGCCCCGTGCTGGCCGAGGTTGGCCTCCTCCCCGTGGCTGTCGGGGATGCATCTGTGGCTTGCCTGACCCCATCTCTCCTTCGGCTTCCTCTGCTGATCTCACTTTCTCTGTCCTGGCTTGCATCACTTCTCAGCTTCCCTGGCTGCGTGGCTCACCTCACCCCTCAGTGAGCCAGTCGTTCATTATTTCTACTTCAGAGATGAGGAAGCTGAGGCCCCCCAGGTGGAGGTGACGCCTCAGGGCCGTGCTTCCGGGCCAGCCCTCCCTGGCCTTCCAGGGCCCCACCCTGGCTGTTAGAAGTGCTATCAGGACACGGATATCACTTAACTTTCCAGTTTGCTCTGTAAAATGCACAGGGCTGACCTCAAGCCAAAGGAGACACGCAGGAGAATGCCAGCAGGTCCCTGCAGTGCTCCGTAAAGTGCCCCCGCTTTGCTTTTCTTTTAGGCTGAGGCCAGGCTCAGTGCAGCGCACAGGACAGGGTGCTGGGGTGGAGGTGCGGGCTCCCTCTCTCTAGCTGTGTCACCACAGGAGAGTTGCTGAACCTCTTGGAGCCCTGCAGTTAAGAGCCAGCCTCCAGAGCCAGACGCTCAGGTTGAGCACTTATCCTTGTACCTGCAACCTTGGGAAAGCTGCCTGACCTCTTCCCAGAAACTCCGCTTCCTGTCTGTTAAATGGAGCCAAACTGTGCCCTCCCCACCCCCATGGTCGTTGAGAGGGTGGAGTGAGGGGGTGCATGCGGGCCGCCCTCCTTGATAGGTGTACCTTGAGCGTTGGCTGTGGTGGCTGTTTCTGCTGCTCAGGGAATCAGGGAATGAATCACCAGCCCAAGACGCCAGACACCAGACACATCATCTCTAGTCGCTGTTCTGTGCTCCAAGAGCCCATCTCTGGCTTGGTGCTGTGCTGGGTCTTGGAGGTTTTGGAAGGCTGGCGGTGGGTAAGGAGTGGGTGTGGCCGAGACCACTGCAGGATGGGAAGGAGGGGAAGAAGTAAAGGAAGGAGAAGAAAAAGCGTCAGAGACTCTGACAACAACACAGCCTGAAATATCCACTGTCCAGCTCTTTGCCGGAAAGGGCTTTAGGCTGAGGCTTTGTTGATGAGAATGCTGAAAAGGAAGAGCTGTGAAACAGAGGAGAGAGCTGGGAGCTGTGTAAGGTGAGCTCGAGACCCGGCGGGGAGGGAAGTGCCCATGCAGAACAGGCCAGCGCCTGGGTTCAGAGTAGCCACGTGGGAAATGCTACAGGCTGGAGACTGGGAGTCTCAGCAGCTACTCTGCAGGGGCAGGGACGGGCGATAGAAGGATGCAGGAGTGGGGCCTAGAAGGAAGCTTTGCCAGGCCTAGGCCGGCCACAGGCACCGTCACGGTGGCCAAGGAGCTGCTGGGGCTGCCGTTGGGCGCCTCCCAGAAGCTGCCACGGGGACACAGGGCCTGAGCAGGTGGGGTGCGGCCCAGGCTGGCGGCCAAGCAGAGCTGACCTTTCTCCCACTGGGTGCCCTCCCAGTGCCTCTGTGGAAGGCCCAGTCCCATTCTTCTCTCACTGACCTACTGCTTCCTCTTTCCCCTGGATGTGCTCGACTCTCTGCAGTCTGATCTTGCCCACCACCCCTGCTGCTGAAGCTGACCCACCCGCAGTTACCAGTGCCCTGTCCAGTGTCCTCCTTCCTCGTCCACCATCTTGACCTCTTGGCAGCACTTGACGCTGTGGACAGCACCCCTGCCTGAGCCAGTCCCCTTTGATCTGTGACTCTTCTTTCCAATGCAGCCCTGTCCTGGGCCCTCCTGCCAGACCTTCTGTCTAGTCCCTACATCTACACAGATACCAGTGCCCCCCGCCTTCTCTTCCCACCCTGAGCACACTCACCCATGGGGGCTCACCCTCTCCAGAACCCCAGCCAACGTCCCTAAACTCTGCCTGCCGGCACCTCTTTCAAACTACAGATTCTCTTCTCCAACTACCTGCTGGCTTCCTGGAGAGACGCCTCGACTTCGGTGCTTGCCAGGAGCAACCGATGACACCCCTCTTTCCGCAAACCTGCTTCCCCTTCTGTGTTCCATCTGTTCTTCAAGGAGTCACCACCGTCCTTAGGTGCCCTGAGCTAACATTCTTCGTCTTCCCCAACGTTGACTCCCTGCCCCTGAGTTCCCTCCTGAGTCCCTTCGAAGGTTCCGGGGAGCCTTCAGACTGGCCCTTGGTTGCCTCTCCAGCTCCCGGCAGCACTCTCCACTCCCGAGAGCCCGTGCAAATCTGCTGCCTGCGACCCACACTGCTCTGGTCTTGGCTCATTTCTCCCCGAGCCTGCCGCAGCTAATCCCTTCCCACCTGCCCATGTCCCTTTTGCTGCTCCTCAGCATGGCATTCTACCCACCAGGCAACCACAGACACATACCTGTGCAGAAAGGCGCCTGCCCACCCTTCAGGCCATCTGACATGTTCATCCCCTTTGGCAGCTTTCTGTGGCCCCATGTCGCCTTTCCACCACCAAATCAATTCCCCCACTGTCTCTGCCTGCAGGACTTCCCGTGTGCCCATGATGGAACATTATTTGTGTGTATGGCTGTCCCCCGTTCCTCCCTGGGCTTTTAGGTCCTTGAAGGCAGGAGCTAGGTGCCAGTGGCCCACAGGTGGGGCTCTCACATGCTAGCTTCCTTCTTGGGTGGATCACAAAACAGCACCAGCAGCATTCCTCACTGGATGGTCTTGTACATAAAGCAGCATGGTACCTAAGAGGCTGTGTGGCCTTCCCCAACCCTCACAGGCCTGGCTGCACGTCGATGGCTGGGGAGAGGACACAGCTGTGGGGCCCTGGCTGAAGGTGTCCAGGGCATGCAGCTGGCTGAGCCTCACATGGCCCGTCCTGCTCATGTTTGCACCCTTAGGGATTCTTCCTTTGTGATTGGGAGAGGTCAGAGGCTCAGCTGGTGCTTCGGGCGTGATGGAGTATCACTCACACGTCAGCACTCTGCTGGGGGAGGAAGGATAATCAGAGGAGAGGGAAAGAAGCCATTAAGGCCAACTCTACTGTGACACATTTGCTTCTGAGGTTATTGGATCAAATTGGGAAATGATTGCTTACATTTTAGAAAAATTTCCTCATAAACCAAGTATGAAATCAAGCAGGTGCCCGAGGACCCTCTATGGGCAGTCAGCTCTGGGGTGCCTGTGTCCGTCACTGAGAGTGGCCACATCACGTGATAAGCAGCCCACGTTCTCCAGGGCACCAAGCTGCGGACGCTTGCTTATCATTCATACTATGAGTCACCGGCAGAAGAGGGCTTGGCTCCACCATCCTCACCCGGGGCACTAACAAACACCCACAGGCTGAGTCCAGCCACTGCTTCTTTTGGTAAATGAAAGCTTTGCTGGAACAGGGTCACACACGCCCATTTGTATATCATCCGCAGCTGTTTTTAGGCCATAACAGAGATATTGAGAAGTTGTGGCAGAGATTCGTAAGACCCACACAGCCTGAAATGTTTATTACTGAGCCCATTACAGAAAATGCCCGCTGACTCCTGGTGTAGAATGTCTCCAGGACCGTAGCAGGGGCAGAAATGAGGCAACTAGAAATGAGGCTTCCACGTGGAAGCCTCTGCTCATGCTCTTTTCGGTGGTCAAAGCCAATCCTACAGCCCCGCCCTGTTGAGGGAGTGAGCACATGGAGTCCGTCCAGCAGGGCCTTGAGGAGAACCGTCCCCAGGCGTCACTTCCCTGCAACTCAGCAAGTTTGCATTTCTGAGCACAGAAGTTGGGAAGCTTCAAAGGAAGAGCCTGCGCCTTTCCAAAGTAAGGCCGGTGTGGCTCTGACGTTATGCTTGCACTGCCGTGGCACCCACCAATACTGCCCATGAGTGTCCTGCCTCTGGGCAGGGGCTCTTGCTGGCTCCAGAGTGTGGTCAGACGCAGGCTGACTCGCCATCCAGCCAGGACCAGCACCTTCACTGGCTCTTGCCAACTTCTCTGCTCTGGAGAGCACCATGACTTACAAATTACCTCCAAATAAGCAACCCTTGGAGATTAGGAACATAACCCTTTAAAATCAATGGAAGGGGAAGTGTTTGAAATTCAGCAGGGAGAACATCAAAAGAGACCATTTCTCAAGTCTCTTCGTGTCTGAGAAGTAAATGAGGAGAGTTCCTTATGGAAGCTTCTGGGCAACTTTAAAATGCATCACCACCTGCTATTTGTCTCCTATGCAGCTTCCTGTGTTGGCTGGATCTTATCTTTGCCACAGGACAGACAGACAGATGCTTCAAGCAGGAGGAAGTGCTGGGGAAAAGCTGAAGGAGCTGAAGCAGGACCTTCCTGCCTCAGGCCTGGCAGCCCCCAGACTTACTGCTTATAACCTGTGCAGCCTCTGGCTCCGGCTCCGGCTCTCACTGCAGAGCACGAGCTGCCTGCATAGTGGAGCACCTGGGCTTATTTTTAGCATTTTCAGAAAGTTACAAATTTAATTACGTGCCTTATAAGGAGGCAAAACAAAAAGTAAGGGAGCCTGGGATGAATAAAAAAAAAATCCCATTGTGAGAATCTTACACAAGAAAACTTTCTTCTACGAATCTGGAAATAGCTGTACCTCCGTGACTTACCAATCCTGGTCTTTAAGTGGGGACAGAGGACACTGTGACTGCCTGCGACCTGGCGTCCTGATGATTTTTGTCGATTGCAAAGCTTGCCAAACACAGTGCAGAGTGCCAGCAGCGTTTCTTTTGCTGCTATGACAAGCTAGGAACCAGATCCACAGGTTTCTGCCTGTGCCTCCAGGCCAGCCTTGGGCAGAGTCAGGAAAGATCCTTGGGTCTTCCTGGCATTTGGAGAGCATCCAGGAGCTCTGGGTGGGCACTTATTGGCTGGCAGCATAGGAGAGCCACTCCCTTGTCCTAGCAGCTATTGAAGCCATATCCTGCAGGGATCTACAGAGGGTTTTTCCACCCTCTGAGGGCGCCTGTAGGCCCCATGGGGCCCACCAGGAGACTAGCACACGGTTCATGCCTCAGAGGGTGGAAAGAAGGAAGGGCCTCGATCAGCACAGGTAAAGCAGGAGGAAACCAGGCCACTGAGGTCGGTGCCCTGAGGGCTATAATGTGAAGGCCCATGATGGCCCTAGACAGGAGGACTGTGAGGAGCTAAGAACCTTCTCCACCCAGTTCTCCTGACTGCCTCGGCCTCCCTCTGCCAGAGCTCATCTGCCCTCCCGCTCCAGGCTAAACCACCTACCTCTCCACAGGCATTATCTGGATGCAGTGTGGGTTTGGGGGGCTGAGAAAAATGGGGTCCCACATGCCCTCATGCCCAGGCAGGGTTCGCTCTCAAGACCTTGTCCCCCTGTCACTGTCCCCTCTACCAGCCCGTGAGCTTTGCTGTGGCAGAGCGTGCCACACTCTCTGTTCCCTCTCTGTATAAGCAGTGCCTGGCACTGGCACTCTCAGACGAGGACGCATAGACGGACACAGTGAATTAGAATGGAACAAAAGGATATTTCAAAGTCCACCCCTCCTGCAGCCATTGCCTGTAAAGGAGGCACTTTCTGTTTGAAGGCAGAACGGATGCACAGTTGGATGTGGATGAATATTGTGCCTTTTATGCAAAGCAGGACGGAGATGCCTCTGGGAGGAGGGTCCAGAGTCTTGCTACCACCAAGTAGCAAGGCAACAGGCAAGCGAGATCTGTGAGGAAGGCCATGCGCAGAGGCCGTCCATGTCTCTTCCTGATAGAAGAAAGCCTCTAGGGCAAGATAGGTTGCTTTTTAGCTGAGGCTTGGGAAGGCCCGGGTAGGTGAGAAACGGGTCCTATAACTTCCTTAACAGACCTCCCCTGTGCTCTTGGTGTTTTGAGATTTTCATTCCCCAAACTGGAGTCGGGCTGTGGATGCGCTCCTCCTGTATTCCACTGTTTTAATCCATTCTCCTTAGTAATATTGTGGGCATTCCTTGTGAAGCTTTTGATTACAACTTTCACTTTTTGGTTGCAATTATTGGCCCAGTAAGACAAGGGCAGAAAGGGGAGGAGGTTCATCTTCTCGTCATAGACACCTAGAGCAGGGGCAGCAAACTTTCTAAAGGAAACAGCCAGATAGTGAATAATCTAGACTTTGCAGCCAGGTGGTGTCTGCCGCAGTGACTCAGCTCCACCCTGCAGTGTCAGAGCAGCTGGAGACTGCAGTGAATGGTGGGCGTGGCTGGCTGCCAATAAAACTTTATTCACAAAAGCAGAACACTGGGCCAGATCCAACCTGTGGGTGAGAACCAAATATCCAGCAGCAAATTTGGAACTCCTGCCGGGGCAGGTGGCCTGTGGGCAGCAGTGGAGGTGAGTTCTGGCCTCCATCTTCAGCGGCGAGCAAGCAGCTCGCCTCACCAGCTGAGAGTGCTGAAGTTATGTGGGCAGAAGGCATGGCCGCTGCCTCTCGCAGGACAGACCCCCCTCGCTGGGGCTTCCTGGCCACTGCCCTCCCCGAGAGGGAGATCGAGAGGCACCCGGGGCCTCTGGCTGCACAAGCTGCTTGCTCCTCTTTGCAGAACCAGGCAGAAGAATCAGGCCATAAATGTTTTATTCTAGAGTTTTCTTTGGGAAGCAAGTTCACGAGGGTCTGATTTACACCCCGTGTAATGGAGTGGGAGCAAGTGATGAATAATGCATGCCCGTTTCACTGCTCCTTGGGGTGATGACAGTGTTTTCTGGACTCATATTAAAAATTTAAACGACATGTTTCTTCTCGGGGTCTTCGTCTGTTCCATAGTGTCACTTAAAGAGACTCAGAGCCCCCGTACAGCCTGCCAACCCCCAGACCCTCTTTTTTTCCCTTTTAGTAATCCCAGCAGGAAACTACTATGGCCTGGTTCCCAGCCACTGCTTAGGGGCCCCATTACAATGCAGCGGAGGAGTCTCTAGTGTCTGGTTACGACCGGGCGGTTTAGAATCGGGGAACCGTGGCCACAGCACTGCCGCCAGAGCCGACACCAGGCTTCCAACCAGGGAGGCTGGAATTTGATGAAACATATTGCCGTCACAAATGACAGCCCAATCTTTACTTACTAGCAGCTCCAGGGCTGTGTGCCATTCACCTGTGAGCTCTGTGATAGGGAGAGAGATGCAGGAGCAGTGGAGCTTGCCTGGATCCAGGACACTGCACAGTCAGGCTGAGCTCCAGCCCTGACCTCGGTGCGGAGGGCCCCCACAGCTCTGTGCACCCAGGGAGCAGCATCAGTGCACACACTGTCACTTTACTGTTTGCTTGTGCTAAGTTCCATCAGACGAGGCCAACCTCTCCTACCTATAGCCCTGCCAGCTGACCCTGCACTACTGGGCTCATGTGAAATGCTCACAGGCTGTGTTGTTGAGCATCCTGCCCGAGGGAGGGAATGGCTGGAGTGTTCTGTAGGGTCAGTGCGTCAGAGAACTGGGCCGCTGCATGGTCGGCCAGCTCCTTCAGAACACGTGTGTCCACTTGCCCAGGCCAAATCCTGGCGGATATCCATTATGGAGCCATTTAAAAAGACCATGGTGCACACCTACTTTATTATAGTCAGAGCCTTTTCCTGGACATGGGCTGCTGGGCGCGACTTCATGGCAGACAGGGCTGCACTTAGCTTTGAAGTCGGAGCAGAGATTTCCATCGGGTGATCTTGGAGATAGGATGAACATCTGTCTGAGGGCCGTGTCCCCAATTCTTTTTACTCAAAGGCACCTGGAACTCCTTCTCTTTTCTTGTTTTTATCACTGGCTGACTCCCTCACTCCTGCCAAGTCTTTACTTATCCCTTAAGGCCTGGAATCGTTTAAAATCAAGCCATTAAAAATCAAAGCAGCATCAGAAAGGTGGCTTGTGGTTAGGAGGAAGCCAGGCCTGCGTCCAGGGCCAAGTGCCATGGTTGGAGCTGGAGGCAAGGAGCCCTCAAGTCCCAGCGTCACAGTCGGCAGCTCTCAGCCTCGTTATGAATACTTCGGGGAGAGGAGCCATTGGTTGGGGGCTGGAAACGCATCCAGCGCAGGCTTTGCAGGATGCTGGCCATGTGGAAGCCCGTGCCTTTATTCAGGAGTTCCTGGTTACAGTCATTTAAAGGAGAAGCCCCTTGCCCTGCAGTTAGTTCCTGCCAGGGTTAGCAGTGGCTGCTCATCTCTGCCCCTCAGCAGGCCTTGTGTTCTTGGGAGTCACATTGTGTACAGCTGGGCCTGTGGCGCTGCTGAGCCCGTCAGTGGGAGGACCGCTGACCCCCTCCCGCCGCGGCCACCAGGAAGTTGCTGCTTGTTTGCATCTGTAGCAACAGAGACCAGATTCAGAGGACAGACTGACCCCATCAGCATCAGGAAGCCACAACCACTGTGCCAGCCACTTCTTTGTACTTTTAGTTTCTATATCCCTGAGGGCAGGGCCCAACCCAGCGTTGCCTCCTACACAACAGGATGTCCCCTGGCACCTCTCGCTCTGGGCGCCACACCACACATCCATGCTAGGAGGGCCGGCCACACGGGAGCCACGCTCAGCCACGTCAGTTTTAGGCACTCTTCATCTTGACCTTTGGGAAAAAGCATTTCCACACATCTGACCCCTCTCTCCACTCCTCGTTCCAGCTCTAAGTAATAGCTTGTTGTTAAATCCCACATATTTGCTAGGAGCTTTCGCTGTATCAAGTGTCAGCTGAAGGCCAGGATTCCAGTGAAGCCGCCAGAGTGTCTCCCTCCTGCTGTCTTTAGGGACAGCCTGTGTCAGGGTAGCCAAGGCCCCAGCCCCCTGAATGGGCCCTGTGGCAGCTCCCACTGTCCACGCCCCAGGTTCCATGACTGAGCCCTCCCGAGCCTCCAGATACCCAGCGCTGTGGGTTGCTTTACGTTGGACTCACACAGGGCAGTCGGTGGAGGCCGGCACACATGGGATGGTGAGCCTTAGACCGCTGTGGTGTACGTGTGTGTGCTCTGCACGGTGTGCACTCTCAGCCCAGCCTTCAGCCTCTGCCCAGCAGACAAAACACAGTCTCCTCGGTCTCTCCTGGCCAAACACATTGCCCCCCTTTCACTGGAGTATGGCTTGAGCAGCTCCAGGACATTGGGAGGTGGAGATCCAAGTGCCGGGGCAGGCTCCAGGCAGGCCACCCTCCTAGTATGGCCCCACCGTGGCTATAGCTGCACTTTGCTTGTGCTGTGCTGGTTTGGGACAGCTTGGCTGTTTGTGGAGCATTTATCAGAACAGGACAGCAGGCATGGTAACAAGAGCAGGACCAGTGCATGCCTATCATCTTATGTACCCACTCTTCCCGCTGCTGCAGAGCCGAGTGCCCAGTGCCTGGGAGCACAGAACTGCTGGCCCAGCCTCTGCTGATGCTACAGGGTCACCCCTGCCCTTTGTCAGCTCCCAGGATCCCCTGACAAAGATGGCACATGGGGGATTGAGAAAGACACAGGTTTACCGCCAGCCAGACCTCAAGTGTTAAATCTGTTATTCTTCTCATACCACTGTGGAAATGTTTCAGGAAACCGTTGTCACTTGATATTAAAGTGTAGATTAAAAAACAATAAAATTATCCCAAAAGGCAGCTCCCCAAAGGAGCAAAGTTATGGTTTGGTATGTAAGTTTCCTGACTTTTTGCCATGAAAATACATGTATCACTGTCAGAAATTAGATAAGCCTTCATAGGCAAGGCTCTCACCTCCATTTCCACTCTGCATACCCTACATGGCCCTTCAGGCCTGGCCATGGAGACCACGGCACAGGCGGCGGTGGGGCGTTCTGTTTCCTCATCAGCCTGCCAGCCGTACGCTGTGGGACATTTTAGCTTGCATCAGGAGTGCAGGTTTTTCATATCATAAACAGTGCTGCTGCGAAATCCTTACCTGTACCTCCATTCTGACTTGTCTGATTATCATTATTTTATATATGTATGTGTGTCTGTGTGTGTGTGTGTGTATGTATTTTTGAGACAGAATCTTGCTCTGTCGCCCAGGCTGGCGTGCAGTGACATGATCTCGGCTCACTGCAACCTCCACCTCCTGGGTTCAAGCGATTCTCCTGCCTCGGCCTCCCAATAACTGGGATTACAGGTGCTCGCCACCATGCCCAGCTACATTTTGTATTTTTAGTAGAGACAGAGTTTCACCATGTTGGCTAGGCTGGTCTCAAACTCCAGACCTCAAGTGATCTGCCTGCCTTGGCCTCCCAAATGCTGGGATTATAGGCGTGAGCCACCGTGCCTGGCCTGTCTGATTATTTTAGGATTCATTCTTAACAGGAAACTGCTGGGGCTACAGGCTTTTTTTCCTTCTCTGTCTCTGTCTGTCTGTCTCTTTCTATTTCTGTCTGTCTACCTCTGTCTCTCTCTGTGTCTCTGTGTCTTCCTGTCTGTCTCTCCCCCTCTAGAATGGAGAACAGCTTTGTCTACAAGCCCAAATCACCAAGACGTGGGGCTGACTGTGTGAGAACTTCTCCGGCCCCCCATTCCCCTCCCTATTCTGTGCACTGGGGCCCTGCCCCCACCAGCCCTCCACACAGCACGGGCATGTCACGAGGGCCATGCCCTGCAGGACCTGAATTTGCAGGCTTCTCTGATACTAACTATGGCAGAATGGGACAGAAACCAGGGGACTGTGGGTCCACTAGCCCAAGCCAGGAGTGAGGGCTTTCCCTGCAGGGAGCACACTGGGGTCCTCCGTGTCCTATGAGTGGGATCAGGAGGTGTAACTCCCCTCCAGTGGTCCAGCAGGGTAGTCACCTGCCCCAGGAAGCACCTGTGCATGTCAGCAAAGCCAAGACGGGTGGGTCCGTCTAGGTCCTCGGCTTCCTTGGCCATTCCACAGCGTGCAGCTCAGTGAACGATGACATTCCCTCTGAAGCACCGTCTCCCCTGGACTGTGGGTCTCCTTCTGTTTCTCAAGCTGCCCCATCTTGGCCTCCTTCAGGGCCCTCTTCTGGGTGACGTCCCGCAGGCGGGGCCAGGGCGTCCTCCCTCACTGTCTCCCAGGCCACTGCACCATCTACCCCATTGGCTTCAGGACAATTATCACGAGCCTTTGTTGAGGGCCTATTCTGTGGACTTAGAGTGACTGCTTTATAGACTATGGATTGTCTTACTTCGTACTACAGCTGTGTAGACCATGCGAGCCTCCACCACCCCATCTTCTCATGCCTTGGGGGCTCTGTCCTCCACTGCTTCATTTCTATAGTCTTGGGAGCTTTGATTCAGGTTTCATCTGGTTTTTCAGTCTTTTCAGGCAGGAGGGTAAACCTGGCGCGTTACCATTATGGTCAGAGCAGAAGTTCATGACCCTTAATGGACACGATGATAGATCGGAGGCTCACAGGTGCCATCTTGGCTACGGTCACACAAGCAGGTCACACACCTGGGAGCTAAGGGCTTTGCCACGAGACTGCATTGCCTCGTACATCAGCTATATATACATGACCCCAGATCTTCTGCCCAAGCCAATGCCCTCTGAGTTCCTGGTTGGCGTCACCAGCACCCTCATCATCCACACTGAGACGTTTCCAGGCACACCAAAGACTGCGTGTCCAGCAGCGAGCTCATGGGCTCTCTGGTCTCTTGCTCCTGTGTCTCCAGCAGCATCTCCATCTGGCCAAGGCTGGAAACTCAGCCCATGCTCCTCCCTCAATGTCCTTCAGACCTATTCTTGTTGGTGGAGAAGGGAATGATGGCCCCCACACATATCCAAGTGCTGATCCCAGAACCTGAGAATGTGTCATCTGACATGGCAAATGGGAAAAGACCCTGAGATGGAGATGCTCCTGGATCACCTGGGCCACTTCAGCCACAAAGGCCCTCCTGAGAGGGAAGCAGAGGCCAGAGTCAGGGAAGGGGATGGGGTGGTAGAAGCAGAGGCAAGAGAGAGGAAGACGCACCACTGCTGGCCTTAATGTGGAGGGGGCCAAGGAACGTGGGCAGCCTCTAGAAGCTGCAAAGGCAGGGAACGGAGTCTCCTCCAGACTCCCAGAGGGAACACAGCCCTGCCACACTTTGATTTTAGAACTTCTGACTTCAAGACCTTCTGTGTGATTGTAAGCCCCTGAGTCTGTGGCTGGCTGTTCGTTTCAGTAGCTATGAGGAACTTACACCACCGTGTGGTGGCTAAGCACGTGGCCTCTGCATAGGCTGAGTTCGAAATACCCATCTGCAGGCTTGTGAAGGTTGAAAGCATTGTTCCGGGGAAGTGCCCAGAGCTGGGCCCAGCCATGGTAGGCTCAGCACAGGGCGAGTGCTTCGGTCACAGGTGCTACAGTCGCGGCTGCTATTCCTACTAACAGCCCCCTGAGCGCGTCCAGATCCCCTCCTGGCTCCCTTGCCGTCTGCCGGTGCAGGCTGGGCTCCCTCGTACTTCCTGATGGGTTCGCTGCAAAGCTGGCAGGTCCTGGCCTGTGGCTGCCTTCTCCCTGCCCGTCTTGCAGGGATTCCGTCACCTCAGAGTGAAGACCCTCTCAGGAGGCCCCGCACAGCCTGTCCTCATCCCATGGGGATACTGCCCCCTTTGCCTCCAAACCCTCACTTCATCTGGCCTCCCACATTAGCCGGCCTGGGCTCCTCTGGGCCCACCACCCACCCTCACCACCTCCCTGCCGTGGCTTGAGTGTCCCCTCTGAAATTCGTGTTGAAATTTGTGGCTCAAGCCTGTAATCCCAGCACTTTGGGAGGCCGAGACGGGCGGATCACGAGGTCAGGAGATCGAGACCATCCTGGCTAACACGGTGAAACCCCGTCTCTACTAAAAATACAAAAAATTAGCCGGGTGAGGTGGCCGGCGCCTGTGGTCCCAGCTACTCGGGAGGCTGAGGCAGGAGAATGGCGTGAACCCGGGAGGCGGAGGTTGCAGTGAGCTGAGATCCAGCCACCGCACTCCAGCCTGGGCGACAGAGCAAGACTCCGTCTCAAAAAGAAAGAAATTTAATCCCCCAGGCGCAGCGCTGAGAGGTGGAGCCTTTAAAAGGCAGTTAGGTCATGAGGGCAAGGCTGAATCATCACTCGTGGATCCCTGGGCTCATGGGAGCGGGGCTGGTGGCTTTCTAAGAAGAAGGAGCAGGACCTGAGCCAGCACGCTCAGCCCCCTCGTCATGCAGTCCCCACCAGCAAGAAGGCTGTCACCAGAAGTGGCCGTGCGGCATTACACTTTTCAAGTCTCCAGAACTATAAGAAATAAATTCCTTTTCGTTAAAAATCACCCAGTTTTAAGTATTCTGTCGTGAGCAACACTAAACAGACTAAGACATTCCCTAACAAGCCTGCCTCATGCCTTTCGAAGCCCTGCCAGCCACGCCCAGCCCAGGTTGGGTACCTGTGTAAGGGGCCTGTGCACGCTGAACTTCCCGGGGCTCCTGCATGCTTAGAATTACATGTCCCAGCCGGGCACAGTGGCTCACCCTGTAATCCCAGCACTTTGGGAGGCTGATGAGGGCAGATCACCTGAGGTCAGGAGTTCAAGACTAGCCTGGCCAAAAGGGTGAAACCCTGTTTCTATTAAAAATACAAAATAGCTCAACTCACTGCAACCTCCATCTCCTGGGTTCAAGCAATTTTCCTGCTTCAGCCTCCCCAGTAGCTGGGATTACAGGCATGTGCCATCACACCTGGCTCATTTTTGTATTTTTGGTAGAGATGGGGTTTCACCATACTGGCCAGGCTGGTCTCGAACTCCTGACCTCATGATCTGCCTGCCTCAGCCTCCCAAAATGCTGGGATTACAGGTGTGAGCCACTGCACTCGATATTGTGCCACTGCACTCCAGCCTGGGTGACAGAGCAAGACTCTGTCTCAAAACAACAACAGCAAACAAAATAATAGCCGGGCGTGGTAGTGGGCACCTGTAATCCCAGCTACTCAGGAGGCTGAGGCAAGAGAATCGCTTGAGCCCAGAAGCAGAGGTTCCAGTGAGCCGAGATCGCGCCACTGCACTCCAGCCTGGGCGACAGAGTGAGACTTCGTCTCAAAAAAATGTCCAGTGTTTGGCCACCTGGATTGCAAGTCCCACACAGTCACAGGCCATGGTGTTCCCCATGGGGACCCAGGGCCAGTTCCGACTGCCAGGTCATCGTGTGTCAGTGTGTAGCCTGTTGTCCCTGTGCTGGAACTGCTTGGTAACTATTTGAATGGGTGAGTGAATGACCCTAAGATCCTTCCCACACATTTCTTCAGTGGACACTGGAGAAAGCGGCACGGGGACACCCTCTCCTCTGCACAGATGCCTGGGGCAGGGAGGGCCTGGTGGAGAGTGAGGTGGCAGCTTCTCCTTCTCCCTCCCTTGGAGTGTCTCTGCCCTCATACTCACTCTCCAGCCCCCACCTACACCTCCATGGATGGTGACCCATGATCCGGACCGGCTCTGGGGAGTTTTCTAGAAGGAAAGTGATCCTGGCATTGTTGGGGATACCTCCTGGTCCCTATCTCCCTCCATGGAGACGGCAGGTGTCCCGGGCAGACAGAAGACCCTGGAATCCATCCGTGGGAAGGAATGCCCCCTTCCAGCCCTGTTCCCACACGGTGCTCAGCCTTTCCTGCTTCTTCATGTAGCCGAGGGACGAGGTCCGTGAGGGGCTGCCCTCTGGACACCTGGCTCTCTCAGGAGCCTTTGAAAATCAAAGATTTCTCTCACAGTGTCTGCACTGCAGTGGAAGTCATTTGAGACGTGGAGTTACTCTAGAGACATGAGGGGAGTCTCTCGGTTGCATCTGCTCATTCTGCCAGGCGCACTGGGTTTAAACAGGAGGAAGAAATCATTTCTGACTTTGTAGACGCTGCCCGCATAGCATGGTTTTAGGCTCTGTTCATGATCACTGGTCAGGGAGGGCTGTGACCAGCCAGGGAGGGGCAGGTGGGTGGCCGGCAGCATGGAGAGGTTATCAGTTAAGCAAGGCCAGACCTGGTCAGTCAGTGAATGATGAGGAAGCTGAGAAGCTTCTTGCTCCTAAACTAAGAAGGTGGTGTGAGGCCAGTCAGGGTACAGGGCTGCCTGCCTGCCTGGGGCAACTTCCAGGTGGCTCTCCCTCCCATCTGTGTGGTCTCTGCTTCTAGTGCCTTTCACTCACCTGAGGACACACACTGGGGACACAGGCACCTTCCCCATTCAGAGCCAGGCAGCCCCTGCACCCCGCCAAACCTGTCTTTGTCCAAGGTACCTGCAACCTGGCCGCGTCCTCTGCTCCAGTTTCTGCCGGGACCCCTATTCTGCCCCTCGTCAGGCCTAAATGGGATCCTCGAGGAAGGGAGGAGACCCCTGGCTCCCTCCTTGAAGGGAGATGGACCCCTTCCTGCTCCAGGCTCCCCGACAGCCCCTCTGATGGGGTATCCTGGGGCTTCCAGAGCAGTACCACAAACTTAGGTGGCTAAAAGCAACAGAAAGTTGTTCTCTCACAGCTCTGGAAGTCGGAAGCCCCAAGTCAAGGTGTGGGCAGGTCTAGTTCCTCCCGAGGCTGAGGGGAGTCTGTTCGGGGGCTCCCTCCTGGCTTTGGTGGCTGCTGGCATCGTCAGCACCCCTTGGCTTGTGGATGCATCACTCCTGTCTCTGCTCCGTCCTTGCCTGGGCTTCCTTCCCCTCCACATCCCGCTCCTCCTCCTCTGTCTTGTAAGGATACTCGTCATTGGATTTGGGGCCCGCTCTAATCAAGGATGATCTATTCTCAGGCTCCTTACCTCACATCTGCAAAGACCCCTATTCCAGATAAGACCACAAGCACTGGGGCCAGGGCTGGGACTCAGACAGATGTTTGAGAGGGACACAGGTCAGACCCCTCTGCCATCAAATGCCTCTGAACAGGAAGACAGGACACTGTCCTAGGGAAAGCCTGGGCAGGGCGAGCAAGCTGGGTGGTAGGGGGACCTGGGGGCAGCTCTGCCCTGCACGGGCTGGGGCTGAGGATTCTCCATGTAGGAATTCCATTGGCAAGACCATGATGCCACCCAGATTACTCACTCAGCCGCCCCACTGCCCCCGGAGAGCACAGCGCACCACTGATGCTGACCGTTCCTCGGGTCATCTCCTCGCTTAAAAAACCCTTGAAGCTTGGAGCACTTTGGGGTCTTGGGGGGAGGGGGGCGCCCTGTGACTCCCAGTCCTCTTGGCCTACTGCTCTGTCTGCTGTCATGGGACTAATTTTCTTTAGGGATTAATCTCCAGTTCCTGGGGATGCTCTTTTTAAATAAGCTCTGTTTCATAGCATGAAAGATTTCGTGTGGATTTTTTTGAACAAACACCATAATAATTAATTCAAGGTCTAAGAATAAAGCCAGGTCTGGAACATGGCCTCTCTGCATCCTGACTATAGCATGATGCTGACCAGCCTGGACGCAGGCCGTAGAAGGCTCCCTGAGCTGCTGGGAAGAGGCTCTTGAAAACCACCTCAGGGCAGGGGTCCTGGGCTGCCAGGCTCCCTCCCATGGTTGGAGAACCATTTTGACAGTCCAGGTAGGCACGGCACTTTGGAGGCCAAACAGCCAGGCAGCTGGGGGAGCACAGGCACCTGTGGATGCAGCCTCACCTTGCATTTCTCTTTCCCTTGGATGGAGTCTCTGTCTCCTCACTCCTGTCCCCTCTTGTCTGTTTCTAGGATGCCTCCTCCTCGGCAGGATCTACCCCCACAGCTGTCCCGCGAGCTGCCTCGGTGTCTGGAGAGCAGGGCACGCCTCCCAAGGTCCAGCTGCCCCTCAACGTGTGAGCTGCCCTTTGTGTCTGTCGGGGTCCCATGCCTGCAGCCCTCCCTCCCGCCTGGGCTGGCCTGTCCACGTGTGGTTTCCACAGGGTTTTCCCATGTGTTACTAGTTGGCCAGTATTGTTATGTGCATCTAATAACACCACTGAAAGGAGTGTGGAAGACAAAAGTCTAGCAGTTCCTTTTGATGTTGATGTTTCTAGGACCTTTCTTCTAAGCAGGGAGGATATTCAGAGTATTCACAATGCAGGTCCCAGTCAACAGGAGAGGAGCCAGCCATAGTGTGGAGCAGGCTCTCCATAGCATGGAAAGTCCGAGATTGGCGGGGAGAGGCAGGAGGGAAGCAGGTGTGCAGAGCAGCGGGTGGTCTAGGAGCTTGGGCAGCCAGTAGTCACCAACTGCTTGGAAGTGGTTCTGTGTTTCAGCCTCCATCCCAGGGCCACACCAGCGCATGCCAGCTGCATCTCATCCCCAAATATAACCAGATGAATCAGTGCTAGGAAGTGAGATACTTATCTTGTTTAGAACATCTGCCCAGTTAAATTACAGCTCTTAACAGATAAGTGCAATTTTAAAATTCCCCATTTAAATCATGCTCTGAAGAATTAGACTCCCTTTTGCTCTTGTGTTTGGCAGAGCTCAGTCACTGGAATGACTGTGTTAAGGTGAAGTCTCTGAACTTGGCAAACAATATGACAAATACAGAAAGCTCTGTCAATGCAGGCTGGGTCAGAGGTCAGAGGGACACTCAGAACCCGTGTTGTTGCAGAACAGGATGTATTTCTTTTTTTTTTTTTTTTTTTTTGAGATGGAGTCTTGCTCTGTCTCCCAGGCTGGAGTGCAGTGGTGCAATCTCGGCTCACTGCAAGCTCCGTACCCCAGGTTCACGCCATTGTCCTCCCTTAGCCTCCCAAGTAGCTGGGACTACAGGCGCCCGCCACCACGCCCGGCTAATTTTTTGTATTTTTAGTAGAGACGGGATTTCACCATGTTAGCCAGGATGGTCTCGATCTCCTGATCTTGTGATCCGCCTGACTCGGCCTCCCAAAATTCTGGGATTACAGGCGTGAGGCACTGTGTCCGGCCGAACAGGATGTATTTCAAGCAAAAATGTATTTTGAAGAGCAACTTGCCAAGCTTCGAAAGGTCTAGAAGTAGCTCAGCTGCTGGCACACGCTCAGCCACCTCTAAGTCCAGTGGAAACGCCAGCCTTTCTCCAGTGGTCGGCAAGAAAGCTCCCAATGTCCTCCCACTGTGATTAACCAATGTAATGAAAGGAATTTGAAATGTGCCTATTTTTTACCTAGCTTCCTGAGCAGGCTACTTCCAGATGCCTTGAGACTGATACTCAAGTTTTCACCGGCACTGGACAAAAAAAAAAAATATTCCCTCCATCTCCTGCCATGTTCCTAGCTCAGTTCTGGTAGCTTCAGGCAAAGCTGGTGCCAAGGAGGCACATGGGAGGGTGGGGGGTGATGAGTCCGCTCCTCTTGAAGAATTGGTTGCAGAATATGCTATCTGAGGAAAGAAATCTCCACCCACAGGGGATGGCCCCGATGGAGTTTCCCAAACGAGAGGCAGGACACAGGTCAGGTTGCTGAGGCCATGAGTGCTTCAAGGGCAAAGCCCAGATGGGTTTGTTTTGGAGTCCCCATGACCAGCTGAATGCCTGTACACAGGCTGTCAGTAGCTGCCACTTGTTCTATGTGAGCAAAGGCCTCCCCTTACTGGGTGCAGAGGGCTCCCCATTGTGAGGCGAGCTCAAGGATTAGCCATCCGAGAAGGCTGCTCTGTCCTGGAGACCCAAAAGGTAACAGTTCCAGTCATGTCGCCCCTCAAGAGTTGTGAATATTCTGGAGGCCTCAACCATGGACACAACTCCCTGTCCCGGATGGCTTCTGAATTTGGTGCAGGTGTGGAGGGACCTCTTCTTCACCCAGTTCCCCTGCCCTGGGGGACAAGGTTGCTGTGACCTCTAGCCCTCCACCGTCTCCCTCTGGGCTTCTCCCCCAGGGGAGGGTACTTTCCACTCAGCTTGAGATTTGGGTAAGAGGGAAGGGAAACTTACGTGTCGGACAACATCCTTCTAAGGATGACAAGGATTTAGGTAGGAATGTGTCTGCAGGTGACACAGTGGCCCTCCATGCAGCAGCTGGATCATGGGCAGCATGACCTGTGACTGGTGATGGTCCGTTCCATGTGTGTTCGTGGCTGTTATACTGAGTAGCAGTCACACGCCAGGTAACATTACATATGTTACAGCAGCATGCGTGATGCATTCTGCAAACATGACATCCTTTATTTTATCCCCAGAGAGGAAAAGATCAGACTGACCTCATCAGTTTATGAGGGAGGGGATTAGCCTGACTGCTCACCTGTCCTCTTCCGCTGTAAGACGCTGATATTCCCACACGTACCCTACCTGTGGCAGGTACCTGGGGTGGGGGTCTGATCTAACCATTGTTCCCAAAATAGTATCTGTAAGTCACGTTCAGAAGTCTGAAATTGAACATGAGATGCGCTGTCGTTGCAAAAACAACCACAGCAAACAACAGTGCGCTGCTGCCCGGAGAATGATGGCTTGGGGACTCCAGCCAGGGCCCCGATGGGGCTGATGTGAAAGTCAGCCATGGAATGACTTCAGGAGACCTCGTTCCTGATCTTCGTAATTGCATAGCTTTGACCTCTCCAGGCCACATCATGTGCGCTGAAACATGAGCCCTTGAGATTAAGAGGCCTGATCCCGCACGGTTAGCATGTCGATGGCTGGATGTTGTTCTTGCCCCTTCTTCCAGCATGTGAAAGGCTTCCATGGCATGGATTCCCTAAGGGCTCAGTTGCCTGGAAACGCAAGAAGGGTCTCATTTTGCTCACTCAGTGCATGGAGGCGACTGTGAGTCTGCAGAGACATCTCTCATTCCTGCACCCCCTTTCCACCCCCTACTGTGTTGAGAATTCCACTGTCTGGCCCTGGGGCTTGTCCGCTATTCCTCTGACAGACCTGCTCTGATTTGGGGAAGCAGAAATATGAGTGTCTGCTCCTAGAGGCCATGCTCCTGGGCACGGCCAACCCACCCAGAGAGTCTCAAGGTTGATGAAATGCTGTGAGTAGGTTGCCCCTGATTCGGAAGGGTTGATTCTCACCTCCACTTCTTCATGGGCATCTTAGAGCCACTGCCTGATGTGAAGAACCAGAGGCGGCAGGGAGAGGGCATAGGGCTACCCTGCAGGAGCCATCCGAGATGTCCCGTCATCACCTACAGCAATGGAGGAGGTGGAGGAGGAGGAAGAAACAGGCATCAGACAGACATGCCTGGGTCTGGCCTGATCTGCGTGCCTGCAATCCGAGAGCAACGTAACTCTTGGCACAGAGCCTTGGTCTGGGACTGCATGTCAGCTTGCCATCAGAGAAGGAAACTTCCACAGTCGATGGGTGCAGTTCATCTCCTGAAGGGAAAACCAGGTACCCTGTGAGGTGCATGACCACCCACATGGCACCTGAGGGGCCTGGGAGTCCTATCCAGGAGCCCAGAGGAAGACTTAGGGAGAGGAAGGGGTTGGCCTGCAACAGGGAAAGGGAAGCCCAGGGGAATGGTGGCCAGCGGTTTTCATCCTCCCCTGCTAGGGTGCAGACCAGGTCCCTGGATCTGGTGGTTGACATTGGTCAGACATTCAGACGTGCTCTCTGTCATGGCAGGGATGACCTCGCAGGCCTTGATGTGATCAGGAGTGACCGCCTCATGACCCCACTGCCATTTGTGCGTGTGGTCAAAAGGCCACCGAACCAGCCTCAATAACAACAGTCCCCACATTCTAGGACACAGGAAAAGGACTGCTGACCAAACCATGCCAACACAAGACAGGGGCACCTTCCACTGCAAATTCAGAGAACAGGCTGGTGCTGCACTCAGCCTGCAATGGACTGGATCAGCGTGAGTTCAAGACAACAGGACTCGGTAAAATAAGTCCCTGCCAGGCTTGGAACGAAGGCCTGGAGCAGCAAAATCACTGGGTACTACTCCCAAGAGGTGTCTTAGAGGCCAGCCATCCAGCCTCCTCTGACAGTGCCCAGCCTTGTGGTCAGCCTGGCCCCATGGTCAGCCCTTCCAGGCATTGGCGGCACCGTCCTCAGGATATTACAGACAGATGCGACCAAGAATATGAGAGTGAGCCTGAGAACCACCGGAGGGGTGAGTGCTCTTCATCTCCACCCCTGCTGCCTGCACCTCTAGAGAGAGGGCAGAGCTGGGACCCCAAGCAGGTGGGGAAGTGGAGGAGATGGAAGTGGGAAGAGCAGATAATTTTATTGAGAGAGTCTCTGGATGACATAGAGCCTGGTGGGCAAAGGTCAGAGATGTCTGAGGCCGCTGCAGGGCCGGTTGCGGTGGAAGGAAGGACATGCAGGCCCAGGTGGTAGCAGCACATCCCCAGTGATACCAGCACTGTCTAGGTTGGGTTTCCTGGAGGCAGACCCTGAGATGGGGAGGTTTGTGGGGAGTGCTCTCAGGACACACCTGAGCTGTGGCTGAAGGGAAGCCTCGCTGATCCTCAGGGCTCTGGAGCCAAGACAGCCCTGCGGAGTTTCCCCATTGGAAGTGAGCCAGTGCTGGCTTCAGGCTGCCCTTTGAAGAGGTGGTCATGGGTGATGATGCACCCTGAGGGAAATTCCCAGCACAGCCACCACAGTGAGTGATCAGCCACTCATCGCCCTTCAGAGGACCAAGGCTGGGCATCCCTGGGCCCTGTCCAGTGGTGGGGCTTCAGCCTCAGAATGCGTCTGAAACACAGGCAAACCTCATTTCATTGCACTTCATTTTGTTGTGCCTCACAGATACTACGGTTTTTTTGTTTGTTTGTTTGTTTGTTTTGTTTTGTTTTTTTTAACAAATGTAAGATTTGGGGCAACCCAACATCCACGAAGTCTAGTGGTGCCATTTTTCCAACAGCATGTGCTCACTTCAAGGCTCTGTGTCCCATTTTGCTAATTCTCATAATATTTCAGACTTTTTCATTATATCTTTATGGTGACGTGATCAGTGATTTTTGGTGTTACTGTTGGAATTGTTTGGGGCACCATGGACCATGCCCATATAAGACAGCAAACTTGCTCAATAAGTGATGTGTGTGTTCTGATGGCTGCACGGACCCACCTTTCCCCCATCTCTCTTTCTCTCCTCAGGCCTACCTTTTCCCTGAGATACGACATTGAAATCAGGCCATTTAGTAACCCTACATGACCTCTAAGTGGTCAAGCAAAAGCTAGAGGCGAACATCTCTCACTTTCGGTCAAAAGTTAGAAATGATTAAGCTTGGCGAGGAAGTCATGTCAAAAGCTGAGATAGGCTGAAACTTGTGCCAAACAGTTGTCTAAGTTGTCAATGAAAAGAGAAGTTATTTAAGGAAATTAAAAGTGGTACTCCAGGGAACACATGAATTATAAGAAAGTGAAACAGCCTGATTGCTGATATGGAGAATGTTTGAGTGACCTGGATAGATCAGACCAACTGCAACATTCCCTTGAGTCAAAGCCTAATCCAGAGCAAGCCCTAACTCTCTTCAACTCCATGAGCGCTGAGAGAGGTGAGGAAGCTAAAGGAGAAAAGTTTGAAGCTAGCAGAGGTTGGTTCATGAGGTTTAAAGAAAGAAACCATCTCTGTAACATAAAAGTACAAAGTAAAGCAGCAAGTGCTAATGGAAAAGCTGAAGCAAGTTATCCAGAAGATGTAGCTAAAATCACTGATGAAGGTGGCGACACTAAACAACAGATTTTCAGTGTGGACAAAATAGCTGTGTATTGGACAATGATGCCATCTAGGACTTTCATAGCTAGAGAGGAGACACCAAGGCCTGGCTTCAAAGCTTTAAAGGACAGGCTGACTCTCTTTTTAGGGGCTAATGCAGCTGGTGACTTTAAGTGAAGCCAGTGTTCATTTACCATTCAGAGAACCCTAGGGCTCTTAAGAATTATGCTAAATCTACTCTGCCTGTGCTCTGTAAATGGGACAACCAAGCCTGGATGATAGCACACGTGTTTACAGCATGGTTTCCTGAATATTTTAAGTCCATTGTCAAGACCTACTGCTCAGAAAAAAGATTCCTTGTAAAATATTACTGCTCATTGACAGTGTGCTTGGTTATCCGAGAGCTCTGATGGAGATGTACAAGGAGATGAATGTTGTTTTCATGCCTGCTGACACAGCATTCATTCCTCAGCTCATGCATCAAGGAATAGTTTAGATTGTCAAGTGTTCTTATTTAAAAAGTACATTTATTTTATTTATTTATTTCTTTTTTGAGATGGAGTTTCACTCTGTTGTCCAGGCTGGAGTGCAGTGGCATGATCTCGGCTCACTGCAACCTCCGCCTCCTAGGTTCAAGCCATTCTCCTGCCTCAGCCTTCCAAGTAGCTGGAATTACACATGCGTGTCACCACACCTGGCTAATTTTTGTTTTTTTGTTTTGTTTTTTTTTTTTTTACTAGAGACAGGTTTTCGCCATGTTGGCTAGGCTGGTCTCTAACTCCTGGCCTCAAGTGATCCGCCTGCCTTGGCCTCCCAAAGTGCTGGGATTACAATCGTGAGCCAGCGTGCCCGGCCAAGAAGTACCTTTCATAGGCTATAGCTACCATAGATGGTGATTTCTCTCATGGATCTGGGCAAAGTAAATTGAAAACCTTTTGGAAGAGATTCACCATTCTAGGGCCATTATGAACATTTGTGATTCATGGGGAGGTCAAAATATCAACATTAACAGGAGTTTTAAAGAAGGTTCTTCCAATCCTCATGGATGACTTTGAGTGGTTGGTTCAAGACTTCAGCGGAGGAGGTCACTGCAGATGTGGAGAAACAGCAAGAGAACTAGAATTAGAAATTGAACCTGAAGACGTGACTGAATTGCTGCAATCTCATGAGAAAACCTGAACAGAGGAGGAGTTGCTCCTTATGGATGGGCAAGAAAGTGGTTTCTTGAGATAAAATCTACTCCTGGTGAAAATGGTGGGAACATCATTGAAATGACAACAAAGGGTTTAGAATAGCTTGTAAACAGTTGATAAAGCAGTAGCAGGGTTTAAGAGGATTGACTCCGGCCGGGCGCGGTGGCTCAAGCCTGTAATCCCAGCACTTTGGGAGGCCGAGACGGGCGGATCACGAGGTCAGGAGATCGAGACTATCCTGGCTAAGATGGTGAAACCCCATCTCTACTAAAAAATACAAAAAACTAGCCAGGCGAGGTGGCGGGCACCTGTAGTCCCAGCTACACGGGAGGCTGAGGCAGGAGAATGGCGTGAACCTGGGAGGCGGAGCTTGCAGTGAGCTGAGATCCAGCCACTGCACTCCAGCCTGGGCGACAGAGCGAGACTCCGTCTCAAAAAAAAAAGAGGATTGATTCCAATTTTGAAAGAAATTCTACTGTGGGTAAAATGCTGTCAAACAGCATCAAATGCTATAGAGAAATCTATCATGAAAGGAAGAGTCAATGTAGCAAACCTCATTGCTGTCTTATTTTAAGAAATTGCCACAGCCACCCCTGCCTTCAGCCACCACCATCCTGATTAGTCAGCAACTATTCACATCAAGACAAGACCCTCCACCAGCAAATAAATTATAACTCCCTGAAGGCTCAGATGATCATTAACAAGGCTGGAGTGCAGTGGCTTAATCTCAGCTCACTGGAACCTCCGCCTCCTGGATTCAAGCAATTCTCCACCCCCAGCCTCCCTGGTAGCTGGGATTGCAGGTACTCGCCACCACACTAGGCTAATTTTCGTCTTTTTAGTAGAGACAGGGTTTCACCATTTTGGCCTGGCTGGTCTCAAACTCGTGACCTCAGATGAACCACCTGCCTCAGGCTACCAAAGTGCTGGGATTACAGGCGTGAGTCACCATGCTAGACAAATAAAATATTTTTTTGTTGTTGTTATTGTTGTTGTTGTTGTTGTTTTGAGACAGAGTCTTGCTCTGTCGCCCAGGCTGGAGTGCAGTGGCACGATCTCAGCTCTCTGCAAGCTCCGCCTCCCAGGTTCTCGCCATTCTCCTGCCTCAGCCTCCCAAGTAGGTGGGACTACAGGCGCCCGCCACCACGCCTGGCTAAGTTTTTGTATTTTTAGTAGAGATGGGGTTTCACCGTGTTAGCCAGGATGGTCTTGATCTCCTGACCTCGTGATCTGCCCGCCTCGGCCTCCCAAAGTGCTGGGATTACAGGCATGAGCCACCGCACCCGGCCAAATAAAATATTTCTTAATTAAGGTATTCACATTTTTTTAGACATAATGCTATCGCATACCTAATAGGCTACTGTATAGCCTATTGTATACAAAAGGTGTCCCGCACGCTCCTCTGAGCATCTGCACTCATCCTCGCCCTGCCTGCAGTTCCTGGTCGCCTCTGAGCTCCTGAGCCTGCTTCAGCCCTCTGCAGGACTTACACAGCCCTCCCCAGCCCCCTGGCCTCCAGTGCTGCCCCTGACAGCACTCCTGCTGTGGGTCTTCCCTGCAGAGTGGGTGCTGCACCTGGATGGAAGAGGTGAGGAGGAAGCACACACCTCCCCAACTCGAGCCAGCATGGCCCTGGGAGAAGAACAGAAGTGGGACTTCTGGTAGGAGAACTGGGAATTGTTTACTTATTTTAGAAGAAGCATGAGCAAGCCACCATCTAGAGGAGAAAGGGGATGAAATTAGCGAAGGCACTAAAATACTTTGGTTTACTCTGATTACAGCAGAAGAGAAATCTGCAGACAATTAGCAGCAAGTGAAGATCTTGCTGTAGAAATAAGGAAGCGGTATGGGTAAGCGAAGGCTGTGCTGTTAGTTTCAACAGGCTGCACGTGAAAGCAGACACATGCCATGCCCAGCTGGGTCAGCCGAGTCGGCCCAGCCGCCAGCCTATCCTGTCTGTGCACCATCCCAGGTGCAGTGAGCCCCTAGCCCCCTGCCTGACTGCACACCATGCCTGGAGGAGGCTGTACTTGTCCTCAGCAACCTGCCCTCAAGAGGTGCTTTTTCTAATTGGCATGAAAGCCCTATATACGCTACCAGGCAGTGGTGAGGAAGGCTCTCTGATCCTAAAATCCCATGATTGCCTTAACTAAGTACTTGGAGTACCAACCTGTGAGAATCTGCAGAGGTGATGTCTGAGCATGCAGGGTGGCCTTGGCTGGTCTCGGGTTATATGGAGATGCCCTGAGCACTCCGCAGGGCCTGTGTTGAGCTGCCAAGGTGTTTTGAAGCAAATGGAAGGTGAGACTTGGGCCCAGGAGCTAGGATGATGTCAGCCCTGCTACCTACAGGTGCCGCCTGGTTTTCCCCGCCATGCCAGGCCCAGGTGCATGTGTCTATGAGGACTGGCTCGCCACTGAGTGCAGGGGACGCTGTCCAGCTCAGCCAGGAGACTCTGAACTGGCAGTCCTGACAGGACACAACTCACAGACGTTGGTGGGAAACAGGGTAACAGGTGATGCCACTGTGGCTGCAGGGTACCAGGTGATGCCACTGGGGCAGCAGCAGAGACCCTGAGAGGTGAGAGGGAGGCAGGTTGGGAAGGACCGGTCTCAGTACAAATTGCTCTTCAGTGTGGTCCTTCCAAGGCCTCCTCTTGAGTACCTCAGGGATGACAGCAGATGCAGGTGACCCCCACCTGGGCCAGGGCTCCCCCAACACGAGCCGCATGCCAGAAAACAGACCCAGCACATCCATCTGCTTTTGGTGTCCCCTACGAGGTGCCCAGAGGAAGAAAAAGTAGGCCAAGAAGAGATTTTCCAAAGTGAAGCCAGACTTATTTACATTCCGCTTCCCCCAGCATCCTGCACCTAGAGGCCGAACTTTAAACAGAGACCAGAGTGAAGGATTACTCATCGACAGAACAAACTTAAAATAAGACAAAGAGGCCAAGTGCACTAGTGCCCTGGTGCATGTCAGGGCAGCATCTCCCGACAGGTGGGCCACACCAGGCCTGTGCTTGGAGTGAGGGGGCCGGCATACCCCCTTCAGGACCCCAGCCTCCCCGAGCCACACCTTGGTGCGACTGCCGCTCTCACCTTGCCCAAGCCCTGCCCCAGCTGTGCCCCAGGCCGCACTGACAGCTCCAGCAGCCCAGCCCTGGCCCTACCCCTGAACTTGCGTGACCATGGACAGAAGCTCCATCCCCTCGAGCCTTTGTGTCCGCAGCCGTGAAACCTCTGCAAGAAGGCCACAGACAGCCCTGGGGAGGAAGCATGTTGCACAGGGCCTCCTGAGCAGGGATAGCCCTGCTAGAGGTTCCATGCTCCCAGGTCACCGAGCTCCATGCTGTGCGGGAGAAGTGGCCCAGCCCCAGTCGGCGTGTAGCCGCAGCCAGTCCATGGAATAAGGCCTCCACGGAGCACAGGCCACTGAGCCCCCAGCTGTGCACCTTGCCTACCAGCCCAGCCCAGGAGCAGGAGGGAGAGGAGTCCATAAGCTGTGGTCAGCAGCTTGGGTGTGTTCTGAGCCTGCCTTGGCAGCTGATGAACCCCCCACTCCAGAGCAAAGGCAGCCCTGGACCCCAGAACCAACTAAAAGGAACTGTTGGTGTGGCCTGAGTCGCATACCACCCGCCCCTGGCCAGGAGCCAGCCCGGCTGCACATTCTGCGCGTGGCCACTGAAGCAAACTGTTCTGACACCATAAAGCAACAGATGAGGCTAACTTAAGCAGGATTTACACTCAACTGTATTTCTTTGAGAGCTGGCACATCACTTTGTGCATCATTGTTACTGATTCATAAGCCTTCCACAGATCCAAGCCGTCTCTGCACTCTTCCTCTCCTTGTCTGCCTTCCTTTGCCTCAGCCCAGGCTGTGTGGAAGCCACCCTCCCCTCCGCTCCCCTTCTCTTCCCTCCTCTCCCCTCCCCTTCTCTTTCCTCCTCTATCCTCTCCCCATCCTCTCCCATCCCCTTCCCATCTCCTCCTCCTTCCTCCCCCTCCTCCTGCCTCCCCCTTACTCCATCTCTCTCATCCCCTCTCCTTCTCCATCCCTCCCCATTCTCCTCTCCTCCCCTCCAGCTTCTCTGCACAGTACATAGGCCCATGTTGGCTGCAGTTGTTTGTCATTTTCACTGGACTTTTCCCTTAGTGTATTTCCTCTATGGTGATCAGAACAGAATCACACCCTGGGTTCTCTCCCTTTGTCACCTGGACATAGCATTGAAACTGTGAACACGGTTGGGGGGCGGGTGGAGTTCCTCTCCTGATGGCTTTGTGTATCCTCCTGAAGCCCAGAGTTGTCCTAACCTCACTGTCAGTGTTCACCATTTCAAACAGGGAAAGAAACAAAGATGCCAGCCACAGTTGAAGCCCACAGGATGTCCCTAGGGGGAGGGCATGAGGGACACCTGTAAACAAAGGAAATAGCCAAGGTCATTGAATGAGGGCAGAGGGCCTTGCTATGTAGGATTAGGATGTTCAAAAAGGGTGGCAGATTTCGTGTTAAGGCCAAGAAACTTTTAATCTCTACAAGGTTCTCATGCTGTTCCAGAATATTCCACACTGGTCCTCTTTTTTTCCTGCTTGAGCCCTCGTGAGCCGCATTCTGTTTCTGTTTTCACTGTAGAAGTTTCCTCCAGCATCAGGAGGGTGCAGTTTGGGGTCTGTGAGCTTCCCTCACATCTGCAGAGACATACTGTGTCCACAGGCCACTGGAGAGGGTCAGTATCCCCACCCGGCAGCCTGCACTGGTGTGAGATCCACCAGATGACTCTTCATTAACATTCATCTTTGGTCTCTTATTGAACTGAGGCCTCCACCAGCTTCTGTGGCTGAATCTTGTGAGCAAATAAAAATAATCTGATCGGTTCTCTGCATCCGTTCAAAACCAACCTTCCCCAAATCCCAAAAGTAGCAGAGGACTTTTGTAAGTATTATCCAGTCCTTATAAGGAAAAGATAGAGGGTATAGTTAAGTATTTTATGAGAGTAGCTTGGCCCATGGGCTGAGTTGGAGGCACAGCACCTAAACCCTAAGCTAGGATTTTCACCACTAAATTTAATCTTTTCTTGTTTGCAAATAAGACTTAAAATTAAGGCCGGGGTAATCCCAGCGTTTTGGGGAGGCTGAAATGGGAGGATTGCTTGAGACTAGGAGCTCAAGACCAGTCTGGGCAACATAGGGGGACCCCATCTTTACAAAAAATAAAAAACTTATCCAGCACGGTGGCACACACCTGTGGTCCCAGCTACTTGGGAGGCTGAGGTGGGAGGATCACTGCAGCCCAGGCGACTGAGGCTGCAGTGAGCTATGTTTGCACCACTGCACTCCAGCCTAGGTGACAGGGTGAGATGCTGTCTCAAAAAAAAAAGGTCAAATAATTAATCATGGCACAATTACTGCAAGGAAGTGTGCAACCACAGTTTTCTAACTTAACCACCTTTCCCTTAAAAAGGGCCTCTGAGGTCTCTTCCAGCTCTGGTTGATTGGATAAGCCAGGCAGGAAAACCAGTCCAGGTTAGATTAAGTGAGGAAAACCCAGCCCAAGACTAGCTTAGCTCACCCTCAGTTTTCCCTAAGGTTTCCCTTGCTCAGAGCATCAGACTTTAGACAGTGTGAAGAAGAGGAAACCACGGGAAAGTCCAAAGACCTGGCCCTGGGATGCAGTTCAGAGGTCCTCGAGGGCTTTGGGGTCACTGTGCCTTACTGAGCTGCCTTCCCGTCTTATCAGATGGACAGGTGGAATCCTCCTAAGGCTGTGGGTGACAGGCACACCCCTCCCCTGCAGGCAGCTCCCTGCAGGCCCCCTCCCTCCCCTGCCTCGTGGGTTCGTTGTGAGGAGTGAGCCGGGGAGGGTATGTGGGGCCTCTGTAAACTGCAGAGCCCCCATAGACACTTGTGGGTCTTTTTAGGTTCGGTTCCTCCAAAGACAACCTCCCCCCAGGAACGCCGGCCAGTCCCCCGTTCCCCAGGAGGGCTCCCACTGACACTGGCCCCATGCTTTGCCCGCAGGTACCTGGCGCTCTATGCCTACAAGCCCCAGAAGAGTGACGAGCTGGAGCTGCACAAGGGAGAGATGTACCGGGTCCTCGAGAAGTGTCAGGATGGCTGGTTCAAGGGGGCGTCCCTGAGGACCGGGGTCTCTGGGGTGTTCCCCGGAAACTACGTGACACCTGTTTCCAGGTGAGGGCATGGTGGTGGCAGCCTGGGCAAGGAGAGGGCAAGGACCTACATGCCTTACCGCTGTTGTTACTGATGGAGGCTACTCTGTGAGCCGGGCCCAGAAGGCAGCAAGGCCTCCAGTGCCCAGGGTTCAGCCCCCGCTGGTGTCCCCAGGCCCGCATTTCACCTTCTGAGCTGCGTTTGCACTCAACTCCTTGGCTGTCCTCAGCAAACATTGACCACCAAGGGGAGAAGAACGGAAACAGGAGGAGCAGGAAGAGAAAAGTCAACAGAGTGAGGTCTCAAGTGTGAGTGTGTGTTAATATGAGGACAGTGTGTGCACATATATACAGTGTATTCGGTGTGTATGCGTGTGCAAAGTGTGTGCACGCTTCTGTGTGCTTGCGTGTATAGTATTTGTACATGTGTGCAGTGTATGTGCAGTGTGCATGCCTGTGCGTATGCATACCGTAAGCACAATGTGTGTGCACGTGTGCATAATGTAGGTACAGCATGTGTGTACGCAGTATGTATGCTTGCGTGTGCAGTATGTATGCTTGTGTGTCATCACATATAGATGTGTGATATGTAAAACACTATATACAAATATGCAAAGGAAAAATGATATATTCCCAAAGGTTAACAATTGTTGAGTGGTCGCATCGTGGTAATAGGTTTTTTTTTCTTTGTGTTGTCAGTGTTTAATAAGTTCTTGTTCTACTACTTTTATAAAATAGAATACGTAATTTTAAAGTCACTAAAGAGACACGGGAGTTGTATGGGAATTTTTCACTGCAATGAGGGTCCACAGCTTGGTGATACCAGTCAGCCTCACTGGGCGTGGCCCTGTGTTGACACTGCAGCACACACACACAAGTGAAAGATGTGGCCTTGGGTTTCTCCTGTCTTTGGAACAGGGCTACAGTGGAAACAATTAAATAACCTGTAGACCCTGCATTGGTTGCTGGGCTGATTCATACTTGCAGAGTATTCTCGGGACACATGCGGTGTTGATATGAGCAGCTCTAGTTCCCAAGCAGTTCTACTTCAGCCAGGGCCTCTCTTGAGGTGCCCAGAAAGGGCCTAGGGATTGATGGAGTTGCCCAAAGCCTGAAAGGTCTGCAGGCACAGGGCTAAAGGGGCAGTTAGAAATCCTTTGCTCAGGTGATGCTCAGCAGGGAAAAGCTTGAGAAGCAAACTGCAGAGGGACTTCAGGAAATGCACCCCCCCAAACCCAGCCACCTGGTCAGCGGGGTGGCTGCTTAGGGGGTGAGCTGCCCACAGCCTTCTGGGGCTTCATCAGTGGTGTGGGGTGACTTGCCCAGCGTGCGTGGCCCCGAAGGTCTCTGGTCTGGATTTCCCACGCCAGTAGCTACGGGTTGGCTCTCTCAGCCTGCAACCGGCCTGTGCTTGAAGTCCTTGGCCTGGAGTTGGGCTCGCCTGTCGTGTCATCAGATAGCCCTTCCAGGAAAGCACAGGTCACCCCTCTAGGTTAGGGGACTCCCTGACCAGCTGGCGCCCTCCAGGAAGGCGCAGCCTGAGATGGCAGGTGTCCACACCTCCAGGCTCGCCCGCCCTGCTGGGGGCATCACTCTGTCACACGCCCTACTCTTATATGAGGAGGCAGGTTCTTCCTCCACGCAGCAGGTTACAGCAGCAGCTTCTGAGGGAGGCCATCGGCTTCCCAGTTTCCAGTTGTTCTCCTCTGATTCTTCCTTTATCGTTACCTGAGAACTTCCACAGACCTTCAGAGATGTAAAGCCTGTGGTTTAAGTCCAGTTTCCTTGCGTGGCACTGGGGCCCTCCACCGCATGGCCGGGCAACTCCTGACATGCATCAGTCAGCGTCACCATGGGGAGCTCTCTTAGGCGGCCCTCACCCCCACAATGCTGGAATGCCTTCCACCCTCTTCCTGCTTCTGAATTAAATCACTGAATATCCTTCAAGAGCTGGGTCCTAAGTCCACTTGCTATATGAAGCCTTGCCTGGAGGCCTTCATCCTTGCCTGTGCCATAGTCGGGATGGACAGCTCTGCCCACCATGTCATCCCAAGCAGCCCACTGACAAGTTCTGCCTGTTAGGCTCATCTACAGGCATGCAGGATCCCCCCCTCACAGGCCAGCCCCTGGGCCACAGTAGCCATCTCCAGCTTTGTTTCCCTGGCTTCTTGCATACCATGTTCATATACAAGGTGCTCAATAAATGCAGATCAAATCAATAAATGAAATCTAGTTGTTCTGATCAAAATGTCTCCTCAAGAACTGTCTTCTGCTGCCAGGGAGTTTGTTATGGGAAGATCCTCCAGCTCCTGACACTGGAGCTCTTAGGGGGGCCCGGGCCCCTCCCTCCACCTCTGCTGTGCACCTCATGGTTGCTCACTCTCCTCAAGCCCTCTTGGTGTGTGTTTTCTGAAGAATGGCAGAGCCAGGAATAAACATTAAGCAAAAGCCACTCCAAATCTAGCGCCGGTAACTGCAGTGTTGGGAGGTCATTGAGTGTCCTCTCTGGTTCCTTAGAGAAGGAACCGCCCCCGGGTCGGCTGCCCCCAGGTCAGTATGTTAGTGGCCATGGGTCCCTCACTGCAATCCATAGCTCAGCACAAAACAGGAAATCTGGCCTTGGTCTTTATCCCCGGAAGTGGAAGACAGCTGTCCCCCGCCCCAAGGCTGTACCCCCAGGACGTATACTTTCTTGATCCCTAGTGGGTTCAGGACAATTGCCAAAGCCACCCAGCAGAAGGCGATGCCTTATCTGGCAGTGATTGGAGGGTGGGCGAAGGCCTACCCCTTCCTGCATAGACCTGGATCCACCAGCTGTCCTTGCCCCCATCATGCTGGGAGACCCTGGAGTGCTGGTGGGTCTCGGGGCTGCGAGTATAGTGCTCAGAGTTGAGCATTCTGAGTTCATTTAAAAACCTGGTGCGAAGGCCGGGCGCAGTGGCTCAAGCCTGTAATCCCAGCACTTTGGGAGGCCGAGACGGGCGGATCATGAGGTCAGGAGATCAAGACCATCCTGGCTAACACGGTGAAACCCTGTCTCTACTAAAAAATACAAAAAATTAGCCGGGCGAGGTGGCAGACGCGTGTAGTCACAGCTACTCGGGAGGCTGAGGCAGGAGAAGGGCGTGAACCCGGGAAGCGGAGCTTGCAGTGAGCTGAGATCCGGCCACTGCACTCCAGCCTGGGCAGCAGAGCGAGACTCCGTCTCAAAAAAAAAAAAAAAAAAAAACCTGGTGCGAGAGCAGGTGTGTGGCTCTTTCCGTGATGGCACGCACTAAGGAAGTAGGACTAGCCAAGGGTATCTCTGCCATCCTGCCATGAGGGCAGAGGGAGAGGGTTTTCTGCTGTCATGAGAGGCAGAGGTGTGTCTGTATCTGTTGTGTTCAGACTTGTCAATATCACCTTGCAAATTAGTGACTCATTTGTGAGCCCACTTTATTTAGTTTTTAAAAATGATTTCCTCGGGGGAAAGTGAGCTCAACGGATAGCAAATGGGATTTTTAAATTCATGGTTTTGGCTGACCTGCTAACAAGCTTGATTGCTGGGGTGAAGTTCAGCACAGCTCTGAGGGCTGGGGAAGGAGGACACCACCCAGGTTCCCTTAGCAGGTGAGTCCTTTTCCAAGAGGCCCCTCTCCTCTCAGCTGCTGTGCAGAAGCCCTCACTCTGTGTTGCCAGGAGCTTCGCTGCTAGAGGTCATGCCCAGTGGTACCAGCCACAGGGAGATGGCTGGACCAGGCCCAGGGGACAGGGGGCAGGCAGCCTGTTCTCCCACCTGTGGCTTTTGGTGTGTCTTGGAATAAGATCCTGAAGGGACGGAAACAGGAATTTACCCAGCTCTTGGACAAATGGAAGACATTTAAGTCCGCTGAAACTGAATCCACAGAAGCTTCCAAGCCCCTAACTCTGCCATATTTCACATCGCTACCTCCAGGACATGGGTTAAGTACAAATACACAGAGGGAAAGTGTGAAAAGCCCAATTTCCAGAGTGGCTGTGTTTCTCTTGTGTGAGCTGATTTCATCTGGAAACTTCAGAGTGAAAGGCCATCTATTTCTGGTATGGAACTGCAAGCTCTCAGACATTCAGAAGGATGTCGTGCTGTGTGTGCCCTTTCCCGGCAGCCAGCAGGTGCGAGGTGGCAGTCGTGCCCAGAGGGGGCCAGCATCTTTGCCATCCTTTCCCCAACGTGCTGGATGCGTCAAGGCCTCGCGGGACATGACTGAGTCATCTGTTCTTTCTGGGTGTATCTGGAGACACACAGCTGTTTGTAAGAACAAACTAAGGCAGTAGCTCTGGTATAAAAGATTTGATTCGGCTCATTCCTCTGTTTCTCAGGGTGGCGTTGCTATTTGTTAAATATTTTACACTGACAGTTTGCACCCCATGAAGTTCTTGTAAAAGGGGCCCTTCTGCCAGTGATGAGCACTGTTTGAGGACTTTGTCCCCAGAAGAGTTGGCCTTCATCTCTCAGAGCCAGCAGGTCAGAGCGAGGCTCTGCCAGAGGCCCACGTGGTGCCATTACCTCTGAGCCTCTCATCAGAATTCCTTCTGCTTTCTCTCCACAGGGTGCCTGCAGGAGGGGCAGGGCCGCCCCGGAATAATGTGGTCGGAGGGTCTCCACTGGCCAAAGGGATAACCACAACCATGCACTCAGGCAGTGGGAGTCTGAGCAGCCTGGCCACTGTCACCAGGCCTGCCCTGCCCATCACCACTCCCCAGGCCCACGCCCAGCACCCCACAGCCTCGCCCCCAACAGGCAGCTGTCTGCGGCACTCAGCCCAGCCAGTGGCCAGCCAAGCCCGGAGCACCATTTCAACAGGTATGTTCCCAGACTCACAGGGGCCTCACCCTGCAGGGCATCAACAGTGGGGCTTCCTGGGACATGCTTGTGAGACACGTCTTGGCCCAAGGCTCCAGCAGTGGCATGTGCGACTGGTGGTTTGTGCTTGTTGTGCTCGTGAACGTCTGATCTCTGGAAAGTTCACTTGCCTTATCATGTTACCCATGCTGGCAGCTGAAGTTAATTTACAAATATTTACACATTTCACGGTGGCAAGAGGGCCTCATGGGCTAATAAGATTAACACCGGCACTTTCAGATGCCTCCCCCGTGAATGACTGCGAGCCAGCCACATGGGTCTTCCATCTGCCGCCCTGCAGGGCTTCCCAGCTAGGCAGCATCTCACAGGACAGGGCTGGGGTACACTCAGGTCCAGACTCTTCCCTTTCTGAAGTGCTCTGAGGCAGGAGGAATGACAGCTGTTGATCCTTCGCCTTCATGGCAGCTGGAGAAACTTAAGGAAAACCAGTTTGGCCCCGGGATGTTGTGAGATGAAAAGAAATTATGGGGTGGACCTTAAGGGCATAAAGAAGGTAAGCACATCTTGGTTGGTGGCTTAGTGTTGAGCTAATAAGAACAGCTGATGCTGGATTCGCAGGCTGATCTGGGAGCCCATGCCACGGCATCTTCCACCACGGTGGAGCCAGTGACCCTGGCATGATGCCAAGTACCCTGGGACAGGAGCACGTAACCCTGAATATCTCTTCCCACCCCAACTCTGTCCTCTCAGAAATCATCTCTTTTTCTCAAAGTGAGGCTTAAAGGGCAAACATAATGTAAATTCATGGAAGCAATAAAATGTACTATTTCTTAAACCAACCAACACAATGACCCATTAGAAGTGTCCAGAAAGAAGCAGCTTCTCAAGTGTGGAAAGAGGAGACAACACTTAGCACAGCAGAGGCCGTATTTCCTTCTTTGGCTTAGCTGATGGGACAAGGGATAAATGTCTGTCATCCACTTGCCCACCCAAGTGGGTGCAGGGTGGGCTTCAGGTACCCAGTGCCCAGCATCATCACTAGGTTCAGGTGGGCTTTGGGTGCCTGGTGTCTGGCACCATCAGTGGGTGCAGGTGGACTTCAGGTGCCCAGTGCTGGTGGTGTACCCTGAAGCAGTGGGTAATTTAGCACTAGGAAAGATTCATGGGTGGTCTGAGCACTACCCTGGTGTCAGAGCCTTCAAGACCTACTCTGCCATTGCAGAGATTCTGTAAGTCTCTACTAGTATCTTTTTTACTTAAATTAGCGAAGAATGATTCTTTGTTTTCGCAACCCTGGCTCCAGGGCCCTGGGAAAGAATCTGCAGCAATATTACTGGGTGCCCAAGCACACCCTGCAACCTGTGACCTTCTGATCAGCCATCCTTCAGCATGGGTTACGTGGATCTGTGTTTTCTGGTAGCCTCTAGCTGGGGATACAGTCATTGCAGTTGGCAAGTGATCTGGTGATCTGAAGTCGTGCTCCCTGACTGGTCAGAGGCAGCCAATATGCTTATCTGTTTGGCCCCTGGAGCACCCAGGCAGGACCAGGGGAGCAAAAGTCCCAGGCCATGTCCCTTCTGGTTTTAAACATCTCATCCAATCAGCCCGGCGTGCTGTACAAATGTTTCCACGTGCACCAGCACTAGAAAGGGTGAGTGGCCTTACTCATCATGGTGAGTCAGCATCCCGGTGCAGTGACCCTGAGTTGTCTGCCCAGAATAGCCAGTATAATGGTCTTTCCACACCAAGCCTTGCTAGAAACGTTCCCAATTCAAAGAAATGGAGCCCTGCCAGTCACTTCTCCCTCTGTGGAATAACAAGCAGTATCAAAAGAAATTGGCAAGGCTGTGGGGCCGTGCAACATTGTGTCTCAGTCCTCCATCACCATAGTAACCACGAGGGTGCCATGAGCATTCTCTTCCATCAGTTTAATGTTACACACGGGGAGAGCAGAGGCACGGGATGGTTAAACGGCTCCCCCATGCATCCCAGCCCAGCACTTGTCCCCATGCTATTGCTGTCACAGCCAGGTTAAAGAATGGCTCCTGCTGAGCCATATCAGTAAATTAAATGCCACTGAGTTCCCGCGGCATTTTCCACTTCATTCTGCATTTAGAGAGAGAAAAAACACTGTTGACAGTCCAAGTAATGGATTGTTCCCCGCAGTAATTGCCCATTTCAGCAGACCCCAACCCTGGCAGGTGGGGGGCATTTCATCAATGTTCTCATCTCGAGCCAAAGTCAGACAGTTTGACAAAGGCTTAATTGCATTGGCCATAGCATCCAATATGATTTGTTCTACTTGATTAATGTAACTCCTTTCCCAAGGGCAGAGCACCCCCTGTAAAGTGCCAGTGTTCCTTGCACACTCCTGTCTGTGCTTAGCAGGAGCAAGAGCCCAGCATAGCCATGAATTCATCAGCAAAGAAGCACTGAGAAGGAGCTATATACAGGCAAGGCACCCTGCAGGGGTCTGGAAACAGAGGAGAACCAGACAAGCCCCATTTCCACCCCAGTTAGAGAGAATGACTAGAAAACAAAGTTCTGTGGTGGGTTTGGTAAAGCACAGCAAAGGAGGCCTGCTTAGGTATTAGGAGAGCGTGGAGGAGAGAATTCATTCCATCTGGGGAGGAAAATAGGAGGAGGATTAGGGGTAAGGCATATGGAAAGTTTTCAAGAGGAGGTGATAATGCCTTGAATCTTAAAGGACAAATAGGAAGTGTCTGAGACAAAACAGAAAGGAGATTCTGAGCAGAGGAACTAGCATGAGCAACGGCCTGGCAATGAGGAAGAGCATAACTCTTTGTTTTGGGAAACTTTATTTAGCTGTGACATAACTAAAGCGAAGGTATGGAAGAAGGAGAAGTCCAGTGTGTAGATGACAGTTCCCTGCAGAGGCACACTGTCCTTTAAATCTGAAAGGTGGGTAGAGCTCAGCATGCAGCAGTAGGAGAGTGTGGGAAGCACTCAAGAAGGGGAAGCATAGGGAGCTCCTGGCCTGCCAAAGCCAGGGGCCTCTGGACGCTGGAATATGGATAGGGTGCAGGAGCAAAGAAGGACCCACAGTGAAGCTGAAAAGCTAAGCAGGACAGAGCATGGAGGTTCTTCTAGACCATGTCAGGAATTTAGATGTTTATCCTAAGGGCAGCGGGGCACATTAAAGGGTATTGAATAATAGACATAGTCATATTTTTGTGTTTAAAAGATTGAGCTAGACTTCTGCTTATAGCCAATCTGAAGTGATGAGGACGGGAGTTACCCTCCCACATGAAACAAATTTAAAAAGCCAAGTATATGAAGCAACAGTTTTCAAGACAACAGACAACCAAGGACTGATTCACAAGAGACGTTGCAGGCAGTGGCAAAGGGAAGCAGGTAACCAGGTGGAGGAGCCCCACAGGCTGTCTGCAGTGAGGACCTGGAGATTAGAATCTGTGTGACAGAGAGGTCTGGAGTTTCCAGGGCAGTGATTGGAGAGGAGAGAGCGGCACAGAGAGGCTGCAGAGCATGCCCTCAGATCTTCAGCCGACAACTAATCTGCATATGAACATGAGAAACGTACCCAAAGCCAGGAAAAGAATCAAAGAAAGAAAGGATTAGTGCTCACAGTGCCCAGAATACACACCAGCTGGAAATAGTGCCTGTTCCCACCAGCCAGACTGGAAAAATTGCAGAAATTACCGAGCATTGAGTAATCTACACAAGACCTTGCCTCTATAGTGGGGAATGTTCTCTTCAGACTGAGCACTGTTCCAGTTTCACCCAACAGAGCTCAAAAGCAACACTCAAGAGTAAAGCTATTTCTGATTAATTTAACTTTGTCCCAGAACAAAGCTTAAGAATATTTATAGGAATACAAAAAAAAAAAAATCCAGCTCTCAACAAAGTAAAAATCACAATGTCTGATGTTCAATAAAAAATTATTAGGCATGCAAAGGAGCAGGAAAATATGACTTATAATGAAGGGATCCTTCAATCAATCAAAAGTGACCCCAAATTGACATAGATGTTGCAAAGACATTAAAAAATGATATTACAGTTGCCTTTCACATACTCAGAAAGTTAAGTAGAGACATAAGACACCCAAATCAAACTTCTAGAAGTAAAAGCTACAGTATGTGAGATCAAGAATATACTAGATGGAATTAATGGCAAATTAAACATTGCTGAAGAAAAAGTATTAGTAAACTTGAAGACATAATAATAGAAGCCGTGGAAAGTGAAACACAGAGATAAAAGACAATTTTGAAAAATGAACAGAATCAGTGAGCAATGGGACAACCTTAAGTGGCCTAATATATGTGTAATTGGAGTCTCCAATGTAGAGGACAGAGGTAGGACAGAAAAATGATTTGAAGAAATAATGACCAAAATTGTTCCAAATTTGATGAAAACCACAAACACAGTTCAAAGACAGTTGGTGAACACCAAGCACAAGAAACATGAAGAAAATTATAACAAAGAAAATCACAACCAAATTGTTCAAAATCTCTGACAAAACACTGAAAACAGCTGGAGGAAAAAAGATACATTACATGAAATAGAAAAAAGATAAAGATAAGGATGATGTCAAGAACAGTTCAAGTGAGACGACAGTAGAATAACCAAAAAAAGTACTGAAAGTAATATACCTGTCAATCTACTCCAAGCAAAAATATCTTTCAAAAAAAGCAAAATAAATAATTATTCAGAAATAGTAGAACTACAAGATTTTGTCACTAATAAAGCCACACTATTAGAAATGTAAAAATAAAATTATTTAGAAAGAAGGCAAATGATACCAGATAAAAATGAAGATCTATACAAAGGAATGAAACGCACTGGAAATGGTAACTACATAGATAAATGTATGAGATGTTTTCTTATTATTTGAATATCTTTAAAATGTAATTGACTGTTTAAACAAAAGTCAAAACAATCTAGTTTGGGATTTAAAACTCAAAAGTAAAATGTACAATAAACAAAAACAAAGTTTGGGAAGGGAGAAGTGGAAGTTTGGTATACTACTGTAAGAATCTTTATGTTATAAAATCATTTGTAAATGACTATAATAAAGTAAAGATGTAAGCAGTCACTAAATATGAAACAAAGAGTTATAGCAAATAAGCTAAAAGGGAATAAAAAGGAATCATGAAAACATCCTATCACTCCAAAAGAAAGCATTAACAGAAGGGAAAAGAAACAATGAATACATGGGTCAAAGAGAAAACATATAGTAGGATGGTAGGTTTAAACCTAAATCATGTAAGTAATCACACTAAATGTAAATGGTCTAAATAACCCTAAATATAATGCAGAGATTGTCACATTTTACTAAAAAGAAACAAAATTCCAATGGTATCCTGTGAATAGGAAACATACTTTAATACTTCAAGTCTAAAGACATAAATAAGCTAAAAGTGAAGGGATGCAACAAGTTATACACATTATTCACGGTAGTTACATTCTATAAAATTATCATGAACACTGAATTTGTGAATACTTAACTATTGTTTCTAGGTGAAATTGGGTGTGGCATGCGTGCATGGGTGTGTACACATATCTCACACAAATTATCATCTTGTTCTAGTAGATTCTATTTTATTTATTTGACAAAAGAGAAAATGAGGTTCAGAAGGATTAAGTGGCTGACCTGTGGCTGCTCTATTAACAGGTGCCAGAGCTGGGATTCAAATAGTGTCCAACTGGCCTCAGAGCCAAAACTTCCTGCACTGTACTGTGTTGCCACCTATCGGATCTATCCTCCTGTCATCTCTGTGTGACGCTGAAACAAAAAGGCAGAATGTCGCCTTGTTCAACCTCAGCTGGGAATATGGGTGTCAGGCAACTCAAATTTTTTGCCATTCCATGAATGTCTGAAAATAACTGTGAAAGTACCACAGACAATGACTTGGGGGTTACAAATCATTTTTCACTAGCAGAAGAATTTGCAAATACAGAATCTGCCAATAATGAGAATAGATTATACCATGCTAATATTAATCAAAAGAAAGCTGGAGTGGTTATCTTAATCAGAGCAGAATTTATAACAATTATATTATTAGAGATAAAAAGGCAATTTCATAACAATAAAGGGATCAATTCATTAAAAGGACATAACAGTTCTAAATATTTATACACCAAGTAACAGAACCTCAAAATACATAAGCAATTATGGATAAAGGTACAAGGAGAAATAAACAAATCTACAATTCTGGTCAGAGACTTTCATCTCTCTCTCTCTCAATATTTGATAGAACAGTTAGACATAAAATGGTAAAAATTTAAAACATTAGAACAACAGTATAATCAACTTGACTTAGTTGACATTTTGGAACATTCTACCCAACAACAGCAAAATACACCTTCTTTTCAAGTGCACACGGAACGTTTACTGAGATAGATGATATACTGGGCCATGATATTTTTAAGTTTCAGCACATGTAAAGGGATTCAAGTCGTGGAAACTACGTTCCCTGACCACAGTGGCACTGAATTAGAAATCAGTAATACAAATAATAACATATTTGATATGCTCAAATAGTTGAAAACTAAATAACATACTTCAAAATAACCCATATATTAAAGAACAAATCAAAAGGGGTATTATAAAGCATTTTGAGCTGAACGAAATGAAAAAGAACAGTGAACGTGGGAGGGCTAACACTGATTTAGAGACTTCTTATAAAACTACTGTAATTAAGTTTATGTGATTTTGTTGTAAAGATGTTTGTTTTTAATATTTAAAAAGTCAACTCTATGGTCTATGTAAAATGGAACACACAATAGCCAAGTGCTGAAGCACTGGCCTACTGGCTCTAGGATAAAAAGCAGGCCTTGTTGGCTGACTTTCAACTCCTGCAGGAGAATATGGACAGGAAGCCCCTGTGAGAATCAGGGGACCAGAGCCAGGTGTGCCAGTTCTAACAGCTCCATCATTTTCCAGAGGACGGGCCATACTAAGCCTCCACCTGGGGTGTGAAAGAGAGAAGAGAGAGCCCCAACCCTGGTCATGGTGCTGAAGATGGCTCTGGCCTGAGGACTAGGACTAGTTCAGCACCCTCCCTGCAGGACCAGAACTCCCAGAAGCCCATTAAACCTAGTTCTGAGGGGGGGTCCCAGAGGCCAAGCAGCACTAACAACAGAACTGCCAGACCCAGAAAAGTAGACAAAAAGCTGCAAGCTCAGGGTGAGCTGGCACACTAAGATTTCAAAGCACAAAGGGGAAACTCACATGTAAGTTAGCCAATAACTCAAGAGATGGGAGGAAAATACGGGAGAAATCGGAGAGCATCTTTGCAATCAGTATGTTTAAGATCTAAGAGGAAAAGAAGGAATAACATACACAAAAAAATAAAGAAAAACAGGAAGCTATGAAAAAATAGGTGGATGGCCATGAATCGGAAACAACTGGATGTGAAAAAGAACCAATTTGAAATTTTGGAGAGGAAAAATATATATTTAAATACAAAACCTCTGTAGCTAGCATAAACTGTAGACACAGGTGAAAGTCGAATTAGTGAAATTGGAAAACCATACAAAGGAATTTATCCGGAATACAGAGCAGAGACGAAAAATATGAAAGAGATGTATAAACATGGAGGATAGATTGAGGAGCTCCAAACTACTTCTAACAGGATTTTCATAACTAGAAAATAGAAGAGGTGGGACAGAGAGAAGATTTAAAGGAGGAGTCCCTGAGAAATCTCCAAAATTGAAGAGGGGCTCAGGTTCTCACACAGAAAGCACAAAGAGTGCTGCGTAGGAAAAATAACCAAAAATCCAAGTCTAAACATGCTGAACTTAAATTTCAAGCATCAAAGGATAAGGAAAATACTATAAAAGCTGCCAGAGGGCAGATACAGATTACTTACATAGAAGTGAATAAAAATATAAGAAAGAGCCAGTGTACACACTGTTTCAAAAATATTAAATGTAAAGAAAAATGGGAAAAGGAGGTATTAGCTAAAAGAGGACAAGGTATAGAAGGAATATTATTTATTAAATGGGAGAGACAACTGGTTAATAAATTATGGGGGGAAAGCTAATAAAGAGGCTAAATATAGGAGAGAAGGGATGAGCCAGAGAAGGTATCAAGGATGTGGGTGAAGGCATTGACCTGGTGGGACCCAGAGTCCTTGTGACTGGAAGGGAGGGGTGTGGGGAAGTGGAGAGGGGGGTTGGCCTGGAGTTGTGGGAGTTCCATTTCATCCCTGAAGTGGGAAGCGATACCCCTGAAAATAAGGAAAGGACAAAGCTGGTGATGCGGTAGGTCATTTATTCATTCCCCTATCATTTATAAAGCACCTACAGATACTAGGGACATACAGTGAACTGAGTGAGGACTCAGTCCTTGGGGCAGCTGTAGTGGGACTGAAACACACCAAAGGTTTAAAGAGGAGAGGAAAGGGAAAAGCAGGGACCATGGTTGCTGCTTTCCTAAACAGCCTTCATCTGTCAGCCTGACTTCAAAGACGGTGTGGGCCACTTTGGCATCACTAACGAGTAGCCCCAGCCAGCTCGGGGTGGGGGCACCCGGGGTGGGTGAAAATAAGGGTAAATCCTACCAGAGATGAGCACACTCTTCACCAGCCAAAGTCATGACCTGAGCTGTGCCTTGCTTTCTCACAGTACAGTTTTTCTTCTCCAGTGGTTCCATTCTGTGAAATTGGAAGTGACGTGGCTGGGATTCTTTTTTCTCAGAGACTCACTCTTTTATTCAAAAAATGTACAGAGCACCTTCTACATGCCAGGCACCATTGCGGGGGTTATCGTGAATTAAGCAGCCGTGTCCCCACCTCATGGAGCCCCATTGCAGTGGGGACAGGCAATGAACAATCAGCCTCCAGTGAACATGTAAATTACACAACTGTGAGGAGCTAAGCACCTTGCGGGCAAAGGAAAGCTGGAGCTAGAGCAGGAGCAGGGGAGGCTGAGGCTGCAGGGGGCAGGTGGCACCGTGAAGGCAGTAGGCAGGTCTCTAGAAGGTGGTATCTGAGCCTTCCAGGCACCTGAGGGTCCCGCCTTGCAGCTGTGAGGGAGGTGAGGTCTGTGGGCAGGGGTGCTGGCACTGTGCCTCTGAAGTGACCAGGAGCCAGTCGTACTGGCAGTGGCCAGGAGGCCAGTGTGGCTGAGGGGAGAGTATTAGGAGGTGAGGCTGGAGGTTGCTGGAACACACTCTGTCTCTTCTTTGGTGCCTGGATGAGCAAAGTAGTGTGGCAGGCAAGGGGAAGCCAGCCAGGAGGTAGAGGCCAACCACGCACAGCCCAGGGGCACAGACCCTGGTGCAGTCCCGAGGCCAAGGGCCACAGCGCTTCCCTGGCGGACTGTCACCCCATTCCAGGGACTCTGGGCCGAGGGAAGGGGAGTCAGACAGCTGAGGGGAGAGATGAATAAATCTCGAGGAGCGGCCTCCGAGTCAGAGTTTCCAGGGTGATTAAATGACCTGAGGCCCCTGGATCTGCATGATTGCCTGACCTGCTCTCCTTGTAAATATGGAGCTGTGTTGGGTGAGGATCAAATATTTCAAGTGTCCATCCCAGCTGAAGCCCTGAATATTAAAAAAAAAAAAAAAAAGAAAGAAAGAAAGAAAGAAAAAAAGAAAAAGGAAAAAAAAAAAAAACACGCATAAATCAGCCTTTCTGTATTTCATCTCGTAGAAACAGCAGGCTGCCCAAGTCCCGGTGAATCCGGGATCACATAATTAGATCTCACCAGCGCTTCACACACGGCTGTGTCAGAAGAAGGCCCGACTCCCAGATGGAGAGCTTTGTATGTCTCGCAGTGCTACTTCCCGTGGCCTCCAAACGCTGTTAGGATTAACGAGTGCATAGTTGGGGGCTGAGAAGATTGTTTTTATTGCATGTATTTTCTTTCATGCTCTGAAGCCATGAATGCCACAAAGTCTGCTGGTAGAAAATGATTACAGTATGACATAATTTTTCTCTGCCTTAAGAATGCACAGCAGCTGGATGTGAGCTGCGTGGTGCTGCCTGGACCACTTGGTATAAAGCAGTGTCTGATGCTCAGCCCAGGTCTCCACTTGGGCCAGAACAACCCAGGACAAAAGTCACCATTCCCCTGGGGACGTTCATTCTCTCCCAACATTTGTTTCATCCATATTTATTAAGGAGTTGATTCCCTGAAATTACTAACACACATAGTAGCAGAATTACTATGAATGTGGTGCTGTGTTTAAAGGGAGCTGTGTCTTTTCATATGGGAGGTTTTTACAAATGTTACCACTTTCAATCCCTAACATCTTTAAGAATTGTTTTTGCTGGCAGCAAGGTGGTGGATCCACAGTTGTAAGGTTCCAGTTTTGTAAACCTGGAAGCCCGGGCCTTCGACATGCAGGCACAGCAGCAGACGCGGGCAGATGGCAGCAGGGTGGTGGGCAGCTTCTCCTCCAGGCTGCTGCTGGGAGAAATGTCTGCTACTTTCTTCCTGCGGTTGTCTCCGGCCAAGGCAGCTGTCATATGCTCAGCCCTCACTCAGCAAGATCACGTACCCAGTGTGGAAACCAAGGACCAGCCGGGCGGGTTCAGGGGTCAAGAGTAACTAGAGTCAAGCTTGATCAGTTTACATGCAGTGATGCTTAATAATTCAGGGGACATCTTGAGGCCTCACTGAGATGCTTTTACAGGCTTTACTTTTATGGGCATTTTACAACCATATTTCAAAACCATATTTTCAAAATTTTTCTGAGTGCTTTAGCTCATCACAGCAGAGAAAATTAGTTAGAGCAGGAGTCTCCAACCTCCAAGCCACAGACCAATTCCAGTCCATGGCCTGTTAGGAACTGGGCCGCACAGCAGGTCGTGAGTGGTGGGTGAGCAAGGAAAGCTTCATCTGTATTTACAGCCCCTCCTCAATGCTTGCATTACCGCCTGAGCTCCACCACCTGTCAGATTAGCAGCAGCATTAGATTCTCACAGGAGTGCAAACCCTGCTGCACATATGCGGTATCTAGGTTGCACGCTCCTTATGAGAATCTAAAGGCTGATGATCTGTCACTGTCTCCCATCATCTCTAGATGGGACTGTCTAGTTGCAGGAAAACAAGCTCGGGGTCCCACTGATTCTATATTATGGTGAGCTGTATAATTATTTCACTATGTATTACAATGTAGTAATGATAGAAATAAAGTACATAATAAATGTAATGCACTTGAATCATCCCGAAACCCTCTCCTGCCCCAGTCTATGGAAAAATTGTCTTCCACGAAACGGGTCCTTGGTGCCAAAATGGTTGGGGACCGCTGACTTAAAGGACTTCATAGAACTGGGAACGTGCCCGTGTTCATGGCAACCTTGGCAAAGCTGTTTTAGCTCCACCTGAGGAAAGGGGTGTTTTGAGCCGTGGCAGGGCCGCCCTCATCCCTTGGGCTTTGGAAGATAGGAATGAATTTTCAGGGTTTCTTGGCGTATTTCTCCATCTGTGAAGTGGCCAGGTCTGGAGAAACATGAGAGAGAGGCTGTGAGTGCTCGAGGAGGGAGCCTGAGAAGAGTGTGCACTGCAGCTGCCTGGCAGGCCTGGCAGATTGCAAACTAACCTTTCATCCTGCTCTCTCTCCAACCCCGTCTCCAGCTGCCCACTCTGCAGCCCAGGCTCAGGACCGGCCAACTGCCACCGTGTCACCCCTGCGCACTCAGAACTCTCCATCCCGCCTGCCTGCCACCAGCCTCAGGCCTCACTCAGTGGTGTCCCCGCAGCACAGCCACCAGCCCCCAGTGCAGATGTGCCCGCGGCCGGCCATCCCCCTCACATCAGCAGCATCAGCCATCACACCTCCCAATGTCAGTGCCGCCAACCTCAACGGGGAGGCTGGAGGGGGGCCCATCGGTGTTCTGTCCACATCCAGCCCCACCAACACAGGATGCAAACTAGACGAGAAGAAAAGTGAAAAGGTAAGAGGCTCGTCCTGGACGAGCCCTGAGCTCGAGGCCAGCTGCTTACTGTAACTCTTTGGCACTAGATGGCAGTGGCATTTGTGCAATTGAAGCTTGAATGTGGGCACCAAATGCCTGCCCCTAGATGAACCAGGCGTGTGACAGAGAGGGAGCCAAACCACCACAGCAGCTGGTTGGAGAGGAATCAGGCAGGCCTTCGGTGCTGGCAGGGCCAACGCAAGTCCAGCTACATTTCTCATGCAAATTAGAAAAAGGTGTCCCCTCTTGAAAATGCCTTAGTTCCATCTGTTGTAAAATCATTGTAATATACTCATTTTGTTAGAACGAGATATTTATTGCCACGTGCTGGGATATTGTAATGATAAATATATGAATGTACATGTGCAGTGTGAACAGCACCCACTCCCTTTAATATGTCATCCTTGTGCAGTCCACAACCTGTTAACCATATGGGACAGGCCTATTTCCTGAGTAGCAATGAGAAGGAACAGGAGAATGCTGACCTGATAGCTGATGTGTTTTTTAGCTATTGTTTTAGCCATGAAGTGCTGATTTCATAAAAGAAAATCTGGGCCAGGCACGGTGGCTCAAGCCTTTAATCCCAGCACTTTGGGAGGCTGAGGCAGGCGGATCACCTGAGCTCAGGAGTTTGAGACCAGCCTGGCCAACATCTCTATCTCTACTATCTCTACTAAAAATATAAAAATTAACCAGGCATGGTGGCAGGCGCCTGTAATCCCAGCTACCCAGGAGGCTGAGGCAGGAGAATCACTGGAAACTGGGGGACAGAGACTGCAGTGAGCTGAGATTGTGCCACTGCACTCCAACCTGGACAACAGAGCAAGACTGCATCTCGAACAAAAAAAAGAAAGAAAATCTGAGTCTAAGAAACTTGTTCCAGTTGCCACCCAGCTAGACATTAGATTAATCAGGATGAGAATCCAGATTTCCAAATCAGTGCTGTCCAACAGAAACATAATGCAAGCCACAAATCGAATTTTAAATTTTCTAGTAGCCACATTTTTAAAAAGTAAAATTCATTTTAAAATAAATTTAAAAGGTAAAATTCATTTTAATAGCCTATTCTGTTAAACCCAATATCCACAATATTATTGTTTCAACATCTAACCTATATTTTAAAATTGTTGATGAGATATTTTGCTGGTTTTTTTACATGAAGTTTTTGGAAGCCCATGTGAAATCCAGTAAGCAATTCTCCAGGGCTCAGGGCCCACGCACTGCCTGAGACTGTATCCCTAGGGCGTTGGACTGGGTCCTGGGCAGGGAGCCACTCTGTGTATTGGCCTTGCTGCCTGAACGGTTTAGGCATTGTTCTGTCTTGGCTTGACTGATTCTGTGGGTCTTTTGACATCTTTCCATATAAAATCAGTCTTTGGATCAGGATGTCTTAGCCAGGGCTTAGATGGGCACCCTGGACACTAGATGGTGTGTTCCAGGCAGGGACAGCCTCTCTCTCTTTCTCGAGGCCATTGCCAAACACAGCACTGACTTGGCGGGCTCTCTGCCCATCACCCTGGAGGCAGGCCGTGCTCCCCTGTCCTCAGCATGAGCCAGGAGTGCTGCAGACGTGGGCCACACCAAGTTCTGCAGGGCCTCAGCACCTCCTGTGTTACTCAGTCCAGAGCGATGGTTGTTCCTGTGCTGACTGGTGTGGCAGAGGCATGCAGCTAGCAAAGCTCAGGTCTGCTCCAGCCTAACAGGGCACCTGGCATGAAGGGCCACAGCTGCTCTGTGTTTTGTGTCTGTCTGTCTGTTTGAAGAACAGTTCAGTCTTGAATCTGTTCCCTTCTACCCTGCAGCTCTTGTTATGAGATGTGACTGGGTCTCATCATGGGGGAGACGTGGGATTCACAGTCCTACCCTCTCACTTAAACATTCTTCCTTCTTCCCAGCTGCTCAGGAACAACCGGGGCAGACTTGGAAAGTGGGGGCTGTAATAGTTCCTTCAGCATTTCTGGTTCTTTGCACAAGAATTCCCTCTCTCTGGTTTGTGAAACAAATGGGACTGGCTTCAATACGACCATTGCTGAGTGGGTTTCTATGACATTGAGTCCTGTAGGAATCTACATGGAGGACAATGCTCTTCCCCGTCACCCACCTAAGTGTGAAGCTAATGAACACCAGCTGGGTCTGTTCCTAGCCTGCCTGTTAGACGCTTTGCAACTATTTCACTCTCACTTATGATTTATGCCCTCTAACAGTTGTCCTATATCAGCAAAGAGCAGTTGAGTCCAAAGGACACCCCAACATCCCTCTTGATGAAAGGCACCATGCAGGGACACGCTGTCATGCAGGGAAAGCTGCACATACAGTGGCTCAGCCTCCTCCTCCCCTGGCAGCTCCCGAGCCTCTGTGGGCAGCAGGAGTGCGCAGGCCACGCTTGGGGCTGGGCACATGCTGTGGGCACACAGGGAGCAGTCCACGCTGCACTCCAGGCAGGAGGGGAAGTGGTTTTTGTGAGGCCGTGTGAGCTTGTGCCCAGAGGTTCAGTAAACCCCAGCGGAGAAGCACCTCGCCCTCGCACACGTTGTGTGTGCTTTTCATTCCCACCTCTCGTAACCAACAAAGACAAGCACTGTCTACAAAACCACCTGTGAACATTTTTCCCATCTGTGTTCCCACTTGAATTTCTCCTAATTTGCAGCAAGGCCCAAGGCATCTACAGCTGCCATTTGTAGCAGAAGAGCAGAGATGATGGTCATTTTAGTCCACTGCTCAGAAGCAAGTGAGCCTGTGTGACAGCTGGGCTGGGCTAGGGGGGCTGGGGCCAGCACACTCCCTGCAGGCCGCTTCCTGGGCCCCAGCCCGCCATGACTACACTGAACAGCCTTCCTAACTTTGGGCAACTTGATCATAGATGTACACATGTCTGATTATGGCAAAGGTTTTTTAAAGCATTTGGCAGTATTCTCCAGTCTGTTTCTGTTAAATTTTCTTTGGGAAAAGACAGTGAGCTCCTCGCTTCCATGTCCACTGAGACACACACCTCAGTGTGGCGCAGTTTCCTAGCACCAGTGCTGCTAAATTCCACCCAGGCCCTTCCATGCATATACCACAGAGAAGTCAGGGTTGATGCAGCTCCTGGGCGCTATAGAGTAGGGAGTAGTTTTCTCCTAGGAGCATGGGAGATGTATGCACCATATCCCTGAGTGTGGAGAAGGAAGAGGCCCCAAAACCAGCTCTGTGTTGTATGGTGTCAGTGGCTATGGTTGAGGTCCCAGGAGGCTGGTGCCGGGAGGCTGGTCCCAGGAGGCTGGTCCCAGGAGGCTGGTCCTTGGGAGACTGGTGCCAGGAGGCTGGTCCCGGGAGGCTAGTGACAGGAGGCTGGTGCCAGGAGGCTGATGCCCAGGAGGCTGATCCCGGGAGGCTGGTCCCCGGGAAACTGGTCCCCAGGAGGCTGGTGCTCTGCTGCTATATCCAGGGGGATTCGGCCTTTGAACTCTGCTTCCTGCATGGCCCGATGTGGTGTGGAGGCCTCTGGGGATAATACAAGTGCAGACAGAGTGGCAGTTCTTTCTACAGACCCAGTCCTGAACCAGAGCTCCTCTCTGGGCCGAGGCATCTGCCGGACTATGCAGGGACCTCTGCAGCCTACTTGCCCAGGTCTCTTCCCACCCACCTGCCTGATCATATTGCTCCCTGCAGGGGCTGCCCTGTGGCCAGGCCCCCAACACCCACAAATTACACAGTAGAGCCCAAATCTGGTTTTAAAAGGTGGTCTTCAGGATTTAAGTTATCCTTTTGCACTTAAAAATGAATTTTGTGCTTGAAACGACCATGGAACACTACCTATTGTATCCATCCGTGACAGTTTTCTGGTTTTGAAACTGTATGAGCGCATCAGCACCAGGTGATATGAACCCTCAGGGTACCTAAGTCCAGGGGAGAGTCACCCAGAAGAGAAGGGTGCCAGTGCCTGCCAATGGGCTGCGTGCAGTCGGCATCCCTAACCACCCGGCCGGCCATCCCTCATTCCCTTATTTGTGCCCCAATCCCCGACTCATCTGTGTATTGCAAGGAGCATGAGGATGTACCTGGCAGAGCGCAGGCACGCGGTTCATAGTGAGGGAAAGATCAACCCTGGCCTGGAGGAGCCAGAGTGTAGTACAGGCTGCTGTACAGGTAAACAGGCGATTGATTGCAGGAGAGGGCGGGTGACAGACCTGCGTGTAGGAACAGAGGGTCACCGAAAAAGGCGCCTGGCCAGCCCAGGTCAGGGGAGGCTTCCTGGGGCACAGGTGGGAGGATCCTCGGCTGAGGGCCAGCCGGAGCAGAGGCCAGAGGACATGGCCCGAAGGTGAGGGCCAGGGATGGAAAAGGTAGCAGGCAGCCCTAGGAGGGACTCATTGCCAGCCTCTCAGCACTGCAAAATCTGCCAAGCACTGGGCAGTAGGGTGCCATGGGTGCCATGAGGCCATGAGTGGTGCTTCTTGCTTCCTCGGGGTTCTGAGCCCTTGCTGTCCCTGTGCAGTTGACCAAGTCCACACGGTGAGAGCGCTCCTGCCAGCCACCTGACTTCTGTGGAGCCCTCTCCTTGGTGCTGAGGTTCCCCGAGGCTCTGGCCGGGCCATGAACTCCACAGCAGCATTCTTCAAATGATCAGTCCAGTGGATTGGGACCACATTTGTATTTAGATTGGACGGGATAAACAGAATGAAACAGGGTAGCATAGATCTTCATGCTGAGCGTACAGTAGGGACGGTACACTGGGGAACTTCTGTGTTGTTGTGTGTGAGTTCTGACATAAAACTTAATTCAAAAACATCTCAAAGCCTTGGGCCGACAGCCCCTGCCCGTAGAAGGCACCTGGTGATGACTGTAGACTAAAGAGAATTGGAAAAAATGCTGCCAGTACGTTTTCACTCTCATAACTTATGGGAAATTCTTTGTGGGCCAGAAAAAAAAAAGGGGGTAACTTTCCTTTTTGGGGTGTGGCAGTTTTTGCTTCAGTGAGTAATAGAATATTGAAACTTGAAAGGGCCTCTAAAGATGTTTTATATTAAACTCCCCATTTTCCATGATGTTCCTGAGGCTCAGAGACCTTGAGAGACTTGCCTGGGGCCACACAGCATCGGCACTGGAGCTGGCACAGGAATGCTGGCCTCTCGCCTCCTGTGTTGGGTCCAAGTGCTGACTGTGGTGACCTCCCAGTCCCTGGGAGACGATGGCCTGTCCAGGAGTCCCACAGTGAGACGTCCAGGGTAGCTCCTGGCAGGAGACCATGAGGTTGGCCTTGCGGGGAGAATGGGCCCTAGGTGTCTGCCTTCTGGGTCCACATTGGACCCAACCACAGCCAGAACCCATGCAACAGTGAATCACTGACCAAGTCCGTGTGGACGGCATGACCTATGTCATCAAGATTCTGCAAACCCAATTTGGTGTGAAAGGAACAGAGGACCTGACAAGAGTGACCCATAATAGTGGCAGCAAGTCCTGGTCTGGAGCATGGAAGCTGTGGGACACATATATGCACCCACCCATTCAATATATGTATAATCTCATATATATATATGTGTGTTTCATATGTCATATACACTTATGATATGACATAGGAGTGTGAAAACTCCTATATTTTTAGTGAAAACCCAGGAACATCCAATCGGAAGAAATCTTGAGGATGAAGCTCTTTTTAGTAGCCAGGCAGCTCTCCCTAAAGTGAAGAATTGCTGGCTTATAAATGTATTTCCTCTTTAGTAGAGGCACCCTGCAATAGGTAGACCCTTACTCGTCTATCCTACTTCTGCTGACAGGCAGCATGGGAAGCCAGCCGCTGCCAGCTTTCATGCCAGCTTCTCCAGGGTTACTAGCCCTATTCACTTCCAAAGTGACAGCTACACTCTGCCGGCACAGGCTGGCCACATGCTCCCACCAGCCAGGGTGGGGAGGGGCCTGCTGTCACCTGCAGACACTGGCATCAGAGGTAGAAGGGGCTGGATCTGGCCTCACCCAGAACTGAGCTCACCCACATGGGAACCATCTTATGGGTCTTAGGGGAGACCTGCCCCCCAGCTTGCTCGCGGAGCCCCTCAGCCCATGCTCTGTCGCCAGGTGCAGCCACAGCCTGATGCATCCCTGGGCTCCCAGGCCCATGGGGGGCTTGGGAACCTCGGGTCTGCCCCACAGCAAAGTCACTGAGGAGTCTCACGGTCAGCCATGGGCCATGGAAACCACCTCCGCCCTGGCCACTCGGGCCCGGCAGCTCTGCTGGCCAGTGGCATTGGCGTTGGCTGGGTAGAAGGGCTCACAGAGTCAGCCCCATGTGGCTGGGAGCACCAGTGACTCGAGGTCCTCTTCCTGTTGCCCCATTATCAGGCTGTCTCCTGAGGGATAAGGGGAGCCAGCGTGCGTAGCTGAAAATGAACCCATCCCGAAAGCATTAATCCCAGCTGCCAAAAAGCATTCTGAAGTTTTCCAGACAGCCTTTTTTGGACGGCGTAAACTGCTGGAGCATCGCTTCCCTGATGACAAGAGTGGCAACCTCTTTCTCTAAGTTAGGAATGTCCTGTCAGAGCACAGGCCCTGAGTGGGGCAGGGCAGTGGCCCAGCCTGGTCTGAGCAGAGGTCAGTGGTGGCCTGGAGGCTTCTCTTGTTATCTGCGCCCTCCCAGGACAGCAAGTGAAGCTGGCTGTCCGCAGTTCTCCTGTAGAAACTCCATGGCCTCTGCATTGGGATGAGACTTCTGGATCTCAGCGTGGTTGTGAGTGCTGGTGACCCTTTCAGGGTACAAATGTGGACATGAGGTCCAGAGAGGCAAGCTGACCTGCCCAAGGCCACGTGACAAGTAGGGCACTGGGAATGAAACCAGGTTCCATAGTACCCACAAGTGCCCACTCCCCATTCTCTGCTTCTGCTGGTTAGCTCCTCCTCTGGGGAGAAGAGCCTGGAGCTCATGCCGCTGAGCCTTGAGGAAGTGGCAGGAACGAGGGAAGGAGCAGGAGCCGCGGTCATCTCAACAGCCAGTGAAGCTTGAATTTGGAGAAGGAAGACACAGTGGATGAATCAGCACGGAGGGTGGACCTGGGGTCAGCTGCCTGGTGTAAATCAGGTCTCCTGTTTACCAGCTGTGTGACTTCAAGCAAGCTCCTCCACCTGTGCCTCAGTTTCCACATCTGTGAAATGGGGATGATGGCACCTACCACCATGAGTTGTTGGGAAGAGTAAATTTAGTTAATTTGATGAATGCATAGCATAGTATTCCGGACAAAAATATTAGAAATTATTATTAAGAATTTGATAGTTAATTGGAGTCTGGATCCCAGAAGAATTATATGATCCATGCAGATATAAAACTTATATCCCTGAGGCTTCTCTAAAAGATCAAAGAGGGGTTTAATTTTGTTATATATATATATATATGTATGTGTATACATAAATATATATACTTATAAGTATGTGTATATATAAATATATACTTATAAGGATATATATACATATAAAATACATATACTTGTGTGTGTATATATATACATATATATACACACACACTTATCCATCAACAAATGGAGAGATGTAGGCTACTCAGAAGGGAGCCCTAATTGGTTGGTGCAAGCTATGTGTGAAATGTCATTTATTTATCTCCTCAATCCCTGGAGATTCCATTTCCTGGTTCACTTATCCTATGTCCGCCAAGAAACACAAATAGAAAACGATGTTTAAGATTGCAGTTCTATACCTGACCTATAGCCTGAACAATGAAGGGAACTCAAGAAAACTATTATTCAGAAGTAGGGTTTCAACTGCAAAGCATTAAACCAAAATCCATCTTTAAAATCCATCTTTTCTTTAGAAAAAGAAAAGGATTTGTGAGTCACGTGTAATCGTTGTGAGGGTTCTGCCACCCTCTCCAAAGGGCACCGACTAATAACGAATAACTGATCAGGATTACCGTGAAATCCTACACTCTAGTGCCACATGAGCTGGACAAGCAAGCGATGCGTGTGACAATGTGGTTGGGGCGGGCAATGCACACACTTCATGGTCGGGAGCCCCTGGCACAACTCGATTCCCATGTCAAGTCTAGATTCTGTTCTGCAAAATTCTACTGCTGTGACTGCCTTCTTTTTCAACTGATATATTATCACAGTGCTTTCAAAGACATAGGATTTCTTTCCAGCCGTCCATGCCCAGAAAAACTCAGTGATGGCATCAGTTCAAAAGAAAAACAAGCACATGTCCCATAAACTACATCAGAAGGTCATGCCCACACATCGGACCCAGCCGTCTGTCCCTCCCAGAAGGCAACCAAGTCAGCATGGCGGGGCATCTCTGAACATTCCACAGCACTTGCCAGTGCTCTCCATTTTGGTCCCATAACTGAGGGCAATGCCGAGAAAGAACACAGAGTGCTGGGTTTGGCATTCTGTTTATTGTGGTTTTATTTTGTTGGTTTTTTATTTCAGGCACTCAGGCCATGGGGTGGGGAGCCGGGGAGGGCACTCTGTCACCTCACGGGAATAAGACAGCTTCGTACCATCATCTCCTTCTAGAGGAAGTCACTCCTGGGACAGTTTGGTTTTTATTCACCTGATAAGTTATGTGCTTGCTTGGTAATTCCTTCCAGGCCGCATCTTAATAAATTACAAGACACATTTGTATATAGCATAAGAATGAAACTCATTAATCTTTTCAGAGGATTCACACTCTATCTGGATCTCAAATAGAACCAATAGGTCAACCTCATGAAAGTGTTATTCCTATAGGATTTCTTTGTAAGACCAGCAGAAATGGCTAGATTTATGGCTTCATCAACTGCCTTCTTTCGTTTTGTCATTCTTTTTTTTTATTATTATACCTTAAGTTCTAGGGTACATGTGCACAATGTGCAGGTTTGTTACATATGTATACATGTGCCATGTTGGTGTGCTGTACCCATTAACTCGTCATTTACATTAGGTGTATCTCCTAATGCTATCCCTCCCCCCTCCCCCCTCCCCACAACAGGCCCCGGTGTGTGATGTTCCCCTTCCTTTGTCCAAGTGATCTCATTGTTCAATTCCCACCTATGAGTGAGAACATGCGGTGTTTGGTTTTCTGTTCTTGCGATAGTTTGCTGAGAATGATGGTTTCCAGCTGCATCCATGTCCCTACAAAGGACATGAACTCATCCTTTTTTATGGCTGCATAGTATTCCATGCTGTATATGTGCCACATTTTCTTAATCGAGTCTGTCATTGATGGACATTTGGGTTGGTTCCAAGTCTTTGCTATTGTGAACAGTGCTGCAATAAACATACGCATCACCTGCTTTCTACCTCTTATTTATTCTCTCCTTCACTTTAAAGTCACCTTACAACTCCCCTAGACTTCAGTTTGTTTAGTGTTAAGATGGGAATAATGTCTTTTTCTACTAATGGAAATATTATGAAAATTAGTTATTGGTTTGTATCAGTCAGGGGTCTCCAGAGAAACAGAACCAGCAGGAGAGAGAGAGAGAGAAAGAGAGAGAGAGGTCTTAAGAGAGAGATAATGTATTTATTTTAAGGAATTATGTGATTGTGGAGGCTGGCAAGTCTGAAATCTGTGGGGCAGCCCAGCAGGCTGGACCCTCAGTCAGGGGTTGCTGTGCAGTCTTGAGGCAGGAAATCATTGTCCACAGGATGCCTCTGATTGCTTTTAAGGCCTTCAGCTGATTGGGCGAGGCCCACCCACATTATCAAGGTATGTACTTTCAGTAATCTCCTTTACTTAAGGTAAACTGACTGTAGATATTAACACATTTGCAAAATGCCTTCATAGCAACATCTAGATTAGTGTTTGCTCAAACAACTGGGTACCTGCCTAGCTACACTGACATAAAACTCACCTTCACTGTCCACCCTTTGTCAGCTTGACATCTCCCTAAACTATACTTAGTTTCTACATAAAGACAAAAGCAAAGTCATACTTCTGCCTAACATGATGATACAACAAGCCTGAGTACACCAAGAGTGCACACGCCCTTCCCAGAAGAGGATTCAGTCTTTGAGTGATGCTTCCTCTTCTCCTTGATATCCTGTAACTTAAATACTATCATATAATAATAATGTCATATAAAAGTCAGTGCAACTTATATTACATGGTGAGATAGAAGAAAACAAAGGTACTGCTTAATGTACACATTCACACAGACATATTCATAACAAAATAGGAGGAAACACAACAATTACAATCCTCATTTCTGTAACTGTTCACATGGTCATGGCTGGTATTTATAATTACTTTGTCTGCTATCCAATCTGTATTCCCCTTCCCTTCAGAAAGCGCCTCAGCTAGGCATGGACCCTTACCTAGTGGGGTGACCCAAACCTTCACTCCTGAAGGGTCTGGGCCATTTGTAATCCTGTCTGGATTGGGTGGTTACAGTTTTCCATTGACCTCAGTCACGGGGCATTGTGATTGAGAGCGCACTAGGAGACACCCTAAGAGATCCGCTGTATCCCAGACATGCTGTTGCCCACGTCTACTATGGAGGGCCGTCCAGTTTCCCGCAGTGGTCAGGATCGGTCACCCCAGCCAGCACAGCAGTTCCCATTTTTGCCTTTGATTCCAAAGCACATGGATCCCAAAGCGGCTGGGTGGCAGTCTTGACTTGCAGCTCAGTGGAATCGTTGTGGTGTTTCCTGGTGGCAGCATTCCTCCCCCTGGAACCAAGACCTCTAGACTAGTAGAACATAATGTTGTGAGAACAAGAAGCAGACATTTTGCTAGTGGGTCCCTGGGGATCATAGTGAGTGGTGCCACTCCCCTTTCTGCCCCGTGATTCCTGGGCCCATGAGTCCTGGCTGTAGGAGAAATAGCACCATATATTGGATGCTGATTCAGAGCATACCGAGCCTTCTGGAGAATATTGCCCCAGCCCTGCAAGGGACTGTCACCCAGCTGGTGCTGTAACTGAGTCTTCAAAAGGTCATTCCACCATTCTGTCAAGCCAGCTGCCAGCACGATGGGGAGCCTGGTAGAGCCAGTGAGTTCCATGCGCCTGAGTCCATCGCTGCACTTCATTTGCTATGGAGTGAGCTCTTCAGTCAGAAGCAGTGCTGTGCGGAATACCGTGATGGTGGCTAAGGCATTCTGAAGTCCGTGGATATTCACTTTGGCAGAAGCATTGTGCGTAGGGAAGACAAATCCATATCTAGAGTGGATAGTGTCTATTCCAGTAAGGACAAAACACCACTGTCCCTTCCTTGATGGAGGTGGTTCAAGGTAGTCACCTTGCCCCCAGGTGGATGTGACCATCCCAGGGAGTGGTGCCATGCTGAGGACTCCCTGCTGCTCTCTGCTGCTGGTAGTTTGGATCCAGTGGTGGCCGTAGCCAGGCTGGCCTTGATGAGTGGAAATCCATGATGCTGAGCCCATGTGTCACCTCCATCCACAATGGCCACTCTATTCGTGGGTCCACTGGGCAATGACAGGAATGGCTGAGGAAAGAGGCTCAGTCATTGACTGCACTCCCCGGAATCCCATCTGTGGAATTACTAAAGTCCTCCTCTGCGGAGGTCACCCTTTGGTGAGCATTTAAATGGGACACAAATTTCACCACATGTTTTCCCATTCAGAGAGGTTTTTTCACATGTGCTTTTCTTTTCTTTTTTTTTTTTTTTTGAGACGGAGTCTCACTCTGTCGCCCAGGCTGAAGTGCAGTGGCCGGATCTCAGCTCACTGCAAGCTCCGCCTCCCGAGTTTATGCCATTCTCCTGCCTCAGCCTCCCGAGTAGCTGGGACTACAGGCGCCCGCCACCTCGCCCGGCTAGTTTTTGTATTTTTTTTTTTTTTGTAGAGACGGGGTTTCACCGGGTTAGCCAGGGTGGTCTCGATCTCCTGACCTCGTGATCCGCCCATCTCGGCCTCCCAAAGTGCTGGGATTACAGGCTTGAGCCACCGCGCCCAGCCAACACATGCGCTTTTCTAATTTCCTTGTCACCAGTTTTCCAATTACGTTTCTCCCAAGTCCCTGAACAACCAGCCAAACCATTGGCCACAGCCTGTGAATCATTAAACAATCACACTTCTAGCCACTTCTCCTTGCAAGCAAAGTGCACAACCAGGTGCACTCCTCAAAGTTCTGCCCACTGAGAGGCTTTCCCTTCACTGCTGTCCCTCAGGGATGTCCCAGAGAGGGGCTGCAATGCTGCAGCTGTCCACTTTCAGGTGGTGCCTGCATATGGTGCAGAAACATCTGTGAACCAGGCTCAAGTCTTATCTTCCTGTGTGATCCAATGGAACTGTCCTGGAGGCCACAGGTGCAGGCTGGATGAGAGAAGGCAGCATAGCCGGAGTGGGGATCATGGGGACTATGGGCATTTTAGGCCGCTTCTTCATGTAACTTACTGGTACCTTCAGGACCTGCTCTAGCCCGATCATGTACCCACCCTTCCATTTGGCCCTGGAATGCTGCTGCGCACACCCAGCTTTATGCTTGGTGGGTCAGATAACACCAGCTCACAGTGGGCAGCTCTGGTTGCATGGTAATTGGTGGCTCATGGTCAAGCATTTAGTCTCCACCACAAGGCCCACTGGCAGACCAAGAACTATCTCTTAGAAAGAGTATAGTTGTCCTTGGAAGACAGCAAAGGCGTGCTCCAAAATCCTAAAAACCTGCACTGTGATTCACCTGCCAAAGGCCTCACATAGCATCCCTGTCTGCCACAGTAGTGCCTCAGGCACCATTGGGTCTGCTGGGTCGTGTGGCCCAAGGGGTAGAGCATCTTGCACAGCAGCCTGGACCTGTTTCAGAGCCTTGTTTTGTTTTGTTTTGTTTTGGGTTCCTCTCAAAACTATCAATTTTGGGGGTCACTTTATAAATGGGCCAAATTAGTATACCCATCTGAGGAGGATATTGTCTCCAAAAATTCAAAGAGCCCCACTCAGTTTTTTTACTCTGGCTTTAGGAGGGGCTAGATGCAACCACTTTTTCTCTACCTTACAAGGAATGTCTCAGTGTGCCCCCACACCACCAAACCCCTAGAAACTTCACTGAGGTAGAAGTCCCTTGAATTTTAATTCGATCGATTTCCCATCCTCTGACATGCAGGCGTCTTACCAACAAATCTAGAGTGGTTGCTACTTCTTGCTCACTAGGTCCAGTCAGCACAAGGCCATCAATGTCAAGGGCCATTTGCCATTAGGAAGGCAAAGGTGATCACCATCCCTGCACACTATTTTGTGACACAGAGTTGGAGAATTGATCTACCCCTGTGGTGCTTGCTGGCCTAGCCTGCTGAAAGCAAACCGCTTCAGTCTTTAGTAACAAAAAAAGCATTTGCCAGATTAATCACTGCATACCAGATACCAAGAGGTGTGGTGGGTTAATTTGCTTAAACAGTGAAATATTGTTTGGCATCTGCAATTGGAGTCACCACCTGGTTAAGTTTATGATAATCCTGTCATTCTCCATGATCCGTCTGTCTTTTGCACAGGGCAGACAGGAGAGCTGAATAGGGATGTGGTGAGAATCACCACCCCTGTATCCTTCAAGTCTTTGATGGTGGCACTAATCTCTGCAGTACCTCTAGGAATGCGTATTGCTTTTGTTTTACCATTTTCTGAAATAGAGACAGGTTAGTGGTTTCCACTGGCCTTTCTTGCATAACAGCCCTCGCTCCACAGGTCAGGAAACTAGTGTGAGGATTCTGCCTGCTGTTGAGTAAGTCTAGGCCGATGATGCATTTCAGAACTGGAGAAAACCCGCAGGATGGGTTCAGGGCCACACTTGAACCATTGTGAGAAGGACATGAGATAAAACTCCACTGATCACCTTTGCTCCATAAGCCCGTCCCTGACTGGCAGACCATAGTGACGTTTGGCTCGCGTGAACTTAGGGTCAGTTCAGATCCAGTGTCCAGCAGTCCCTGAAAACTCTGATTATTTTCTTTTCCCTAATGCGCAGTCACCCTGTTAGGGTAGATCCCTTTGGGGAAGCCTGAAAGAAAGATTAGCAGTGTAAGTTTTTGGTATGGCGCTGGGGTCTTTCCTCAAGGAGACCTAACCTGTAAATTCTAGGGATTCTGGGTCTGAAAAGTAGCTGAAGTCTGGGGATTGATTGAAGGGCTGCAACTCTGTTTTGTGATTCAAGTTATACTTATGTTCACTAGACCTAGAACTCTTCTGTTTATACAGCTCAAGTAAGAATGTAGTAGACAGCCCATCTATTTCTCTTCCAGGAAAATAATGGACTGCCTGTTGCCAGTTGATTACTGCCTTGACTGTGCTGTCTGTTTTGGTAACTTGTCTCATGGTATTACCGCCTGGTCGGCCTTGTCTTTGGTAATTATGTGCCTCTCTGTGGGCCCTGCCCCCCTCCCTCTGGGGCCCGGTCACTTCCAGGTTTCCCAGCTCCATGGCCGTAGTTCCCACTGTAAGGTCCAGCTTATGGAGAAGTGTGAGCCCAGAACTTTTCAAGGGTGCAAGGACTCCCCTTACACATCTGTTTCTCATGGTCGTGGTGAAAGGCGTGTCCTCTGGACCCTCCTGGGATGGGAGGAAATACTAGTTACTTCCAATTTCTGAGTATTGTGCAACTTGGTAACAAACAGGGATTCTGGAAGCAATGGGGAAGAAGCCATCAGTCCCCCAGGCTCACAAAAGAGGAGATGTTCATGTCCGTTTCCACTGCAGTCAAGCTACCCGAAGCTTTTAACACCTTGAAGAGACCTGGCTGCAAATGTTTGTATTAGGAACGTGCTAAGATCATGGAGAAGGATGCCCCTGTGACATGGAGAGTTGCAAGGGAATTGTCCCTCAGTGCAGGCAGGCCCCTTTCTCCCTGTCACAACTGATTCCCTGAGCTGGGCTTTCAGGACTCTGATTGCCAGGGGGTGGTGTAGACAGGGCAGGGGTGAACATTCAGAGTCTTCTCTTAGGAAGAGGCACCTGTACAAAGTGTTCCTGGCAAGAGGTCACCAGAAGAGGAAGGAGAGACCCTCGCTCAGGAGGGTCCCCAATTCACAGAATATAGCTCTAGAAAGAAGAGAGAGCAGATGGCATCTGTGCTGGTAGACTCGCCAGCCCCCACCCTGCCGGCAGGCCGGCTGCAGCATTTTTACAGAGGATCATTCAGGTTCTTCTAAAATACCTCCAGGGACAAGAGCTCACCACTTAATGAGGGGTTTGTTTTATGGCTGGACTGACCTATTGAAAGATTCATCGTCTTGTTGGGCAGAATCTACAGAGTCTACACACATAGATACACATCCACACACAGATACACACGCATGCCTACATACATATACACATATACATGTGAACACATACAATAACATTCACGTGCAATAAGCATATTCATGTACATACATCTACATGAATACACAACATACATACACATACAAACATGACTACATGTGCACATATACATGTGCGTATAAAATACATGTGCACACGTGTAAACATGTATACACATATGCAGGTGCATACACAAACACATGCATGCATGCATAGCCTTACATACATACACATCCTGCAGAGTTGATCCACTTCTGCCAACTCTACTCCCTCACAATCAATTTCCTCTTCTAAAAATAGCCCTTCTGATATTGGAAGTCATCCTTCCAAGACTTTTTTTGAAGAGACTTTATTTTTAGAGCAAATTTAGGTTCACAGAAAAATTGAGCAGGAAATGCAGAAAGTCCTCATATACTCCCTGCTCCCACGCATGCGCAACCTCTTCTACTATCAGTGGCCTGCACCAAAGTGATACATGTGTCAGGATTAATGAACCTACCTTGACACATCATTACCCAATGTCCATAGTTTACATTACGGTTCACTCTTGGTGTTATTCAATCTATGGGTTTTGACAAATGTATAATGACATGTGTCCCCCATTATAGGATCATACAGAATAGTTTGACTGCCCTGAAAATCCTCTGTGCTCTGCCTGTTGATCACTCTTTCCCATCTAACTCCTGGCAACCACTGACCTTTTTACTGTCTTCATAGATTTGCATTTTACAGATTGTTATACAACTGGAATCATACACCATGTTGTCGCCTTTTTGCATTGGCTTATTTTATTTAGTGATAAGCATTTACGTTTCCTCCGTGTCTTCTCATAGATTAGTAGCTCAATTCTTTTTAGCACTGAATAATACTCCATTGTCCAGATGTACCACAGTTTATTTATCATTTACCTACCAAAGGACATCTTAGTTGCTTCCCAGTTTTGGCAGTTATGAATACAGCCGCTGTAAACATCTTGTGTGGATTTTTATGTGGACATAAATTTGGATAAATACCAAGAAGGGAGATTTCTACAAGTATGCAAGAGTATGTGCTGAGACTGGTAAAAGTACGTTTAGTTTTGAAAGAAACTGCCAACTCTCTTCCAAAGTGGCTGCACCATTTTGCTTTCCTACCCGCAGTGAATGAGAGTTCTCATGGCTTCATGTCCTCACCAGCATTCAGTGTTGTCAATGTTTTGGATTTTTGCCATCCTAATAGATATGTAGTGGTCTCTCATTGTTATTATACTTTGCAATTCCCTAGTGACGTCTGTATTAGGCCATTCTTGTACTGCTATAAAGAAATACCTGAGACCGGGTAGTTTATAAAGAAAAGAGGTTTAATTGACTATAGTTCCGCAGGCTGTACAGGAAGCATAGCAGCTTTTGCTTCTGGGGAGACCTCAGGAAGCTTCCAAGCATGGCAGAAGACAAAGGGGGAGCAAGGAGTCTCACATGGCAGAAGCAGGAGCAAGAGAGAGGGAGGAGGTGCCATATACCTTTAAACAATCAGATCTCATGAGAGCTCACTCACTGTCACGAGGAGAGCACCAAGAGGATGGTGCTAAATCATTGGTGAGAATCTACTTCCATGATCCAGTCACCTCCCACCAGACCCCGCCTCCAGCACTGGGGATTACAATTCAACATGAGATATGGTGGGGACATAGATCTGAACCATATCAACATATAACGCTGAGCATCTTCTCATATACGTATTTGCTACCTGTACTTTTTTTTTTTTTTTTTTTTCTTTTGAGACGGAGTCTTGCTCTGTCGCCGAGGCCGGCGTGCAGTGTCATGATCTTGGCTCACTGCCACCTCCACCTCCCGGGTTCAAGCGATTCTCCTGCCTCAGCCTCCCGAATAGCTGGGACTACAGGTCCCCACCACCATGCCCAGCTAATTTTTTGTATTTTTAGTAGAGACGGAGTTTCACCATTTTTGCCAGAATGGTCTTGATCTCCTGACCTCGTGATCCACCCGCCTCGGCCTCCCAAAGTGCTGGGATTACAGGCATGAGTCCTGTGCCCGGCCTGTATATCTTTTTTAATGAGATGTCTGTTTAGATCTTTGCTGAGTTTGTAATTGGGTTGTTTCTTTTCTTATGAAGTTTTAAGAATTCTTTGTATATTTTAGATATACCATAGTTTTCTTTTGCAAATATTTTCTCTCAGTCTGTGACTTGTTTTCTCATTCTCTTGACAGTATCTTTTTCAGAACACAAGTTAGTAATTTTCATGGAGTCCAGTTTAACTATTTCATGATTGTGTCTTTGGCGTTTTATCTTAAAAGGCACCACTAAGCCTAAGGTCCTCTAGATTTTCCTATATGTTATCTTCTAGGAGTTTTGTAGTTTTGCATTTTACGTTTAGGTCCACAATTCATTTTGAGTGCGTGTCTATATGTGTGTGTCTATACGTGTGCATGTGTGTATCTATATGTATGTATGTCTATATGTGTGTGTATCTATATGTGTGTGCATGTCTATACATGTGCATCTGTATATCTATGTGTGTATGTGTGTCTATGTGTATATATGCATGTATGTGTGTGTCTATATGTGTGTGTGTATGTGTGTGTATGTCTCCATACTCTGTGAAAGAGAGAAAGAGGCTGCATATTTTAAGGATTAGGCTGAGAACCCTCCTGCTCCGCTGGTGGAAATGTAAAATGGCACAACTATTTGGGAAAATAGTTCAGCAATTTTTTAAGAAGTTAAACATGCCACTTATCACTTAGCCGTTCCACTCTTAGGAGAAGCAGACACACAGGCCTACACAAAGGCTCCTGCATGAGGGATCCGTAGCAGCTTTATTTGTGACAGCCTCAGACTGGAAATGGCCCAGATGTCAATCAGCCTATGAATGCATGCACAGACAATGGCTCAACCCTGCAAAGGGGCACAACCCAGCAAGAAAAAGAAACCAGTTGCTGATACACACAGCAATGGAAGGGAGGCGCAAAATTGGTCAAGAACGAGACAGAAAGCAGAATAGCCACTGGAGGGCCCCATGTCTATAAAACTTTGGAAAATGCACACCCATGTTTAGTGACAGAAAGCAGCTGGGGGGTTTCCTGGGGGCTGGAAGAGGCCCTGGAAGGATGGCAGGACTGGGAGGCCTAGGCCCACGGTGAGGGCGGCGGAAATGCACATCGCCCAGATAGTGGGGCTGCTGCAGGGGGTTCTGCTATGTCAAAACTTGTCAAATACATATTTTTGAAAGTTAAGACAGCACTTTATTTTTAAAAAGAACATAACGTATTTTTGTGAATATATAGATTTTAGAGCCAGAAGAAAGGATGAGCATGATTTCCATATCTATTTGAGAATGCGCATTTGAAGCAGCTCCTCTCTGATTTAATCCCACTGGGCACCTTTCTCCTGATCTGACCGTTCTGCAGTCCCCTGGCAGCAGTCAGCACAGGCTGCACACACGGAGGAATGGAGCCAGGCTGAGCACCCTCTGCCCTCATTCACATCCCTCGCAGACCTCACATGCCCGTAGCCAGCCACACCAACACCCCAGGGCGCACATGCTCCACCTCTGTGCATGCTGCTGGGGCAGAGGCAGAGAGACCCTGGAGGACCTCCTCAGAGCAGCAAACATTTCAGCCCAGAAGTGACACACATCACATTTGCCCACAAAGGTTCCCACAACTCATTAATCAAAACTAGCTAGATACAGTCGTGTGTCATTTAACAAAGGGGATATGTTCTGAGAAGTGTGTTGTTTGGTGATTTTGTCTTGTGAACATCACAGAGTGGACTCATGCAAACCTAGGTGGCACAGCCTACGACATACCTAGCTGTGTGGTGTAGCCTCTGGCTCCTGGGCTGAAACCTGCACAGCATGTGACTGTGTTGAATACCGTAGGCAACTGTAACACAGCGGCAAGTACCGTGTGTCTAAACACAGCGGCAAGTACCATGTGTCTAAACATAGCTAAACATAGGACGAGGAATGTGTTGCACTGTGATGTTACAACAGCTGCGACATCACTAGGCAACAGGAATTTTTCAGTTTCACTGTCATCTTATGAGAACCCCGTTGTGGTCTGTCATTGACCAAAACGTCCTTATGTAACACATCATGTTACTTGGTCCCACTGAATCTCAGAGGGGGCCGGAAGCAAAATGTTTCCATGTGCCTGGCAAGAAATGAGCACAGTGACCAGTCAGGATAAGAAAGAGGTTAGGCCCGGCGTGGTGGCTCATGCCTGTAATCCCAGTACTTTGGGAGGCCAAGGCAGGTGGATCATTTGAGGTCAGGAGTTCGAAACCAGCCTGGCCAACATGGTGAAACCCTGTCTCTACTAAAAAAAAAATTAGCCGAGCGTGGTGGCGGGCATCTGTAATCCCAGCTACTCAGGAGGCTGAGGCAGGTTAATCGCTTGAGCCTGGGAGGCGGAGTTTGCAGTAAGCCAAGATCACGCCAATGCACTCCAGCCTGGGCAACAAAGCAAGACTGTCTCAAAAAAAAAAAAAAAAGTTAAATTCAGAGCTACTTCTCATGGTGACGTTTTTAACCCTCTATGACTTTGATACTGGAACTGCCTTCCCAGTTAGTGGTGGTCTCCTGGGGCTACCAGATGCATGTCAACCTCAAGGTCTTTTAAAGGGCTCCAGCCACTGGTCTTGGCTCAGGAGGCTGTGGGAGCAGGGCCAGGCATGTAAGCTGAGAATACAGGCTGTGCAGGACCTGAAGTGTGGCTTTGCACCTTGCAGCCCAAGCCATGCCTTTCTTTTCCACCCCAAGAATCCAGGCCCCTGCAGCATTCCATAGCACATGCTTACACAGCATTTTCCTTCTTTGCATTGTGCATTATCCCAGAATATTCTTGGATGAGTGAGAATTTATCAGGAGAGAAGGGCCTGGATCTAACTAAACCCTAAAGACGCCACCTCACTGTGTCCTCCACTCTGCGTCCTAGGGTGTGTGGCATAGGGCTGGGCCCCTGTGGCCCTTTACTAGCCCCAGTGCTTTGCTTTGGAGCTGGAACTGCCCGCCTGGTCTGCTGCTTTTCCAGGCATGGGTCTGCTGCTCTGTTGAGGAAGGGTTTGACAATAATGCCTGTTGTGCAGGAGCCACACTAATGTGTGCAGTGGGATGGTCTTCTGTGGCCTAATTTCATCAAAGCACAAAACTTAGGCTGCCTAGAAAATAACAGTTAATGTGTCCTCTGTGTGTGACTTCTCCTAGGTGGGCTGGCAGTGGGAGCTGGGCCCCAGTCGCTCAGAGTGACATCGCAGCACTGGTCTTGTGTACTTCTGATTGAGAACAAATCCACAAGCTCCAGAAACCCAACAAGCAAATAGTAATAAGGTTGGCAGAACTCTGAAAAGCTTAACCATTATGTTTTTGCTGAACAAAAGAATCCCCCAGATCTCATGAAGAAAAGCCAGAAAACTGTGCTTTTCCTCAGAAGGTAGATCCGAATTTTTTCAGCCACTGGTTATGTGTGCAGTTTGGGGCCAGGTGTTTGTCCACTGTAACCACAACCTCAGACTTTCTTCTGTGGGGGGTCTGAGCCCGTACAGCAGTGTTCTCAGAGCACTTTCCAGGACACGTGAGCTGTAAGATGAACCCATGAGCAGATAGGCTTGATCCTGCAAGCTGGAGTTACTTAGTGTTGATCATTTCATTCTTCGTGCATCCTGTTTGAGGGTTAGCTGAGCCTGTTCTGGTGGTGGGCAAGCACAGAGCCGTCTTCTGGCTAATGAAAACAAATCCACCTTCTCAACCACGAGGATTCCTGGTCCCCTCTGGGGTGGCAGGGCCCTGTATCCTCACCAAAGGCTCTGCGACCTCACCACAAAAAGAGATGAGATTACTTTGGAATGATTTGTTTCCTCATCAATAAGTCATAGGCGTTAGAAGGATGACCCACAGCACCCTGCAGCTCTAGCCACATGTGAAGCCATGCTTGCCTTTCGGGTAGACTCCCGTGCCATCTGTAAGATCATCTTCTCCAGAGTTTTGCTGGATCTCAACAAGTCCCTGGAAGCACCTTGTCGATCTTTGGTTCTCAGAATTTGCCCTTCCTTACTGCACATCTGGGGAGACACCATCCACTTGAGTGTAGTTGCCCTCTGGTCATTCATTTATTTTTCATCTATTGACTTAAAATATTTGTGGAGCACCCACTTTGGGACACGCCCTGGCTCAGTTCTCTGGGTCCAGAGCTGAACAAGGTGGTCTGGAGGAGGACAGGCAGTTACATCACGCTCCCTGGACTGGCTCTGACAGTGCCATGCATGGGGTGCCTAGAAACTGCTGCATCCCGGGCTGGTGGAGGATGGGTCATCACAGAAGTAGCAGAGCCAGAGGTGCAGATGTGTAGGAAGTAGAGGCCTCGACTCAGCCACCCCTGTTCCACAGGCCACAGCTTGGAGAGACCTTTTACAGGGAAGTCAGCTCGCAGCAAACAAAGGGTGTTGACATTTCATTCCTTCTTCCTCTTGATAAGAAATCTCTTCTGTTGCCTGAGGCAGAGTCAGCATACTAGTCAATTTTCACACTGCTGTAAAGAAATACCAGAGACTAGGCTGGGTGTGGTGGCTCATGCCTGTAATCCCAGCACTTTGAGAGGCCGAGGAGGGCAGATCACTTGAAATCAGGAGTTCGAGACCAGCCTAGCCAACATGGTGAAACCCCATCTCCACTAAAAACACAAAAATTAGTTGGATGTGGTGGTGGGTGCCTCTAATCCCAGGTATTCGGGAGGCTAAGGCAGGAGACTCGCTTGAACCCAGGGAGCAGAGTTTGCAGTGAGCTGAGATCATGCCATTGCACTCCAGCCTAAGCAACAGTCTCTGTCTCAAAAAAAAAAAAAAAAAAAAAAGAAAGGAAGAAATACCTGAGACTGGGTAATATATAAAGGAAAGAAGTTTGATAGACTCTCAGTTTCAGCTGGGGGTGCCACAGGAAACTTACAATCATGGCGGAACGCAAAGGGAAAGCAAGCACCTTCTTCACAAGGCAGCAGGAGAGAGAAGAGAAAGTGAAGGAGGAAGAACCCCTCATAAAACCGTCGGATCTCATGAGAACTCACTCATTATCACAAGAAGAGCGTGGGAGAAACTGACCCCGTGATCCAGTCCCCTCCCTCCAGGTCCCTCCTTGACACATGGGGATTACAATTCTAGATGAGATTTGGGTGGGAACACAGAGCCAAACCTATGAGTCAGTGGCAAAATTCATCATTGGAACAGCTCATGCAGGCCCAGACACTGTTGTATTTCATGGGTGAGGAGGTTGCTGTCCAAGCCACCTGCTCCAGGACACATGCTCTTTCTTTTTCACTCACCCCCTTGCTGTCTCAGCCTCACACACCCAATAAGACGGTCCCAAGAGCTTAGCCATAGGAGATAGACTAATGCACCGCCCTGGATAGCTTGTCCTACCTTTTAGCATGGAGCATGTCTTGTTAAAACTTTTTCCACACTCTCTTTGCTGAGACTATGCAGACACAGGGAGAGCAGACACCTGGCAGTTCTCTAGAAGGCGGGGGCTGTGTGGACAGCAGTTCATGTAACTTGGTCGGAAGCAGGCCATATTCCTCCATGGTTATATTGGCAATTCAGGGAGAAGCAGAGTCCTGGGCCCCCTGCACTCTGTGGTCCTGTAGCAGAGTGTGCACCTTTATTCTGACATCTCAGCTTCTTTCAAATTCCCATCCTTTTCTAATTATTATTAATTGGATTGTTAATTATTATTAATTAGTTAATGTGATTAACAACCACCCATGACCTCATGGTGGCAGCTCCTTATAGAAATGTAGGAGTAGTCCCCAGTTAAAAATCAGATAAGGATAAAAGCCCACATCAGGGCACTTATTCAGGGAGGTGCCGCCTGGCCAGGGTCTGGGCTGCTTCAGCAAGACGGTGGCAGAAGAGGACCCGGCCAGGGGCCTCCTGGGCCCCCATCACCTGCACTGTCGGTGGTCTCGGGCCAGTGTGCACGCAGGGTGTCCTGGAAGCAGCCTTCCTTAAGAAGCACAGAAAGAGGAAATCCAAACCGTGCTGCAGAGCTTGCAGGGCTTCCCAACAGGGCTTGGTAAGCCAGCAGCCAGCAGGAAGGGCTTGTGGAAAGAAGAGCTTTGATTTATGGCCGCTGCCTCAGAAACCCCAATCCAATGGAGGAACTGACCTGCAGCTGCCTTCTGGTTGGATGAAGCAATTTCCATCCATCTGTTTCATTTAAAAAAAAAAAAATTCAGGAAGTATGTGAGCTTGCCATACCTGACTAAATAATAGTGTGTTTAATTTTTCCTGTTTCATTCCAGACATCTTTCAGAAGGAGGCCAGATTTTACAGAGATTTCATCTGAATGCATTCCATTTGATCTAATAATTTATGGCTGTGTTGTATTTGTCCTACAGAAAGCCAGCCAGAGGCCTGTTGGAAATCCAGCACAAGGCAAAGTTATCCTAATGGACAGGGCCGTGACACACCCAGACATATCCCAGGGCGGGCAGTGCTGCTCCAGCCTCTTATTTCTGTCCGTCCTACCTTTGGCCTAATCTCCTTTAAAGCAATTTTAAATGAATGAATGTGATGCTATAAATTCTACCCGACTCGTGGGGCCTTTCCTACCTGAGTGAAAAGATAATGTGTTGGCTGAGATGGCAAGGAGACAGGGTCACATGGTGTTGCAGCCTCTCAGATGCTGAGTCCCAAAGAATCTGAAGAGAACTGAGAGCCTAGCATTTAATCCTCCCTCGTTTAACAGCATTAACCCAAGTTAACTCTTGCAAAGCTCTGTGATGGGTTTTCCCAGGGAAGCAGCTTCCTGCCTGGACATACGAGCGCCTCACACAGGCCTGGGCTGGCCCCATTCTATGCCTGGGCACCACTGGGAGCCTGGAGCTGGGGCTGGGCCCTGAGGAGCCAGAGCCTCTTGGCCGTGGGTAGCTGTGCCTGGGCTTGTGGCCATTTACCAAGCACATGTTGACATCACGTTCAGCATAGGGCATGCTCTGGGGCCCCCATCAGCACTTGATACCAAATCGGGACAAATGCAATGAGGTCTGAGCCCCTATTGTATTTGGGGAGGCTGTGGGAGAGGTAAAATAGCAGATACGGGCGATAAAGAAGGCCTGAGCAACAGAGCCATGCCTGGCTTAGAGCGACAGAGAGGAGAGAGAAATAAACCCTCCCTAACTGTTCATCCAAGATTCAGAGAAGGTGGTCTCTGAATGGGACCTAAAGCACAAACAAGGTTCAAGGGGGAGGGATGAGGGAGGACATATATCCCAGGTGGAGGGAGGAGGCAGCGTGCCATGTCCTGCTGCCCTGCCCGGCTCACTCAGCCACACACCCCACCTGCTCCTGCCTGCCCCAGGGTACCTCCTCCCCTGTACTACTGAGCCTGAGAGGCTTCTGAGCCCCCTATGCACAGCCACCACCTTAGCCGTGGGCTGTGTCTTCCTTGGGGTGTCCCTGAACCGCTCTCCTTGTGCTGCTCGATCATCAGCAGTGCTGTCGTTACCCCTAGGGTAATGCTGCCCTCCCACAGGGGCAGGAAGTCTTCATAGACTATCCTGGAAGGTGCTGGAGGCCGGTGAGGTTATGACATGAGCCTTGGTGCTGGAGACTTTCTGTGCCTCTGTGTGGCCTCCTCACCTTTGGTTTTGGGGTTCGTGGCTTCCATCTGATGCACAGACTGGGCTGGGCTGAGGGAGGTGGCAGGTGTTCAGAAGACGCAGGTGGCCAGGGAAGCTCGGCTGCACCTGCACAAGAGCACACACCCGTGTGGCGGCAGGTGTAAACCATGCAGTGGCTCTCTAGGGAGGTGAGTGAGGGCACATTTGTCTGCGGCAGTCCTTTTGCTGTGGGAGAGAGCTGAAGTTTTGAGTCAGGCAGTTAGTTATGTGTCAGGCTGTTTGAGAAGAGAAACCCCTGTGGGTTTCTGTGAGCCATTTGGGCTGTAAGTTTGAGCTAGCCGCGTCTAACAGAGCTCTTCCTCTAACAGAGGGATGGGCTGTTTCCACTGTGGATGCAGCTTGCTACTGATGGGAACCTAGGCGGTCCGGAGCAGGCCATGATCCCTGGGGACAGGTGGCAGCAGTGCAAGGCCCTCGGTTGGCCTGAGGCTGGGATTACAGTCCAAATCGAATGGGGCTTATAGCCATGGGCACAGTGTCCCTGCTTCAGACCTACCCGGCTCGGGCAGGGGAGGAGAACACAGGTGAAATTCCAGAAGCTTCCCGCTGGCCTGCCCTGGTCAGCATCGGGCCAGCCCCTAGCTTTTCTTCAAAGTGTCACAGATACTTCACACCGTCACAGGAAACAGTGGGGCAGGGCTGGATGGCTCCAGTGACCCGAGGCCCTGCACACCCTGGGACAGGAAGCACAGCAGGACTGACAACAAGTGCCCAGGGCCAGCGCCCTGAGTGCACCAAACTACACTCACTCATAGTCCAGCAACCCTCCAGAGCCAGCAGGGAAGGGCAGCACCCCTCCCTGAATCACAGACATTAAAATAGCACCTTTCGGTGTTACCTTGTTTTTTGTGTTTTGTTTTTTTGAGATGGAGTCTCGCTGTGTCACCAGGCTGGAGTACAGTGGTGCAATCTCTGCTCACTGCAACTGCTACCTCCCAGGTTCGAGCGATCCTTCTGCCTCGGCCTCTCCAGTAGCTGGGACTACAGGTGCACACCACCACGCCCAGCTAACTTTTTGTATTTTTAGTAGAGATGGGATTTCACTATGTTGGCCAGGCTGGTCTCGTTCTCTTGACCTCGTGATCCACCCGCCTCAGTCTCCCAAAGTGCTGGGATTACAGGCGTGAGCCACCAAGCCCGGCCTCAGTGTTACTTTAAATCTCCACGGCTATAGGACCATTGTGTCTGCCAAATTGACTCTTCGTTTCCCCACCTCCTCATGCTCCAAAGCAAACCCACGCAAAGTGGCTACCAGTCCCCCTGCCTCCCAGGAACTGTTCAGAATTTAGTACCTGCAGCTTCTTGGGTCTTAAAGCAAAAGCTGAGAGAGGAATGGGCCTAGAGGTAGCCTGGGGCGTTGAAGCCACTCACCTACTTCTGCATCATACACTTGGCTGTGGGCAGGGACAGGGACACATGCCACAGAGCCTGACACCTGCCCTGTAGCCAGGGCTTCTCAACCTTGGCACTGTCAGAGCCAGATAATCCTCTGTTTTGAGGACTGTGCTCTGCATTGTAGGATGTCGAGCACCCCGATTTCTACCTTGTGGATACCAGTAGCACGCTGCTGCACCCCAGCGATGACAGCGGAAAATATCTCCAAATGTTGCCAAATGGTTCCTTGGGGGCAGAATCACCCTGGTTGAATTCCTGGTTCCTCTGAAACAGTGACTGAGTGTCAGCACCCTGGGGCCCGGCTGGCTCTGCCCTGGGCTGTGCTGGTATTGATTACCTTAAGCAACTCATTTCTCTTTCCAAATCTTCAGAAGCTTCACCTTCATCAACAAAAGAGCCCTAGGCCGACTATAAAACTTCCTGCGGTGAAATTAAGCTTATTGGAGCTGACTCTTCTTGCTTAGCTGAAACTGTGTGCCTGTCGATCAGTAAGTCCTGGAGATGGGCTGTGCCCAGAGTTAGCGATACTGTACTATATGCTTAGAAACTTGCAAGAGGGCAGATCTCAGGTTAAGTATTCTTACCAAAATAAGATGAGATTATTTAAAATTCGCTTATTTTTGCTTATTAGCATAGCAAAGGCTGGAGAAGGCTGTACAAGAGATAAGCTGTTACCTGAGTCCTCCACTCAGCCCTGCCCCCACCAGGCCTGCTAGCACCCTGCAGCACCGCGTTCTCCAGACAAAGTAGGGTTGTGGGCGCAGTGCCCATGGGGCTCAAGTGAAGACCAGATGAGATCATGTATGTGTCAGTCCTTTGACAACAGTGCCTAACCCCAAGGTGAGGCACTGGGTAGCCCCTGGGTGAGGTACTGGGTGGCCCCTAGGGGAGGTACTGGGTGGCCCCTGGCGGAGGTGGTAGTACTCAAATCCCATCAGACTCTTCAGACAATGTTCATACAGTGAGATCTAGAACACAAGATATTTGGACCTTCGGGTGAAGCCTGGCTCTACCGTGTCGAAGGCTAAAGGATCCTGGACTTTCCTCTAAGCTCTCGGGCTCTTCATGAGCCTCAAACTCATGGTTATGAAGTGATTGTGTTACAGGAAAGGGGTCCCGATCCAGATCCCAAGAGAGGGTTCTTGGATCTCCTGCAAGAAAGAATTCAGGGCGAGTCTGTAAAGTGAAAGCAGGTTTGTTAGGAAAGTAAAGGAATAAAAGAATGGCTATTCCATAGACAGCAGCCCTGAGGGCTACTGGTTGCCCATTTTTATGGTTGTTTCTTGACGATAAGCTAAACAAGGGGTGGATTATTCACACACACCCCCTTGTTAAGCCATATCGGGTAACTTCCTGACATTGCCATGGCATTTGTAGACTGTCATGGCGCTCCTGGGAGTGTGGCAGTGAGGACGACCAGAGGTCACCCTCATCACCACCTTGGTTTTGGTGGGACTTAGCTAGCTTCTTTACTCCCACCTGTTTTATCAGCAGGGTCTTTATCCCCTGTACCTTGTGCTGACCTTCTGTGACTTAGAATGCCTCAACTGTCTGGAAATGCAACCCAGTAGGTCTCAGCCTCATTTTACCTAGCCCCTACTCAAGATGGAGTTGCTATGGTTCAAACACCTCTGACAATTGGCCTGAATGACTGTGGGCCTAGAACTGGAAATCCTTGAAGCTTACTGCACTCGCCTGGGTTGCACACCCTCACATGGTGACTGTCAGGAACTGGCCCAGAGCCGGGAGAAGTCACGCCCCGTTCCTGCACAGGAGTAACCTTCACACCCAAAGACCATGCCGCTCTCTGCCCTCCATGAAAAAAGTGACAGGCATATGGGCCCACCACACTCATTCATTCCCCGCAGCCACTGTTCTTGGAGGCTCCTCCATTCTTATCTCCCCAACCCAAACTCAAAGTCTCGTAAAGGGCATAGAGTTCTCCCAGCTGTGGGCTGAGAGGCCCCGTCTAGCCAGACACATGCTGGGGTGAGACCAGGAGAGCCTCTCCTGGCAGGAAGAGGGCAGTTAAAGGGATTGGGGTCACAGCGCCTATTGTAGTCCCCTGAGCTGCTATAACAAAATTCCACAGATCGGGGCGGGGGGGGGGGGGGGGGGGTGGGGGGGGGGGGGGGTGTGTGTGTGTCCGTGTGTGTGTGTGTCCGTGTGCATGTGTGTTGGTGAGGGATGTCAGCAACAGGAAGTCATTTCCCACAGTTTTGCGGGCTGTAAGTCTGAGATCCAGACACCACAGATTCGGTGTCTGGTGAGGACTGGCTCATAGACTGGTTCATAGACAGTGCCTTCTCACCGCGTCCTCACATGGTCAATAGGGCAAGGGAGCTCTCACAACCCAATCGTCTCCCAGACACCCCACCTCCTAAGACTATCACACCAGGGGTTGGGGTTGACATGGCTTTGGGGAACACGTGCATTCAAGTGTAACAGCCCCACACCCTTGGCGTGGACTTGCAGGAAAGAGCCTGCCCTGCCTTTGCTGGAGGGTTCCTGCAAGGGCCTCCTCCTCACCTCTCCCCCCTGCTCATGAAGTATTACTGGAATGATGAGAAAGCTGAGAGAGTCCCTGGGGAGGAGGTCCCTGAGAGTCCCATCCACCACAGAGAAGAAGGGGCCCTGAGGGCTTTGAGCTCTACAGCGGGAGAGGAGCTGCCTGATTGGAGGCAGCCTTTGGGGCAGGCGATTCTAGCGTGTTTTATGACCTGACAGCCTTGTTAAGTTTCACACATCAGCTCTGGCTCCCACTGTATTTTTCATTCCTTCTCTCTCTCAGTTCCCATAAAGCCATCTAGCTGTCTATATGATACATTCAAACATGCCCAGTTTGGATTCCCCGGGCTGTCTGAAAATGTGTCCTCTGAGTAAAATCCTTTTCCCTCAATCCCCAGTTACACCTTTAAATCAAGATGGGCCTCCAGTTTCTAAACACCCCATCAGTGTGAGATGGTACCTGGTTGGCTTTTAAGACCCTGTGATTTGGTTTGATTGTATTCGGTTATCTAGATGTCTTCATGCTTTCCGTGAAAATATACTGAGGTTCAGTCCTTGGCATTTCTCCTTGCAGAATTCTTCTCCTCTGTTATTTGGATGTCTGGTATCCCTACAATTATACATGCTTCAATATTTCTGTCAACTTTTCCTAAGAAGTTTGTTGGAATATGCTTTCATTTTTCCATCCCACACTTGTTTATCAAAAATACAGTGTGGTGGGGAAGGGAGACGGGGGAGAGTCTGAGCTAGTAGGTGAGATCGTCATACTCAGAGGCCATGTGACGGGCTTATCCCGTATGATAAATATGGGTTGGGTCTAGCCCTGGGAAGCTCATGACAGGTCAGAATGAAACCCACTCCAGTTACTTTTGCTGCATAACAAATCATCTCAAAACTCAGTGGCTTAAGACAATAGTTTCTTTGTGAAACTCAGGGATCCTGTGGGTTGGGAATTAGGGTGGGCGTGACAAGAAGGCTGTCTCTTCACCTCGTTTAGGCCTTAGCTGAGAGGACCTGCAGGCTTCGAGGTTTGCTGGCGGGGGCTGCAGCCTCCTGGAGGTGGGCAGGCTTGTGTGTCTGGCGGGTGGCATTGGCAGCTGGCTGGAACCTTGGCTGGGCTGCAGGTCAGAGCACCAGGCACACGCTTCTCGCGTGGACGGCATGAGCTTCCTCACAACGTGGCGACTGGGTTCCGAGAGTGAGTACATGGCCTGCCCTCGGCCTTGCCTCGCGGTCACGCAGTGGCATCTCCCCCGAGCCCTGTTTGTGGAGGATGTCACAAGAGGTCTGCCCAGCCCACAGGATGGCGACACGGTCCTGTGACTTAGTTAGGGAAGCGCCAAGGTCTTTTTGTAGAGGGGAGCTGGTGAGTGGAGAGAGTGTTGTGACTGTATTTAGAAAATACAATTTGCCACATGATCTAAGATTCCCTTTTAGCTCTGTGACCTGTCATTCTTTCCTTGAGTTCAGTAGGAACATTTCTTGTCTGGCACAGCTGCCTCGGTTTGGTACTTTTTAGTTAAGTGCGAAAATTAGTTCCACCATGTCTGTTCTCCCCGGGGAGTCGGGATGTCCAGCTCCCACTGGCCTCATGGGCAGAGGAAGCTGCGGTCGGGGCAGGGCCAGGTGTGCCCATACGAGACTCTGCAGCCCAAGGCCGGGGCTCAGGGCTCTGCTCGCACAGGCAGAGCCCTGCACCCTTGTCTCCTCATTTTTCAAAAACGAATTAAATGATCATTTTTTTAGTGTTAGGAAGGAGGGAATGAACCCCCTTGTGAACCTACTAAAAGCCAATTATCCACACTGCTCTCAACTTCGCAATTCTACGGGTTTCGCAGACCGCCCAAACCATCCACAGACCACTGATGAAGACCCTGGGACTCACTACCTCAGAGCCTTCATGCGGCAGCACCTAACCCACCTGCAGCTGCGAGGCACGAGGATCTCCCTGGAGCTGTTGCTGCAGCCCAGCCCCGTTTTGCTGACAGCCCCTCTGCAGCCCAGTGGTATGCAGGTGACACAGCCCCAGAGGCCACGCGTCATCGCAGCCTGAGGGAAGCAGTGGTTTCAACCCTGCTGTGGGTTGAGGACAGTTGTCTAGAGGAAAAGACCCTATCCCTGGCACTTCTCCTTTAGCTGAGAGGTGATACTTTCTTTTCCAACATAGTGAGAAAGTAATACTTTCTTATCACCCACATTAAGACATCTGCTTTCAGGAAAGAAGGCATCGTGCCCAACATCCGCATGGCACCAAACGTCTGTACTGTAGCCTTGTTGATGACCAGAGCAGGCAAGGCGGTGTCTCCCAGGTGCCTGGCACTTGAGCCCCACGTTTGATCCCCACAGCCACCCTCTGTGGCAGGTGCTGCCACTCTCCCCAGTTTACAGATGGGGGAACTGAACAGAAGACATAGGGCATTTGTTCAAGGGTACACAGCTGGTGAGAAGTGAAGCCAGCTAAGATGGCCAGGAGGCTGAGAAAAAGAGAGTAACAAGGAGAGGAGACTAACAGATGCCAGCCCCTGTTAGTCTTGAGGGTGCCAAGGTCCTAGGGAGGTGACATCAGACCAGCTGAATTAGCATCTCGGGGGCAGCCAACACTTGTCACTCAGGAAGTCTCGCAGGGCAGAGGTCATCCCGAGCAGCCATGGGGTGCTCTCTGCTGCCCTCTGGGAGGAGGAGGAGGATGGAGATGAACAGCGCTGTACTGGCATGTGGAGGGGTGGAGCACACTGGGCACAGGCTCCTAGCCGCTGTCTTGGTCTCACTCCCCTCCTCTCCTCCTCGATCCCCTGGGCTCACCTGGCTGCTTGCCTGGGCACAATGACCTGGGACATTATGACCTCCAGCTCTCTCTAGGTGGGACCTCGTGGAGGGTGGTTCCCTGTTCTCTAGCTTGGAGCTTGGGGCATCTGTGGACGGTTTGATTTTTGTGGTTTCTGTCTTAAAAGAATGTCTAGAAGAAGCGGCAGGTAAAAAGCCTGGAGCTCACTGGACAGTTGGGTTAGAGATACTTCAGCCACAGAAGGGAGAACTGAAGAGGCAAGCTGTGTCATCACTTCAGGCAAGACAACACTGATAGGGAAACAGGGACAGGCAGCCTGAGGGGCTTTTCTCACCTGCTGCTGCCAAAAAATCTGACAGCTGTTGAGAAAGGCAGGAGAAGAAACCCTAAGATGTGTCAAAAAACCCGTGAGAGGGGAACGTCTCAATGGGGAGGTGAGGGGAAGGCCAGGGCCCCGCAGATGTCACGTTGGGTGGCGAGGAACCCCCAGGCAGGTCTCTCTGTGCTCAACCTCCAGTCGCCATGCTCTCACCACAGCTGCTGTGTCTGCTGACAGCTGGAGGGTGCACCTGTGCTTTCCACTCAGCAAACTGAGTTTGAACAAAATACGGAAACACACGTGTATTGCGGCTATGCTTCTGGCAGCGTTTCTGCCCACAGGCCAGAGACTGGTGTATTTCCTCCAGTTTGGAGCTTCTGAGGTGTTCTCAGTGACTGGTCAAGGCCAGGCTGTTTCAGGACTTGGAGAACCTCCTCGGCCTGTTATTGCTCGGGAAGTTTCCAGAAGGCTGTAGATGCATAGCTGGCTGTCCAGTCCCATTGTTTCTTCCCTCTTGAGCAGATAGCTAAACGTGTGCTCATCCCTCCACTCTGGCTGTGCTAACAGGAAACCAAAGTGGCCAAGGGGCTGGACACGTGGATGGCGGGCCCTGTCTCGCAGCACCTCCAAAACAGTTGCCACTTACAGAGAGCACAGTAAGTGCAGACGCTCTGCTGTGTGCTCTGCAGATGTCACTCCTCAGCCTCCCCTCTGAACTGAGAGGACTGCTACCACGAGAATCCTGTCTTGAGGAAACCCAGAGAAGCAAGGTGCCTGCCCAGGTCACAAGGTTGATGAGCAATTGGCCAAGTCACTGTTTCATCATCACGGAATCACTGCTGGAGTTTGGTAATGGCCATTGTAATGTAAATGCCTCTGTGCTCACCTACAAAATGACTGAAACAGATGCAGATCTCAACAGTGCATTCTAGGGATGCCTTCCAGTTACTGAATGGCATACCAGGGTTATGTGCGTTGCCTTGCTTAATTTTCATGATGAGGCAGTAGAGCCACAGTTAAAATTTGGCCTCAACAAGTCCTGGGTTTGAAGGCGGCTTGTGCAGCTTTTGAGTTGATTACCCTGTGTCTCTTGTTTAGCATCTCAGAGCCTGTTTTTTCTTCAGGGCTGCTTTGAGAATTCAGTGAACGAATGTATGGACAAGACTTAGACAGTGCCTGGCTCATAGTGAGCTGTCAAGAAATAGACCCCAGAATAGTAATAATTATCGTTATATTTAGATAATTATGTAGTCCATTTTACACATGAGGGAAGTGGGGCTAAGAGCAGTTCAGGAACTTGTTCAAGATCAGCTAACTAATAAATGCCAGGGACACCCAGCTCCATCTGTCGCCAAAGCAGTCGCAGCATCACGCACTTCCCGCAGAACACCATGCCGTGGCTGTTTATCTTCTTGAAGTTCCTCAGGGAGTCAGTCTCTTTTGTTTCAGGAGCTCCCTCGCACCGTGGTGAACTTGGCTGGTCATCCAAACCCACTCCCGTGCCCAGCCCAGGGCCATGACCCTGAAGAGGGGGAGAGGAGCGTTCATTTTGCTCTTCGCCATGGTTTTGAGTGCTGTAAATGGTAATAATCCGGATGCCCAGGGCTCAGCTTCCAGGGACAAGGATGCCCTCAGCTCCCTGTCCCTGCAGGTCCCCCGGCTCCTTCCTCCCCTGCAGGAGGAAGGGCAGGGAACAACTGCTTCACCACTGATAACAGCAAGAGAGCAACACGATGCGGCGGTCACGTCTTCCAGCAAAAACAAGCTAGAGAAGCACAATAGCTCAGCACTTCACTGGCTGCTGCCTCCCGTTCCCTGCTATTTTCATGAACCAATTTTCTTTATCTTCTGTCTTTGGCAAGGGCAGCATTTTTGAAGATGCATGTTAATGTTTAAAATACCCAATAGCTGGCGCACAATTTTTCTGTTTCTTTCAATGAGCTCATTCATCTCTTCCTCTTTATTCTTTGTAGGTCTTCTGTTCCTCTGCCCTCTCTAAAAATGTGTTGCATGTTTATACTGTTATAAACCCTCCTGTGCTCCAGTAACTTCTCAGCATAACCAGAGGGGTGCCCTTTCCCCACTAAAATGTTAACAGAGCACAGCTCTTAGCTACCTTTTCCCTGTCTCTGACAGGAAAATTTCCAAACATAAAATAATAATCGAAAAGCTTCCAAGTATAACTTGCAGCCCGAGAGCCAGACTCAACAAAGATAAGTCCCTGTTTCTTTCTTCTGAATGTCTAAAGTTTCCTGCAAGCCCCAGCAGTGCCTCTCACATGTCCCAGGCCTCTGGCCAGGTTCCAGCCTCGCCCACTGCTCGTTAGATGTCCCACTGGAGCTTATGCTGTCGGTGCCCAGGAAGAAAAAGTGCTCCCTTCTGTGGACCAGGCCTCCCTGCAGGACCTTGGCACCTGACGCCTGTTTTCCTGACTGCCTATGGGTTGAGGTGGCATATGAGAACGATTTGACCGTCTTTTAAAACTCATTTTGCTTCTTTTGACTTCCTATCTGCTGTGTCGGCCAAAACGCTGGTGGTGTTCAACAGATTGCTGGAGGGTGGGAATTCACATAGAGTTTGGTACAAAGTCAAGGCTGGACACACAAAGGAGTCCCCGTCCATGCAGGCACAGAGCACTTTTTTGTGGCTGTCACCCAGCTGTGCCACATGAGGTCACAGTCCTGCAACTTGCTGTCTCCGTGCCTGTCCCCTCCCCAGGCTGCAGGCACTGGGGTTGCCTTCCCTGTAAACTCCTCCTGTGACTGTACCCCATTGGCAGCCCCGCCATCCCCTGCTCAGCTGGCTCGGCTCCTCAGAAGCACCTCTGCAGCCAGGGCCACATCCTGCTGACTGCATGGCCTTTGAGTACCCCACAACCCCCGCCATCCCCGTGCCTCCACCTCCATCTCAGCTCCTTGGATGCTCCCGGCATCCACCAGACAACCCCAGGCTCCTCAGTTGGCCCTAGAGGCACCAAGGTGTGCCATCCTCTGGCCTTTCTTTCTTTCTTTTTTTTTTGAGATGAAGTCTTGCTCTTGTCTCCCAGGCTGGAGTGCAGTGGCGTGATCTTGGCTCACTGCAACCTCTGCCTTCTGGGTTCAAGCGATTCTTCTGCCTCAGCCTCCTGAATAGCTGGGATTACAGGCGCCTGCCACCACGCCCAGCTAATTGTCGTATTTTTAGTAGAGACGGGGTTTCACCATGTTGGCCAGGCTGGTCTCGAACTCCTGACCTCAAGTGATCTGCCCGCCTTGGCCTCCCAAAGTGCTGGGATTACAGGCGTTGGGCCACTGCACCCGGCCATCCTCCAGCCTTTCTTACCTCACCAGGCACCTCGACCCTCGGCCCATCCACACTCTGGCCTGCACCTGCTTTTTGCTAGATCTGCCTGTTCCACACCTCTGACCACTCCCTTGGGCCACACCACTCACCAGCCCCAGCCTTTTCATTATCCCTGTATCAGCCCAGCTCTTGAGGCCCGCCCCTCCTGTGGACTCGCCTCCTGCCCTGTCAGCTAATCAACAGCAAAGCTTCCCTGGTCCATCCTACCTGGTACTATTGTTTCAGAACAACATTGCAACTTTCTCCTTTTTATTTTTCCCCTCTAAAATTAAAAAGAAACTCACATGTGATGCAATAAATCAAGTAACGGAAAAGGGTATAACAAAACTGAAGGCTGCCCTGTCTCCCTCTGACCTTGCCTGCCCTGGGACCCGGTATCAACAGTCCAGGCCCTGTTTATTTCTGTGCTTTCCTGGGACTGTCTACAGGTGCTCCCAGGACACTGCGGATCCAGTTGTGTCTGAACATCCCTACCCAGTGACCACTATCTCCCAAGTCTCAACTCACAAAAACATCTTTGAGTGCACCTGGTGGAGTTAAAGTGTGTGCTTGTGTTCAGTTCTTTATTCCCAAAGCTGGTGAGTTTTTAGCTCCCCTTCTGGTGCTGAAAATAGTACATAACCCGTCAGCGTGTGCAGTGCAGCGTGTGCAAGGTTCTACAGATTGAGGTTCTCATGGGTTATCTTCGCTAACTTTGCAAATTGAGCCCCTTTCTACCAGCTTCCCATGGTACCTGACCCAGCGTTTGCTGTGTGCCCAACCAACGCAAACTAATTTTAAATATTGCCTGAGGCAAAGAGAATGGCAGTGGGAATCTGTTTGGACCAAGTGGTGGGACAGCCACCTCTCTCCACATGGCTTAATCAAGAAGGCAGCTGGAGAAATGTGCACTTATGGGTCACGTGTATAGGTTTACTTCATTTTAATGCAACAACTTATACCTCTGTTTAATGTTGCTTTTTGCAAATCAAATTGTATTCCCTTTGGCTCCTTAAAATTTCAGAGACAATTTTCATAACTTTCAATTGACCTTTAACTGGCACTGAATCTTAATTTAAGCTTTCAACTGCTTTTGCCAAGTTTTTATACTAATGTTCTGTTAAACAGTTAAGGCTCCGAGAGGAGCCCCCATCTTAATCAAACAAAAAAATCTATTACTTTACCATTTGTATAATGTTTTATCATTTTCCTGTATAGAGTGTAGTATGAATAAATGCCTTCAAAATTCTCCTTTTTAAATATCAGATTTCTAGATGATTCTTTAAAGTAGAGTACAACTGGATTTCAGGCTGTGTGTGTGTGAGTGTGTAAGCACACACACACATATGGCTTTTTCTGGATATAGCTCATAAGCCCTCCCTTCTCTAACATGACAGTGTTCTGTGCCTGGGCACAGGGATGCTTTCACACCTAGATCTTGAGAGCCAGGGCTGCAGCACAGCCTCATCGCAGGCCTCCAGTCCCTGGCCCTCCCTGGCCCTTGATCTCCTACACACCTACCAGCTCCTGGCTTCTCACCTTGTGTCTGGGAAGGGGGGGCTCACCTGGAGCCAGCCAGACAGTTCAGGTCCACAGAATCAGTGTGTGCGCTCCAGCTGGAAGTCCAGCACCGTGGGGCCCTGCTTTCAATCCATGTGCGTACCTGGCTGGGGCACTGAGTAGGTGTCAGTAACCCTCAGTAACCTTCTTTCATCTCTTTCCCAAGGAGCTGGCCCCTTCTCTGTGTCTTGACATTACTTTTTGTCATCTGGAAATCACTTACCGAGTTGCACGATGACCACTGGCTTCTAATTGATCACTTCCTGTGTTCTGCATCAGAATCCTTTTTTGGTCCTCATTTCAGACCCACAGAAGCAGAATCTTTGGGGGTGGAGCCCACATGTTGCATTTTGTGGAACTCCCTGACAATCTTTGTATATAGAGTTAGAGAGCTGAGAGACCCCCAGTGGTTGGGATGCTCTCCCAAGGCGAGGCATGTGGAGGCCGTGGATAGGAATCTCATTTTATTTATTTGACAAAAATATATTGGGAACTAACTAGGTCCTAGGTATTTCATAAACTATTTAATATTCAGAGATGAGTAAACACATTATAAAAACAGCAACCTAATCACCAGATATTGATGAGATGCATTAATCCTTTAAAAGCGCTCCTATATCTGTCATCTCCGCAGCTCAGCGAGGCAGCTGGTACCCTTCCAAAGGCGCAGAAACAAAACGCAGGTGGAGGGGACACGGAGCCGGGCCTTCTCCACACCCGCAGAGTCTGCACCCAGCAGTGTGGTTGGCACAGGATGTGATAGAAGAGGAGGAGGGGGAAGCTGGGCAGGCTGAGGGCACTGGGTGGTGGCGAGAGCCTTCCAGAAAAGGGACATCCCAGCAGGGCGACAGCAGCCCATCACTTCCGTGGAGGAAAGACCAGTGCACGTTTCTCAGCAGATCTGTCTCCCACCCAGGCCAGGACGTTTCAGAGCAAACGAGGCATTTTGTTCCTAACAGATCAGTCTGTTTGGTTTTCTCCCTGAGAGGCTGAACTGATTAGAGCCTGACCATCCAGAAGGGTCATTGGAATGGAAAGTGATCCCCCCAACAGAGAGGAGTGTAGGCCACAGATGGAAACAGCAGAGTGCTAGCGGGAACGTCTGCAGAAGAAAGCAGTCAGGAAAACGTAACAGGGATGCCAAATCCCCATCCCACTGGGCTCGTGAACATTGCTCACTTACTCCCAGTCCCAGGAGAAACCCAGCAAATCCATCTTTCCTTAACATAATCTTTCAGCCCAGATCAGTCCTAAATTGTGTCCTCTAAAACTTCTTCTCCTCCCACAGTGTTGTCCCCAAAATCAATCTATGAGCCTCCCCCCACCACGTGCAAACTGTCCATTGGCTATTCTTTCCTGCCGCACACGAGACGACCACCAGGGAAGTGCCTGGATCATCTACCTCCATATTCCATGGATTCCGTGAGCATGACGATTGTTAGTGCTGGGGAATTCCACAGTGATTGGTAATAGCTGATGCTTAAGGCATTAGCAAAATTCTGTCCTGGAAGGCGGACGTTTTGGAGAGGGTTTTCTAGCCATGACATCAGCATTTTTCCAAGTTAATTAAGTGTTCAGTTTGTTTAATCCTGGAGAATTGAGACAGGAAAATTATCCATCACATTTACGCACCCCACCCTTTCCAAAGCAGACAGCTAAGGCTGGGCCTGACTGCAGATACTCTCAGTGGCTGGGTGGTGAGGCAGCAGGGCCTCAGCCTCTCCAGCTCCACCATACGCCGCGTCGAGGCACACAGGGCCCACGGTGCCCTGGGAGCAAGGATCTGTCCACCGAGTCCCTCTCTACTCAGTGGCCAGAAGGGCTCTCCCTGAGGGGCCCGTGAGCCCTCAGCTGGACTCAGTTCATTCAGCAAACGAGTGTTGAATGCCTGTTGTGTTCTCAGCACTGTGCTAGGCGCTGGTGGGGATACTGCAGTGAACAAAACGAACACGACCCCTGTACTTCCAAAGCTTTGATTCGAGAGGGGAGCCTCGGAGGGGATGAACAGCCACCAGGCCCCTTCACGGAGAAGAGGAAACAGAGGTGGGCAGAGAAAGGCTAATTCCTTTTCCTTTGGGCAACGCAAGGCCACCCAGGTCTCCTGCCTGCCAGGAGGGGAGGAGCAGCCAGCAGCCCCAGAGCCTGTAGAGTGGGCTCCAACGGAACACATGGGGCAGGCCTGGCTTCTGTCCCTGCATCGTGGACTGCTGTCCTTGTGACCTAGGGATCCCAGCCTTAGCACTGATGACATTTGAGGCCGGATAACCCTGCCATGGGGGTTTCCCTCACATTGGAGAATGTTTACCAACATCCCTGGGGTCTGCCTACCAGATGCCAGTGGCACCCCTGAGTTGTGACAGCCCAGATGTCTTCAGACATTGCCACCTGTTCCCGGGGGGCAAGGTCACCCTCCCATCAAGAACTCTTGCTGTGGGTGCAAGCCCCCTGGGAAGCCAGTTCTCACCCCAGGCACTGCAGTTCTTTCCTTCCTGGCCTGCGGAGGGGCTGACGGGCCCAGCTGCTGGGTCTGCCATCCCCAGGCCGTATGCCCTGCCTGCATCGTGGCCTGAACAAGCCTCCTCACTCCCTGCCCCCAGGCACCCCACTCAGATCCCAGGGTTCTGTCCCCAACCCCTCACTCTTTCTTCTTTTCCTTTCTAGTTCTACCCAAGCAGTTCCCAATGTGTGTTCCTGGGAACACTCTCTCTCAAGTTGTGCGGCCAACAAGGGTTCTCTGAGAAATAGACTAGGGCAACACCACCCTTTGAGCTGCCAGCACGTGAAGGGCTGCAACGAAGTCCATGTCTAACTGATTGCTCCAGGCCGTTTCCTATTGCCCACAACCTCCAGGGCCTGGCACGATGCACAAGACCTTCAGGAAGTTATTGGAGGGAGAGTGAGGCAGGGGGAGATAGGCCAGGGGGCTGCAAGCCCAGTAGCAGAGTTAGGTGTCTGGATCCCCGTGCTGCATGGCTCGGAGCTGGGCTGCCTCTTCCTCCTGAAATCGCCCAGAACTCCCCATGGACTGTCAGGACAGAGCCTGAAAGCAGAAACAGCTGACCTCCAAAATGAATCCAGCCTTGGAGGAAACACATTGAGAAAAGCGGGGAGCGAAGGCCGAGACTCAAGGCAGTGGAGTCCGGGGCTGGGTTTTCACTCTGAAACCTGTGAGAGGAGATCCATCCACACTTGCCCAGGGCACACCCTCGTTATATCTCCTTCCCTCCCTGTTGCATAAGCAGCAGTGGCCCGGGGGCACAGGCTCTAAATGCAATGGGATTAATGAATACAGTGGAACAGATGCTGGTCACCAAGGATGATAGGGACGGTCCCTTTAGACACCTTACCCGGTGGAGACCCTTCACCAGGCACTAAGCAGTATCCCACAGCCACAGCCCCCAGACTCTGGCACCGCTGCAACAATAGTCCAGGCATGTGACCTGGGGGGACTTGGCTGGGGCGGGAGCAGTTGTGCTGTTAGACACCCAGACCCCAGCGTGACTTGGGCCTTACCGGAGGTCCCATCAGGAACTGTGTCACCTGTCCTACAAAGTCCACTTAGAAGGGTTGGGGGAGATAAAAGCAGGTGACGTTGACTGCTGGTTCCTCTACACAGACAATGACGTTGCCAGGCTTGGCCAGGGTCTCGTGACAGAGAGGGCTGTGTTGTCGGGGATGGCCCGTCAGCAGCTTCCTCCTCTGAGAATGGCATCGCCAGCCTGCCCCAGGGGCCTTGGGACCTATTTTGGACATTTCTGCTAGATTTTGGAAGAGAAAGGAAAACCAGCATTGGACGAGTTTTTTGGGGGACAGGGTGGGGGGCACAGAGTCTCGCTTTGTCACCCAGCCTGGAGTACAGTGGCACCATCTCAGCTCACTGCAAGCTCCACCTCCTGGGTTCAAGTGATTCTCCCACCTCAGGCTCCTGAGTAGCTAGGATTACAGGCAAGTGCCACCACGCTCAGCTAATTTTTGTATTTTTAGTAGAAACGGGGTTTCACCATGTTGGCCAGGCTGGTCTCGAACTCCTGATCTCAAGTGATCTGCCCGCCTTGGCCTCCCAAAGTGCTGAGATTACAGGCATGAGCCCCTGTGCCCAGCCTGGATGAGCTTTTGGGCTTAGCTTTGTTTTCCTCCTCTGAGCCACTTTACAAGGTTATCTTTGAAGTTGCCCAATGGAACCGTTCTCCACGGGTCTCTCACCCTTCTACCCATCTTACAACCGCGATGCCATCTGCTGGCCTGTCTTTTCAGGATGTCTGTGTAGGCACCAGCCTTGGAAAATAGAAATAATGTCAGTCTTCAAAGCAAAGAGCAGGCATGCTTACTGCCTGACTCCAGAGCAGAGGGCCGGCGTCCTCACACTCCAGTAGAGAGGATTTGGTCTCCCGAGGCTCTGGGTCCTCTGCCCTAACACAGCCCGGTGTGCCTGCAAGCGTCACCTGGCCCTCACTGGCTCACCATGTGGGAACTGGAGTTCAGGGAACTGGTGGAAGAAAATGCTGGTACTTTGGCTACTGCTGTTGCTGTGAATGGTAAAGTCTTTTGTCTCAGAAAAAATAAGAAATTAAAAAATAAAGTTCCACATAGGAAGATGCATTTCCCTGCGTCTGACAGCAAGGGCATTGGGAAACATTCACCTGTTTGGTTTCCATCTTGTGTGTCTCCCCAGAAAGAAAAGAAGAGTGGGCTCCTGAAGCTTCTAGCTGGAGCATCTACCAAGAAGAAGTCACGCTCCCCGCCATCTGTGTCTCCAACCCACGACCCCCAGGTGGCCATGGACGCCCTGCTCCAAGGTGCAGTGGGCCCCGAAGTGTCCCCACTGTCTAACCACGGCAGGGCAGGGTCCTGCCCCATAGAGAGCGAGATGCAGGGTGCCATGGGGATGGAGCCTCTGCACAGGAAGGCGGGCTCGTTGGATCTGAACTTCGCATCTCCTTCCCGGCAAGCACCTCTGTCCATGGCTGCCATCCGCCCCGAGCCCAAGCCGTTGCCCAGAGAGAGGTAAGTGGAGGGGCTTGCCTGCTCTGTGGCATGCTGTGGTTTGGCCTCTGAGGTCTGGAGCCACCTTAGGGGAGCAGGGACACTGTGGCCTTGCTGGGATTAGGTTTACCAGATGTCCCTCAATGCCCAGATCCATGTGGTCCTGAGCTTTGGTGGTGAGCACTGAATGAAACGAGTCTGGGAACTGGAGTGTTATTTCATGTTCTGCATCCATCTGGTTCCTGAGTTTGGGATTGCAAAGGAGCCATCAGGAAATGTGTCAGGACCGAGTGGTTCTGAGTGTAAATAGTGGGAGACTAGGCAGTGAGTGGTCTGTGCCCCCTCAACCCTGGGGGACCCTGGAGCGGGCCCCTGGGCTGAGTCCCCTGTGGGCCTATGTGTCCCTCTCAGGGAGCAGCTCTTCCCTCCCGAGCCTCAACCCACTGGACATCTTAGAATTATGATATTACTCAAGACGGCTCCAAGTCTATAGATACCCTTGAATTATGATGGCTTCAGGGGTATATGGTCCGTCAGATTGAACCCTTTGAAACTGCCCATATTCCTTCATTTCTATGCTTACTAGCAACTTCACATGGTTCCGCCTAGGCTTTTACTGATCTGGAAACTGAGTCTGGTTGAGGCAACATGGCCCACTAAGGCTGTGGGCCGTGGGGCTGCAGGTTCTTGGGTTTCACCTGGGGCTAGAGGCATACTTGGCTTGGATGCCCCTGTGTGAGTTATCCATCCTAAAAGGGCTCTCAGATAAAAGCTGAAGGCATCACGGAGAGATACAATGGCTGTCAGGTGAGGATGGCAGGAAGATGTGATCCTTACTGAGTGCCTACACATTGTAACATTGCTGAAATAATAAAACACAAACAACCTCCCAAAAAGACAGTCCTGGTGTTTCCGCCAGAACCTTTCCTCCCTTGGCTATTTGGGTGCCTGCAACCTGAGAAGGCAGCCTCTGCCCCGAACACCTGCTGCCCTCCCAGACACCATTCCCAGTGCCACATGGGGAATGGACAGGGCCTATCTAGTTCAGAGTCTAGTTTTCTAGCCTCACAAGTTCTTCTGTATCGTTTTCTGGCTTCTCCAGTTCTTCGTCAAGAGCCAGATGGTAAATACTGCAGATGTTGCAGTCCTGCTGTGTCTGTGGTGTCCGCTCCCTTTGCCTTCACAGCGGGAGAACGGCCACGCACCTTATGTAGATGAATGGGCCGGTGTCCCAGTAAACCCCCACTTGTGGACACTGAAATTTAAGTTTCATGTAATTTCCGTAGGGCATGAACTAGTCTTCTGATTTCTTTTTCAACCATTTCAAAATGTGACAACATTCATAGCTCTAAGACTACACATACTAGCCGCAGGCACAGTTTGCCAGCCCTGACAGAGATGATGCCCAGCACCAAGCCTATGGGGCTAGGGCTCCAGAGCGGACAGGGCTCTCTGCAGGACCCACAGCTACTGACTTCTGCTAACCAGTTAGAACGGAAGTCACATGTACACCTGCTGTTAGCTTCACAAGAGCTGGGTGTTCTGCACAGGGGCGACGTTCAGAACACTCCGCAGTGGGCATGGATTCCAGATATGCATGCCCAGGACAGCCAGGCGCTGCCTGCAGTGTTTCCCCAAGTGCTACGTGTGTGGTCTCAGTGAACACTCCCAAGAACCCTACGAAATCAGTTATTCTCGTTCTACTGATGAGGAAACCAAGGTTTTGTGACAGGCTAGGTAACTGGCCCAAGATCACATAGCTAGGTGGTGGCCAAGCCAGAGATTCAGCTGAGGGCTTTCTGACCTCAGAGCCCAGGCCCTGAGCTACCTGACTATAGGGTGTGCAGTCAGCAGCACCCCCAGTCCTGTGTAGTCACAGGACCTATCATCAGCTTGTGGACAGTGTGGGACATGTCACAGCCTTGCCGGGGGTCAGCACCAGTGTTGGGTCCTGCAGATCCATCAGCACTGCCATGCCAATCCCAACCCCAACAGCCACACTCACAGGGAGAACTGCCTTCCCCTCCATGGAGCCCCAGGCCCTTGGGGGACTGGGTTCACACTGCACACCACACTATACAAACATACACACACCGTACATACACCATACAAACACACACACCCCACATACATCATACAAACACACCACACATACACCATACAAACACACACATATCCTACATACATCAAACACACACCACACATACACCATACAAACACACACACCACAGATACATCATATAAACACACACACCACACATACACCATACAAACACACACCACATACATCATATACACACACCACATACA
>NC_045448.1:95422461-95435012 GCF_002776525.5 Piliocolobus tephrosceles | reverse complement strand
TATAAACACACACCTCACACACCATACACACACCACACACTGTAAACACACACCCCACATACACCATACACACACCACACACTACACACACACCACACACAATACACACACCACACACACTATAAACACACACCCCACACACAATACGCACACCACACACACTGTAAACACACAATACACACACACCACACACTGCCCTCACCCCACACACACGGCAAACACACACACACCACACACACTGTAAACACACACCCCACATACACCATACACACACCACACACACTGCACTCACCCCGCACACACTGCAAACACACGCACACCACACATGCTGCAAACATACACCATACACATACACACTGTACAAACACATCACACACCATACAGACATACACACCACATACACACACCATGTAAATTGTGCAGACACACACTGCACACCACACAAACATGCACTGCACACACCACACCAGGCAAATACACATAACACACAGATACATGTACTATACACAAATTGCACATCAAGCAAACACACAAACACACATTCAGACACACAACACACACCCACCTTCTCTATCCTTCTCAACTCCTCCTCCTCCACTTCGTCCACCTCCCATCTCCTCCTAAGGAGTCTCCTCCGCATCAGAACCTCCCTTCATGGGACCAACACCTGCTGCCTGTGTTTTCCGAATGGGTCCCAGCCCTTGTCTGGAGTCACGGAGTTGGTCTGCCGGCCCGTGAGAATGACAGACTTTGGGATATTTCAAAGCTGTTCTCATGTCTGCCCTAGGATTCTTCTTCCCCAGACCCCTCAACTTTATCTTCAAAGACATGACTTCCAGACTCCTCCATAGAAGGTTTTGAAAGACTCTGTTCTATAAAGCTGTGGGCATCTCTGATGAATTAGAAAATTCAGAGACTCGCTCCAGTTCTCCGAGTGTTCCATCTAATCAGGGGTCATTGTACCCAGAGACTCTTGGCGGCCTCCTTGCACAAAGCACTCTGTAGCACTCGTTAAAGAGAAGTGTTTCCAAAATAGAGCCTGAAACCAAACTGCTCATGAGCCCCAGAAATGCCCCCTCCCCTCAACATGGTAGCCACAGACTGCCTGGTATCCTGGGGAGCCCTGGCAGGTCAGAGCTGAGGGCATGACTGGGAAAATGCTGACTCCTCAGGCTGGGACAGCACCAGAGAGCACTTGGACTTGGGCCTTGCAGACTTGTGAGTAAAACTTACTTCCAGGCTTACTTTGGAGGAGGAGCAGCTGGGCTGTGCCCTGTGCAGAAGTGAGAGTCCCTGTAATGGGGCCAGGACACTCGGCTGCCAAGCACTCCTGGAGGGCCTGAGGTGTGCAAGGCCCACCTGTGGTCATGAAAGTGGGAATGCAGGCAGCAGGGCAGTATGGGCTGTCAGAGTCAAGGTTTCCACCTTGAAATGCCAAGGAGGAACGAGCAGTGTTGCTGCCTGCATTTCTTGGGCCTCTCCTATGCCTAGACTCCTTCAGATCTCAACCATTTCTCTCTTGAGACTCTGGAAAGAGAGCGGGCGCTGCTCCCCTCTCCAATCTCAGAGGAAGGACATTCAGGTAGAAGGTGCTGCAAAGGGAGCTCCTCTGAGAAAGGACTAGGGGAGTGTACTGTGGGCAGTTCCCTGGGGCCGGGTCAGCCAGGACTGCAGGCTCAGCAGCCCTGCCCCAGCAGCTGGCAGGCAGCAGGCCAGTCTCAGAAGTAGACTTATGAGCCAAACCCACAAGCCTGGGGTGTAAGTAAATCAGAGGGCCATGCCCCATTCCTTCCAAGGGGACTCATCTTTACGTGTCTGGCATATTCTCGTCCTGCGGACTATGTGCAGAGGGAGCTGAACTTCCAGAAGTTGCTTGTGGAACTCATAATACAGGTGTGGTCATGGGAAACGCAGGCAGCAAATGCACATGGCATCAGGTTAGAACTGTCTAATGCCCCGGTTCCCCAGCAGGGCTACACCAACCCTAGGCTGTTCTGGTGCAGGACCAGGCAAGCTGAGTTCTGGGACCAGCCCCTCCTGCCCACTGGATGCCTGCCTGCTGGCTCTTCTGAACCTTGGCAGTATCAAGTATCGTAGAGAGGCTTTGAGTAGACAAACACGCCGGCCACCTACCAGCCATTTCATCCATCTTTCATTCTTTCTTTTCTTTTTTTCCTTTCTTTTTTTTTTTTTTTTTTTTTTTTGAGACAAAGTCTCACTGTGTCACCGAGGCTGGAGTGCAGTGGTGCATTCTCGGCCCACTGCAACCTCCACCTCCCAGACTGAAGCCATTCTTGTGCCTCAGCTTCCCAGGTAGCTGGGATTACAGGCATCCACCAACATGCCTGGCTGATTTTTGTGTTTTTAGTAGAGACAGGGTTTTGCCATGTTAGCCAGGCTGGTCTCAAACTCATGGCCACAAGTGATCCGCCCACCTCGGCCTCCCAGAGTGCTGGGATTACAAGCATGAGCCACTGCACCTGGCCCGCTTTCTTCATTTTTATAGTTCTAGTTTCCACATACATAAAATGGGGATAATAATACATGTCTGGGTATAATACTTGTAAATCACCTAGATTTAACACCAGAACAAGTATGAGTGCACACTAAACAACACAACAATAATAATATATACTATTGTGTCCATAGTTGGTTGCTGGTGGGTTCGTGGTCTCGCTGACTTCAAGAATGGAGCTACGGACCTTCGTGGTGAAGAGCGAAAGGACAAACCTTCCATAGCATGGAAGGGGACCCAGAGGGTTGCCCTGGGGTGGCCAGCTTTTATTCCCTTATTTGTCCCCTCCCATGTTCCGTTTTTGTCCTATCAGAATGCCCTTTTTTCTGTCATCCTTGTGATTGGCTACTTTTAGGATCCTGCTGATTGGTGCATTTTACAGAGCACTGATTGGTGCATTTTACAATCCCCTTGCTAGCTACAGAGTGCTGATTGGTGCATTTTACTCTCCTCGCTACTGAGTGCTGATTGGTGCATTTTACAATCCTCCTGTAAGAAAGAAAAGTTCGGCCGGCACGGTGGCTCAAGTCTGTAATCCCAGCACTTTGGGAGGCTGAGACGGGTGTATCACGAGGTCAGGAGATCAAGACCATCCTGGCTAACATGGTGAAACCCCGTCTCTACTAAAAATACAAAAAACTAGCCGGGCGAGGTGGCGGGCGCCTGTAGTCCCAGCTACTCCGGAGGCTGAGGCAGGAGAATGGCGTAAACCCGGGAGGCAGAGCTTGCAGTGAGCTGAGATCCGGCCACTGCACTCCAGCCTGGGCGACAGAGCAAGACCCCGTCTCAAAAAAAAAAAAAAAAAAGAAAGAAAGAAAAGTTCTCCCAAGTCCCCGCTCAACCCAGGAAGTCCAGCTGGCTTCACCTTTCACTATGACCTCTCTAATAGTAATATATGCTGTGACATCTATGATAATAGTAAGATGGTGATGGTGAGGGCACCTGTAGCATGGCCTGGCCCACTGCCGCCCCTTTGACCCGCACAGGCTTCTCCCCAGATGTTCACATTGGATCAGCTCATCCTCAGCTCTTGATGGCCTGTGAGTTATTTGGCTTTGTTAGGATTTCAGCGTTCCTTGCTCTGATCCATTATGTGTGTGGTGAGCGGAATAATGGCCTCCAAAGATGTCTGTGCCCTAAACCCTAAAAACTCATGGCTGTGTTACCATACATGGCAAAGAGGAAGTCAGGTTACAGATGGAATTAAAGGTGGTAACCAGCTAACTTTAAAATAAAGAGATTAGCTGGGATTATCCAGGTGGGCCCTGTGTAATCACAAAGGTCCTTATGACTAGAAGAGAGAGGCAGAGGAGAAGGCCGGAGTGGTGTAATGTGAGCACTCCCCTTTGAAGATGGAGGAAGAAGCCTCCAGAGAAGGGATGAAGGCAGCTTCTAGCCGCTGGAAAAAGCAAGGAAACAGCTTCTACCCTAGAGCCTGCAGGAGGAACCAGCCTTGCAGACACCTTGATTTTGGCCCAGTGAGACTGTGTTGGAGTTCTGACGGACAGAACTATAATAAATTGTATAGTGTGATGCCACTACATTTATGGTCATTTGTTACAGCCATAAACAGCTAATATGTGTGTTGATATTACAGTTTAGTGTCCAGGGTATAGAAGTATTCTTATCCCCAAGTTCCTAGCAGACACCACTCTGTTACCAGCACATTCCATGGACTCAGGGGCTCATTCGTCTTTGTGTGTTAAAGCAGGTGCTCTGAAAAGGCTACCACATGGAGGGCTGCTTTGCAGTCCCCGTTGTCAGGGAGGGAAACAGACGACCCCCAAGGAAAGTAGAACATCCAAACCTTTGCACACAGAGCTAATGGTAATAATAATGGAATGAGAATTCATTCTGATTTTGCCCATTTGGATTCCATGAACCCCGTGTCTGAAAATTAGCTGTGGTTGCCGTAATCGTAATTATACTCAGCAGGGCAGAGTTGCTTGCTGATTTATGACGCACAGTTGTGACCTGGGAGTAGCTGTCATCCTCAGCTGCTCACACGGACACGACAACAGCCCTCTGTGTCTATAACGGGGAGTATCAATTACTTTCCTGCAGCAGGAAGAACAGCTCAGAGTCTTGGAATGATCTGGACAGAAACGTTAAACGCTTGTCTCGTATAAATTCAGCCCACATCCATCTGGGCTCATTAAATCATTGAATTGCTCAGAAGCACCAAATTACATCTTTCTAACAAATTATATTTTTAAAGCTGCTTGTTTATTTCACATCTGGAAGTTGAGGCAAAAGCCAAAACTTGCATTCAGAGTCTGAGAAATCATCTCGCCCTTTGCCTTCCTTTCTTTCCTTGGGGACGAGAGAGAAGGAGCAGGTGTTCGGAAGAGGTAGAGGATAGCAGAAGGCCACAGGTAGGATGGCGCTGGTCCTGTGGGCCCTCGCAGCCTCGGTTTGTGTGCACGCGATCTGATTTCACAGACCGCTGGCTGCATCCCGGCAGCCATCTGTCCTCCTTCAAGGAGGGCCAGCAGGAAGCCCTCACAGAGGCGCTGGGCTGGGAGGAAGGAGGTGCCTCCGCCTGCCCTCCTTCCTCCCCGCCTGCACGTCCCTGAGAGCAGTGTCTGGTTCACCAGCAGACAGCCCATGGGAACCAGTCCAACTGTTGTGCACCTGCAGACACTCCGAGACACTTAGAGTTGGCTGGTACTCGGGGCTGGGACCCAGAACCTGGCCTGTTCTTCTTCCCCAGGATTAGGAACACTGCACCCCTAAGTCAGCCTCAGGAACCCATCCTCCGTGCCACCTCCTCTCACCAGCCTGACGCAAGCTGGACCCGTGTGCCCATGGGCTGTGCGCTCCATAGGGCCGGACCTTTGTCTCCTGTCTGCACATCTTTCCTGAGCCTGGCACCAAGCCAAACTGCCCCAAAGCCATGGCTTCTGTGCCCCAGGCTCTGTGAGCATGTGGGGTGGGGAAGGGCGAAGGCTTCCTCCCTGAGCATGCACTCAGCTCGATTTTCAGACACCAGTGTGCACGCATTCCCTCCCAGAGTTGCTGAAAATCCGCATTCCCTAGTCCATTCCCCGTAAGTCGTATCAAGTAGGTCCAGGATGGGCCCAGGGAACTGTAAGGGGTCCTGAAGTATGTGAGCCACACTTGGAGCACATGTGCAGTAGTCCCTGTGGCAATGGGGCTTGCAGGCTGGTGCAGGAGGCAGGATGAGTTGGGTAAACAGGTTAGTGGTCGGGCGGTAGAAGGTGGTGAGCTGGGAAAGGGCAGGCCCGGCATGGCCACACAGGGAAGGGCGTTCTGGGCAAAGAGCAGCATACGCAGGAGCCCTGAGGTGGGTGCACCTGGGGCCGCCAGGGCACGGCGGAGCAGAGCTGGAGGAGTGGGAGGGGCGCAGCACGGAGGGCCTGGAAATGCTGGGATGTTTAGACTGTGGCCCCTCCTCTAAGCGGGATGGGGACTGCTGGAGCCTTCTGAACCTCTGCCCAAAAGGAGCCTCAGCTGTGAGGCAACTGAGTCCGAGCAGGGTGAAAGCAGGAGGCCCAGAGCGGGCAGCTGCCAGGACCAGGAGCCACCCACAGAAGCACCACACAGAGGCCACCAGGGAAGGCATCCAGAGCCACAGGGGCCATGTCTCCTATCTCCTAGACAGCCTCAGCATCTGTGGAGATGGGTACCCGGGCAGTCCAGTGCAACCAGCGTCTTCGCCCTGCCAGGCCCATCTCAGTGCTACTCAGCAAAGTGGGTGTCGGAGGAACCGTCAGCCAGGGGTTTTTAGGCAGAGAGAACAGCTGCACCCTGCCTGCCGCAAAACCCACCACATGTGAGATCTGGGCTTTAGACCGGAGGCCCAATACGCTGGTGCCCCAGGGTCATCTCCTCTCAGGCCTTACTGCACATTCTTCACCCACACAAGGGCTGGGGGCGTGCAGAGGCCCAGCCAGGCATCGGGCAAGCATGCCGCTGTGGAGTTTCCCCAGGGCAGAGGGAGACCCAGCTGGTGGGAGTGAGTACGGGGCCCTGCCTGTCAGGCCGCAAGCATGAGGGCTGAGGGCACAAGGCCCAACTGGTTTGTCCTTGGCAGTGTTTCAGAGGAAGGCTCTCCCGGGGCCACCACAGCTGCTTCTCAGCCTTGTTCCTCCTCCTCTGCAGCTTGCAGGATGAGTGTGGGACAGCAGAGCGGGTGGGTGTGTGTGTGTGTGTGTGTGTCCTGTCAAACACAGACACAGCCGGACACTAGTGAAAGTGGTCAGACAGGTTTTAATCAGCAACATAATGGACATTTGCAATGGGGAATAGGGTCCGGGGTGAGCTGAGCTCAGGTTCAGTTGGCACACAAATGACTGGGGGTTTCCAAGAGAGAATGAGGGGCAGGGAGGCAGTGAGTAGGGGCTCAGTGAGTGAGGGAAGTGAAAAGTTGCAGACGGTGGAAGCGGGTGGTCTGTGTGAACACATCTGGACACGCTGACGTGCTCACTGAAGTCAGGAGACAGGCCCTGTCCTCAGGGGTGGCTGGAACTCACAGCCGATTCTTTTGGCTGCAGTGAGGTTTCTCAGGCAGGCACTTTAAGAGGGGCTGGGGTCAGCCTAGGGATGCCACCTTGAGCTGTTACAAGCTATGTTAGTGGTTGTTCAAGTTGTCACAGGCAGAGGTGAGGCCCAGCCAAGAAGAGGGTTCAGAGGAGCCAGGCTGGAGTGTGGTCGAGGAGAGAACTCTTGGTCAGTGTCACAGCTAAGTGTTGTCAGGAGCACCTGCCACAGCCCAGAGAGCCCCTGGGGTGCACTCAGAGCTCCAACACCTGCCATGCAGCACACCCCACGCCCCACCAGAGGCCATGCAGGGAAGGCCCCAGGGAAGGCTCCTGTCTCTGCTTCTACACTACGGCATATTGGTCTGAAAACAGGGACTCCAGAGAGGCCTCAGAGGCTGCAGGGGGCCCAAGTCTCGTGGAAATGAGATGTGGGGAAAGTTGAGCCTTATTGATGATGATGTGGCCTCAGCCAGTTCCAATGCTAAGGCACTGGGAAAAAAATCTTACGATTTTTGGAACACATCCAAAAATAAGGACAGGTTGGGCACGGTGGCTCATGCTTGTAATCCCAGCCCTTGGAGAGCCTCAGGCCAGCAGATCACTTGCACTTAGGAGTTCAACACCAGCCTGGGCAACATAGCAAGACCCCATCTCTACAAAAAAAATGTAAAAATTGGCTGGGCATGGTAGTGTGTGCCTTGGTCCCAGCTACTCAGGAGGCTGAGGTGGGAGGGTCACTTGAACCTGGGAGCCCAAGGCTGCAGTGAGTTAGGATCACACCACGGCACTCCAGCTTGGGTGGAAGAGCAAGACCCTGTCTGGAAAAAATAAGGACCACTTACCAAAACAGTGTTCCAAGTACCTTTCACACATCACATGGTGCACCAGCCTGTGGGGTTGGTGCTGCAGTTGAGGGGCTGCGCTTCTCAGAGGAACCGACAGAGGGAGAGGTGAGGACAGGAGCCCGGGGTCTCGACGCTGGGATGGGGCAAATCGGAACACAGTTTGTCCTGACCCTCCCCGGCCCCTGCCCCTGGCAGGCTGCAGTCTGGGTGGGTGGGCCAGGGCAGGAGGGCAGATGTGAGATGGGGGGCTATGCTTGGGTGGAGAATCTTCAAGGGGGGTGAAACAGTCCAGCTTCTGCATAGATCAATGTCTAAAAGGACAGCAGGGGGAAATGTCTTTTAAAATTTTTTTACAAAAAAATGAAAAATTTCAAAAGAGTTTTGAAAAAATTAAAAATAAAAATAAACTGTATAAAGTGGGAAAATAGCAGCAAACGACAATAATTCATACCGAGGGAAGAGAAAGAGAAAGCACGATCCGGCAGAAGGAGACTCTCTGGGCAGGGCTCACCCTCTGTGCTCTTTCCCCAGGTACCGCGTGGTGGTCTCGTACCCACCCCAGAGCGAGGCGGAGATCGAGCTGAAGGAAGGCGACATCGTCTTCGTGCACAAGAAGCGTGAGGACGGCTGGTACAAGGGAACCCTGCAGCGGAACGGCCGCACGGGCCTCTTCCCCGGCAGCTTCGTCGAGAGCTTCTGAGGACTGGTGCTCCCCGCACCCGGCTCACAGAGCGGGAGGCTGCCTGGGAAGCCCAGGGCACACAGAGAGGGAGCCACGGCGCCCCAAGGGTTCCAGGTCGTCTCCAAGGCACCTGGCGGGGGACGCCCTGGCCCAGGGTGGGGGCCAGGGACTGTGGAGGTCGTGCCTTCTCCCAAAACCCCCAACGGAGAGCACACCTGGGATGTTCTTCAAGGAAATGCCCACCCCCTCTGTGGAAACTGCAAAGAAAGCACCTTGAGGAAGAGAGGCAGGTGCCGGTGCAGGCAGGCCTGTGGCTGTGGTTTGCAGCCACGGCAGCGTTCATATTTACCACCTAAGCAGGGTTGGAGGTTGCAGGAGGTCTGCAGGCGAGGTGGGTGGCATGGGGGCCAAGAGCGCTGGAGATCATCTTTCTGCGCTGCCCTGGGCTTCCCGCGGGGCTTAGGTTGCTCTGTCACCATTCTATATACCTCAGTCACCTGCCACCCGGCTGCTCAGCAGGGGTGTTCGTGGTCCTGGGGGGCCTCACGTGAGGCCCTGGGGGTCCCCCGGAAGGCCACCCCACCGCCCCTGTGGGAACCGGAGCAGAATCTGTGGGCTTGTCTCCTACCAGTAGTATAAGCAACACTTTCTGTTCACCACCACTGTCCCTTGCGTTACTTCTTTCTTACGGCATATTTTTAACGTAAAGCTGTTAGACTTTATATATTTCTAATAGGTCAGACATTGCCTATTTTTCATACATCTGGTGCTGCCTTTTTGTAAAACTAGTAATGACTTGGTTGAGCTTGAAAGAAAGGATGTCTGAGGCGACATCAAAGGGGCAGAATTTTTATATTTCCCATATGGGTTTGGGAGAGCGCCGAGAAGCCCCCATCCCGCACCTCAGTGCCGGCCAGTACTCCGGGGGCTGGCGGGGTGGATCCATTGAGGGGGTTGGAGGGAGCTTGGAAGCAGCCGGTTTCTTTAAACTCTTACCAAAACCCCGTGCTCTGTCTAGACGGTGATGATTATTATTCAAGACCTGGAAACATTTTGAGGAAGGACCACTATAATTGTCCTTTTGTGTGGCAGTAGAAGGAGCACGCAGGTCAACCCCAGCCGGGAAGGCAAAATCTTCCCTTTACTGCCTCAGAGAGAACTGCAATTAGCATTCTCAGAAGATGATTTCTTGGTATCAAAATGTGCAGTTTCTACAACAGTTCAGATCACCACCACCATTTTTCTTCTTTTTTAAAAATAAATAACTGCTCCTGTTTCAGGCAGTGCAAACCTTCATCTGCTGAAGACCAGAGGTACGAGGAGATCAGGGGGTTGCGGCACCGTTGCAGGCTTGCAAGATCGGGGAGCTGGGAGGGCAAGAGAGGAGGAGGTGCAGCTTTGATGCTGGGAACTCCCTGGGTGGAGCTGATGAATGTATATTCATTAGCACCACAGCTCATCTCCCAGGAAGACTGATGAGGAGCCTTTTGGGAGACAGTTTTGTTCTCAAGATTCACACCTTAGGAACACATTTTTATCACCTCAAAATTTTGATCCATCGCCCCTCTCTCCACCTATACTTTTACAAAAACCATTCAGACTTAAGCTGAATAAACTAGCCTTTGGTAACATAGGGTGACACTGGTTTTCAGGGATGTAACCAATTCCAGAAATACATTATCTTGCCTGGCATGAAGCCTTTGAAACATGGGCTGCTTATTTTCAGAGTTCCTGTTTTGGGACGTGTCTTGGCTACTTGTTACTTCCAGGTGGCTGCCACATGACAGGGGTCATGCCTTTCCCCCCCTCCAGATGATAATAGATTTAATAGACTTGGGAAAGTTGTTCAGAATCAAAGAAGAAAAAGTCTGGCTTAAACATAGGAACTTCTGTGTGCCAGTTTGATGACACCAAAAGCTGTCTATTTACCATTATTGCCAAACTATCAGTTGCCCATCCAGCACCAAAATCCTGTGCATGTTTAAATTCACGTTGTCACCAAAGAGGTGCACAGATCCAACAACCTGGATGACGCAGGTGTTCTCCAGGGAAAGCAGATGAAGTCAAGTCTCCAGGTTAATTTTTTTAAGTCTTTTTTTTAAGGCATGCAGCTACCAAGCAACAGAATAGAGTAACCTGAACGTTCTTCCTCTCCCAGGCATGGCCCACATGGTGCTTCCGGCAGAAATGTGTTTCGCCCTCCACGGTAGAGAGCTGGGGCGAGTGTCGCCATGTCCTTGGAAGATGTCAGCTGGCCCCTTCCAGGGCAGAGTCAGGTGGGCATTGGTGCCACCTTAGGAAGGAGAGCGATGCTTGGGTCTGGCCAGGGCTCTGGAACCAATGCCAGGATGCCTTGAGGGCAGAGGAAGTGCATGGCCCATGTGCATTTCTGAGTATTTTAAACTCGTTCAGGCCCTGCATCCTTTGTGATGATGTAGCTTGCAGACAAGAGCAGGAGCAGAATTAGCCCTTTCTTCAGGCCATCTTGCCTCAAAAGGCACACACGTTTTGGCGGTTAAGATGAAACTAACCCTTATGTTTCATCCTAGCCCCATGATGTACACATCTTAGCCATGCAGTGGCCTTGGGTGGCCACAGAGATTGGCTTTGAGGAGCTTGGTAGAGTCCACAGCCGTGACCGAAGTCAGTGGACACCGAGGGGACAGGACTGCAGGCCACCAGGGGTCTCTGCCCAGAAGGAGGCAGAGAGGATGGTGGCCACAGGCGCTCTCCTGGCATCCTCATGGGGTGATGCCAGGCCAGGCACCTCAAAACAAGCTCAGCCGACTGGGAGATCCTTTGTACTTTGCACAGTTCACACACACACCCCACCCCAAGTGTTTTTGTTAGACACAAATGTCAGCGTGTGATCTTGGAAGACTTGTCAGTGATGACGAACCATGATGCCTGTGTTTCTGAGTCTTTAAATAAAAATGAACATGGAGAAGCCTTGTGTCTGCATGTTGGGAGCAGCAGGGTCCAGCAGAGGCCGAGAGGGACCTGGGTAGGAGCAGAACCCGAAGGCATGGCCCACGTGCCTGCTGACCAGCCCAGCTGGCTCATGCACCTGCCCCTCAGTGCTCTTGGTGGGGCGAGGGCGGACACCGAGTCTGTATCAGGATGGTGTTAGTCAAGGAGATGAGAAAGTCGTGACATCAGATGTCTGTATCCAGCACACGCCAGAGACCCAGGAGCTGGGCAGTAAGAGCCAAGCCACAGAAGCCATCAGTGGTCTGGGCAGGAAAGGTCTCCAGTTCCCCTCTACCAGCTCGTGTGCCTGGAAAGGCAGGGTGGCTTGCTGTAGATGACTCGCCTCCTTTTCTCGTCATCCAAGTCCCGCTCAACCAGAAGTGCCTGGTATTGACCTCTGAGACCAGCATTCTCCTGGTCCTGCGCTTGTCTCTGTGGCCCTTGGGGTGCCTGAGCCATGACAGCCATTCTCTGGAGCACAGGATGGGGGTGCAGGGAATCCCACCAACAGAAGGGCCCAGAAGGCCACTAATCTCTGGAAAGGTGCATCTGTCGCCAATCAGCCAGCCTGACACCTGGCAGAGAGCTGGCCCACCAACCTGATCCATGCCTGGAACCACATGTTTCTTGAAACAAGCTTTCACTGTTCTCTTAGCTGAGACACACATCCACATATACATTTGAGCTGGAAGAACACTTAGCAAATAGCCATTTTACTCTACTGTAAAAATTAAGTGAGCCGAGCATGGCGGCTCACACCTATAATCCCAGCACTTTGGGAGGCCAAGGCGGGTGGATCACGAGGTCAGGAGATCAAGACCATCCTGGCTAACATGGTGAAACCCCGTCTCTACTAAAAATACAAAAAATATTAGCCGGGCGTTGTGGCAGGCGCCTGTAGTCCCAGCTACTTAGGAGGCTGAGGCAGGAGAATGGCGAGAACCCAGGAGGCAGAGCTTGCAGTGAGCCGAGATCGCGCCACTGCACTCCAGCCTGGGCGACAGAGCAAGACTCTGTCTCAAAAAAAAAAAAAA
>NC_045448.1:95324659-95422361 GCF_002776525.5 Piliocolobus tephrosceles | reverse complement strand
AAGTGAGCTTGCCAGGCACAGTGGTGCATGCCTGTAGTCCTAGCTACTCCAGAGGCTAAGGCAGGAGGATTGCTTGAGCCCAGGAGTTCAAGTCCAGCCTGGGCAACAGAGAGAGATCCTTGTATGAGCAAATAATTTTTTTTTTTAAGTGAACTTGTACAAGATAAACACAGCATGGACAGTCATTGGGAGGTTGGTGCAAGCCTGGCACTGTGGGAAGGAGATCTGCTGTGTGCTCACTCACTCTCCAGAGAAGGCTGTGCGGACACCACTCTACATTTGCTACATGAGCAATCAAGGTTGTAAAAGGTTAAATGAATTGCCGCAGGTCATACAGCTCAGTGGACAGCCATGACGCAAACTGAAGTCTACTTATCCAATGTCAAGTCTACCCTCACAACTCAAAAGCTGGGTGCCAAACCTGTACTCCTTAATAGAATTGATTTCTCAAGCACAAGAGTGTAGGAAGAGGAGAGCCAGAGGAAATGTAGGCAGTGCCCATCACAGTCTGTCTGGAGAGGGTGTCTGGCAGGTCATCCCAGCCAGCCTGCTGGGTGGAGATATCCTGCCTATAGAAATTACACAGCAACCCATCAGGGCCTGATGCCATTTTACATTCAGATCACATACCCCACTGCCTGTGTTCCAAATCCATGCTCCTAAGCAAACAAGTAATTTGCCCTTACTGATTTAGCAACCACAGGGAGAACAGTGGGAGTCAGGGTGCTATCTGAACAGTAGTCTACCACTTGGCTTGTGTAGCTGAGATATTTCTCATTAGCCTTCAGTTGAGGCCTCAGTCTCTGTGGGTTTTGTGATGGGAGTTGGTATCCATGCCTGTAACTGACACTGACAGGTGGTGTGCCTGAACTGCAGAGGGGTGTTGGGTCTCCTTTCCCGGGAGAAAGGCTCCGTGGCCAGGCCTATGCCAGGAGCTGCAGGGTGAGCCAGGAGAGTGAGCACCACTAGCTCTCAGCAGAGCTGCAAAGACAACACACAGGTGGCCATGGCACAAGACATTTAATCTTGGAGAGGCACCTAAACAACCATGTGAGGACCCTGGAGAGAGGGAGCCATGCTCCTGGAGACCTCCCCTGGGGCCTTGCAGAGGGTGGGACAGGACTGGGTGGGGACTTCTCAGATGGAGGAAAGGGAAATTATTCACAGCCTTTTATCTGCATAGAGTTGTCACATATGTTATGTCACTGGGTCCTTACAACAGGCCCCGAAGTGTGGTTCGTATCATCCCCGTTTTACAGGTAAAGAAACTTGATTCCAAGAAGTTCTGTTGTTAGCTCTGAATTAAATCAGAGGCAGAGCCAGGACTTCTGACTTCCAATCTCTGGCTTTTCTTGAATGCAGCAGAAATACTAAAATGATGGCTCTGACAAGGGGCTCTGCTGGTAGCACTAACCACCTAATAAGGTGGGACTGCTATCGTATTGTTCCAAAGATGGGGAAACTGAGGCACCACAGTCCAATGCTTGGTGCGAGGCCACGTGCCAGGTCAAGCTGTGGTTCAGCCCCAGTGCTCAGTCGCCCCACACAGAGCAGTGGGAGAAGAGGAACAGGCTAGGGCAGGCCTTGACGGCTGGGCAGAGTCCATGCCAGTCCCACAGTCTTGGGGGCTGGAGGTTGGAGGTGGAAACTGGCCAGGAGTGGTCGGCTCTGAGCTCTACCTAGGGGAGAATGGCCTGGGCTAAACGGGAGCAGGGAGGAAGGTCTAAATGCCTTTGCCTGTGTTGTGGCCCTAAATGCCAAGGCAGAGCACAGCGCCCGCCCACCGCCATGAAACCTGTGCTGCCCCAAGACTCCAGCTGAGGCTTGAGGTGCGCCCCCCTCCCGAGCCGGCCCCACCCCTGGCTGGGCCTCACAGACCAGGGACCGTCTTGGAATCGGTCGGGACCCTTCTAGGGTTGAGCAACCTGTCGGAGTTCTTTTCTCCCTTCTGTTTCATGTCACCCTTCCAGGGGGTTCTCTTCACTTCTCAAACAAGATCACATTCAGCTGACCACATGTGACACATCTGGGGCCTGTGAACTGTTGACACCCTGCTTCTGGTCTACCTGTGGCCCCAGAATCTGAGGCTGGCTGCGTTCTGCTGACTGTCCTCTCTGTGCTCTCCTCCAGCACCAGAAGCAGTGGTTTCCATCTTCCCACGGTGATAGGAGCCTGTGCTGCCCACTTTGTGGCTCCAGACCTTGACCCCTCCCTCAGTGAAAGTCCTGGGCTTGGCCCAATCCCACACCAGGGCCAGCTGGTGTTTCACATGGTAAGGGGTAAATCCCAGACATCCAAGAAAGTGGCAGCAGCGTGTTTGTCTGGGGCCCATCATTTGAACATGCCCCAAAAACCAACTGGAATAAGTCAAAAGAGGACTTCTTGACTCAACTGAAAAGCCAAGGGCAGTCAATAAGACATGTGCAAATGATGGGGCTGGTGTTCCATGAGGACACTTGGCATTCTGCTGGACCTGGGGATGTGGGACATCTTGCAATGTGCACAATAGTCCCACATGGCAAAGCCTGTCCTGTCCCAAATGCCAAGAGTGGGTTCACTAAGAAACACTGGTTTAGGTGAGTTTGCTTCAGGCATAGCTGGGTCCAGGTGCTCACATGACGTGAGGGTATTGCTGGGCTCTACTGCCCACCATGTGGCTCCTTCCTCAGCAGGATCTCCCCACCTTACAGCACAATGAGGACCAGCAGGTTCAGGATGCCATCTGACACCTTCCCCATCCCCGCAGAAATAGGCCTGCTCCTTCTCCATGGGCCCAGCCAAAACCCTGGCATTGACTCTCACTGGCTTCATTTGGGCACGTGTTGCCCTCCCTGACTCAGTCATTTTGGACAGGAGACAGGTATATGCTGATTGACAGCACCTGAGGTGTCAGCCCTGCCCAGACTTCATGGATTGGGAGTGGGGGTGAGAAGATGCATGTAGAGCTATTGGCAAAAATAAAAGGAGCTTGTGACTGGGCAGACAAAAACTACAGATGCACACTCCCCAGGGCCGCTCCCCTAGGACACTGCCCCAGAAGCCCACGGCAGTATGCAAGAGCATCCGAGGGTCACCATACCATATTTAGGAAAATGAGATATAAAAACTGGATCTAAAAGAAGTCCCAGAGGAAACATCAACAGACGCGGACATCATTACAAATGTGAAGAAAGAACTCTTTATTTGGAAGAACTCACGTTCTGTAATGTTCTAAAAAAAATGGAACCAGATGAAAGCCTGGAGACAGCCAGGAAGTGTCACATGGGACACCCACTTACCACACCCCTCCATGGCCTGGCTTCATCCACTCACTCATCAGATCAGTGAGCAGTCACAGATGAATGTAAGTGCTCAGACAGGGCACCCCAGACAAGGCATGAAAGGACAGACACAGCTGCCCACCTCAGCCAGAGTTCACATCTGGAGAGGACGGCAAGCTGCATGGGTAGTCATGGACTCGGTGGTCTGTGTCTGAGGAGCAAAGGTTCTACAAGGCTGAGACAGGGGGATGCAGTCCGCTCCATGATGGATCCCAGAGCACTTCCTGCCTGGATGTTCTCGGCAAGAATGCACAACACCAGCACATGAGGCAAGGAGCTCACTACCAGCTTACTCATTCCTGCCAGGAGAAATGGAAGGAAGTGCCCATCTACCAGGGTCATACAGGACTTGTCTCTACTCATTCATTCAACAGCTACTTCCACTCTGGGCCCAGCACCAGCGTCACGGAAATGAATCCAGGCAAGAGGACCCACCCCAGGTATTCAGGCCTTCCTGGAGGTCTGCCTGGTGGGGCCCAGCCGCCTGTCAGATTATGCTGTTTGGTGCTATGGAAAGAAGTGTACAAACCCACAGTGCTTGTATCAGTCACTTGGGCTGCCATATCAAAATACCATGCACTAGGTGGCTGAAACAACAGAAATATATTCTCTCGCATGCTGGAGGCTGGAAGTCCAAGGTTGAAGTTGCAGCAGGGTTGGTTTGCTTTGCGGCCTCTTTCCTTGGCTCACACACCACAGTCTCCTCATTCTGTCAAGCAGCTGTGGTGGGTCATCTTGCCTGGATTCATCTCTGTGTGTCTGTATCCAATGTTACTCTTCTTTTTAAAATGAATTTGTGTAACTTTATAGGGTGCAATTTTGTTACATGCCATAGTGGTCAAGTCAAGACCTGTAGTGTATCCATCACCCAAATAACATACATTGTCCCCTTTAAGCAATTTCTCATCGTCCACCCCCTCCACCCTCACCCTTCTCACAAGGACACCAGTCAGGCCGGATTAGGCCCACCCAATGGCCTCATTTTAACTTTTAACTTAATCTCCAAGCAGAGACACACGCTGAGGCACTGGGGACTAGGACTTCAACATACGAATTTTCAGGGAACATAATTCAGCCCATAACAGTGCCTGTGCTCATGGAGACCAGGTCATAATGAAGTCAGAATTCAAATTAATCAAAATAACTAGGCAATGGCTACTAGGCAAATACTTACTCTAGGGCAAAGTACTAAGGAATCGCAGGAAACTCTCATCTAGTTGGAGAGGTGGGGAGCATGGAGGGCCACTTAGAGGGTGTTCCGGTCTTATCTGGACCTTCACACCGCAGTCTTGTGTAGAAATTCACAAGGCAGGGAGAGGGGAAAGAATGTTCGGTTGGAGGGAACAGTGTGTGTGCACATACCTGAGGCTGGGGAGAGCTTGGCAGGATCAAGAAACTGAGGGAGCCAGGAGCAGGTGTGGAGGAGAGGGCTGAGGTGAGAATGGCCAGGAGTGGGTCTCCGAGCCTTCCAGGCCAGAAGCAGGAGGGAGCATTTCCTGGGCTCTCAGCGGGTGTTTAGACGCAAACTGTGTTGAGAGCTCCCTCTGTTGGTGGCACAGGGAATGGCTCATATGAATGTGGGAAGCTGGCACGGCAGATGCCAGGCAGAGGGCAAGGCGTCTCTGCCAAGGGGGCGGCGAAGGCATATGGGGGAGCAGACAGCCCTGAGGGTCCTCTGACGAGCCAGGCCAATGTGGAGGCCAAGGGGAAGCCTTCCACATGTCCTAGAGGGAAACCCCAAAGTAGGTCTTCTCACATTTGTGCAGTGACTACAAGAATTAAGGAACCCTGGTTCCATCCTCACCCTCTGCAGCCCAGAGGGCTGGTGGGGTCCAGGGCTTCATTTCTGTTCCTAGCTGGGACCAGCGGCTCCGAGCAGCCACTGTCCCTTCTCAACAAAACAGCCACTTGTGTGTGCCATGGGGTGACCCCTCCTCCCCGCCCAGCCTGGGCTGGGGAAGGGCCCCGTCTGACAAGGAACCGGCCTCCTCCAGCTAAAGCCAGGGTGAGCAGAGTGGGGGCCATGCTGGGTGGCTGCAACCAAAGCAAGAGAGGCTTTCCCACAGGGGAAGCGACAGAGAGCAAAAGTGGGACGGGTGACCGGAGCCGTGGGGAGTGGGGCCCCCAGGAGCTCCTGGCCACCTCGAGGGGGCTGAGGATGGCAAGTGCATGTTAAGCATGTACCCACACTCTGCACCCGCCCCGTGTTTAGCACTCTACATCCATTGCCTCGTTTTTGCCCTCACATCAGGCTTACGAAGTAGGAATTATGACCATGCAATTTCACAGATGGGGAAAGTGAGGCAGAGAGCAGTTAACCAACTCACCTCAGGAAGGGGCAAAGAGGTGTGGCAGCTGGGATTCAAACACAGGCGGCTCCAAAGGCCACCCTCCTAACCCCTCAGCCTGTTCTTGGCCTCGGGAGGCCTGGTGGATGTCAGGGCCATTGACACTTGTCACTGTCTGACTTGCTGTGACAGTGCTCCCTGAAGCCTGACTCAGGACTGGAGAATGAGGTCCCACAGCCACAACAAGTTCTCAGTTGTCGTCTGTGGCCTCTGATGATGGCACCAGGTGGCCCAGTATACCACATGCCCCCACCTGGTGACAACATACTTTTTGATCAAAAAGAACAAAAAGTTCCCCCCTCCCCCGATCCAGTGTGCCTCTGCGTGGGCCTGCAGGCGGTGATTGGTGGCCTGAGGAGTGGTGTCCTTGCAGTCAGGCTGGGAGAACCTGCCCACCTGGAGGGGCCTGGACCACATGGCAATCAGCTAAGGCCAACCACTGCTGGGCAAGGCTCAGATCACCTGCAGAGGGTGGGAGCCTACAGGGAGGGATAGGGAGGGGCACAAGCCCTGGGGTCAGGGGCAGGTTCTAGCCCCGCTTCTGCCTCCAACTGGCTTTGTGACCCAAGGTGAGATCAGGGCCAGGGCTGTCTCATCTACCGTAAGTCTTTTCTATGGAATTGGAATTGCCCCACAAGTCCTCGTCCACATCCTCCCTCCATTTTCATGGCTGCTGCCCCACACCCCCAAATAAGGAATTGGGGTGGCCAGAGAGAGAGCTGAGGTCCTGCGTTCTGGGAGGGCACAACCAGGAGGTGGGGGTGGCCCCCAGTGTGGTGCTGCCACAGCAGGTGCCGACGCACAGTGCTGCAGAATTGCCCTAGGTGGCGTTGTTACCCAGAAGTCTCTGGGCCTCCCAGGTGGGAGTTGAGCTGGGTGCCAGACCCATCTCCAGGGCACATAGGAGTCCCATCATGTGTGATTATAAACTTTCTCTACAACTCTAGTGGAGGCTGTGATATCTATCTCAAGATCCAAACACTTTTAGGGGACTTCTCCGCCCTCCTCAGCCCGCTAGAAACTCTCCTGCTGGCTCTGGCCTGGGACCCTGGCCCTCCTCCTCCTGGGCCCTAGCCCCACTGTCCTTTGCTGTGTGCGTGCCTCAGTGACTGACTTGTGGGCCCATGTGCCCCTGCTCCTCCGCCAGCCCCTGTGTGCAGCCCGACCCCCCGGCCCTCCATCCCTGCTGCTCCCAGGGTGCCCTCAGCGTGTCCTTCTTCCTTCTGATGCCCAGCAAACCACCTGATGTGCTGCAGCTGATTTCACCTGTCACTGTGGCCTCCGCCACCCTCCTGCCCCGTCCTGAGTCAGGCTCCAAGTATGCCCAGGGATGGTCCCAGGCTGCCTGGGGGTCTGAACACCGCACTGGGCACCCAGGGATTTTAATATCACAAGTCCCCCCGCTACTCTCCCTGATCTACTACAGCTGCCCCCGGTCTCCTGGTCTTCACTGTGTGTCTCTCTATCTACACTCCAGGTTTTTCTGGGACATTCTTGACTAGAGCCGGCTTGCTGGGCCTCGTGGGAGGCAAGTCAGCCGCAGAGGCTGAGCAAGAAAGAGAAGCCGGGCAGGCTGGGCACACTGGAGAGGCCTCGGGTAGCATCTTTGACTTTCCCCTCCCAGGTGCTCCTGTCTCTCCCAGAGCCTCCACCATGGGTGCCCCAAGACCCAAGACCCCTCACGTGACTCTGACCTTGACCGTTCCCACCCCCTCCTGGGCCAGCAGAAGAACAGCTGGCTGCTGTTCACCTCCAGTTCTTCAGGTGCACCATGACCTTGGCCATTGCCACGGTAACCATCTTCCACGTAAGGGGCCTGGCAGCCTCTTCCTGTCCTGGGGTGGCTCCTCAGTCACCTGCGGGAGGGAAGCCTGCAGGAGCCCACACAGCCCCTTCCCCTGCACAGCGCTGAAGGTGCAAGGCCCAAAGGAGCCAGTGGACAGATGTGCTGTCCTTCCTGGGGCAGTTCTGAGACACCCCATGCCGTGCTGCCCCAGCTCCTTCCCTGGCACAATGCCCCGACCTTCCACTCCCATGCCCTGGAATTTCTTCCCAAAAGAAAGCATCTGCACAGTAGACCTGTCTCAGCACCTAGGCCCCATGGATTCACACCTGACACACCACACACACCTCATGTGCATGCACACACATCCCACATGCACACACCCCACACAAGTGCACATGCATGCACATACTCCATATGCATGCACCCCACACATGTGCACATGCATGCACACATGCCACATGCACACACCTCACACATGTACACATGCATGCACACACATCCCACATGCACACACCCCACACATGTACACATGCATGCACACACATCCCACATGTACACACCACACACATGTACACATGCATGCACACACATCCCACATGCACACACCCCACACAGGTACACATGCATGCACATGCTCCACATGCATACGCACTATATGCACACCACACACATCACACCCATGTGCACATATAGACGCGCCACACACACACACACCACGTGTACACACACCATACACACATGCACACACTATATGCACAGACACACTGCATGCACATACCACACAAGCACATGCATGCACAAACACACATACACACACTATATGCACATGCACACATACCACCTGCACACACCACACATGCACACACACCACTTGCACATTTGTACACACACCCTTTTTGTTCTAGGACACCTGCATAGATGAGGCTTTGCAGGAGGAGCGCCACAAGGGAGGGAGGGAGGAGGGCACCCATGGAGACTATAGTCTGTGCCGCCTCACCTCTCCAGAGCCAGCCTGTGGCCACGAAGGATGTGGCCAGGGGCGTAGGGGATTGGGTATCACCAGCAAACCAAGCCCTCACCTACAGCCACATTCTAACTTCAGCATCCAACAAAGCACTTCAGCCACCCCAGGGGGCCCACCGTGATGGTGGCCCATGAGCAAATTCTAGAAGAGCAAGCAGCCGGTGTGGAGCCCAGGTGGCCTCCTGGGCCTGGGGGCCTTCTGGTCCCCAGCGAGTCTGTGGCCCCATGTCAGAGTTCTCCTCACCACTCAAAGCTAGAACGGAGAAGGGCCTTAATGTGGGCATGTTCCCACAGCCCTTAGAAAGGCAGTAAGCCTGGTTTATGTCGCTCCGTCAAGTGCTCTTGCAGCACTGAGGTTTGGTTGAAACTTAAACTCAGCATCAAGCTAGCTGGGCCAGATTCCGAGCTTATGTAACGCCCTGGAACCTCCCATGTGCTGGACTGGCTGTTTCTGGAATCTTATGATTCATAACTTGGTTATGGCTCTGGGCTGGTAAATACAGAGTTTCTGCTGTGGACTCAGAAAACCACGTTATAAAACACAGACCAGGGCTGTAGGGAAAACTCAGCCCCGGGTGTGCGAGTGCCCACAGCTGCGGCCCATCCACCCACCTCCCCCAGGGCTAGTGAATTACGACTATGCACAGCTCAGACCTCCATGGATGAAAGGCAGACTCACAGGCCCTGTATGAGTTCAGTGTGGGGCACTTGGCTGCGTGTTGGAACCAGCCTGTGTGCAGGCCAGGCGGGATGCTGCAGGGGAGCCCTGGTGTGGGACCAGGGCTGTCCCTAGATTTGGGCTATTTCCCCTGTGTACAGACCCTCACGCAGGGGCCTTGAGCCTGCAGTGCTCTGCCGGAGTGGCCTCGGGTGTGGCCACAGCCTGGACTGAAGTATTCCTTCCCTTCATGTTTCACTTTCAGTCGCTGTGGGACCAACTGGTCTCTGGACTCTTCTTGCGGCTTTATTCCATGGTTTGAGGTCCACAGCTTGACTCCCTTGGGGGTTTGGGCACCAGGGGAGAGGGTTGCCCCCAGGCCCTGGGCAGGGTGGTCACTTTCTCACTGCCTCCTCCTTCCCCTGGTCTGGTGGTACTTCCCACCTCCCTGCCTCTCATCTTTCCCCATGCCCCTCACACACGCCCGTCTCCTCAAGCCCCTGACTTCCATTAGCCAGAGATGCCTGGGATGGGGAGCCAACCACCCCTGCCAACTCTCATGCCCAGAGCCCTGCCTTGGGGCCTGAATGCAAGTCCAGGGACGGCCTTTGCCTTGGAAATCACCTCTGGCCTCTGCCTGCTGGGCACAGGGTTCACCGCACGTGCTGGATGTGGGTCCAGGTCTGCACTCAGCCTGGATGACCAATGGCGGCCAGGGCCAGGAGGGTTGTCCAGGCATCAGGAACAGACTAAATGGAAACTCAGCAGCACCCAGAACCCCACGATGGCAAGCTTGGCACACCCCGTGACTCCAAACAGTGTGCCCCAGATGATTCAATGTAAGTTGAGGAGGGAGGGCTTACAGGCAGTGGCTGAGAGAAGGGGGCCTGCAGGCTGGGGCAGAGCGGCCACGTGGGGGATGTGGAATGTCCTGCCTGTTGCTAACTCACTTTATCTTGGGGGTGGCCAGGCTCCAGGACAAAGCCCTGGTGGAGCAGAGGACAAGAGCCATTGGCAGTGCAGGCCCTTCCTGCCCTTCCTAGGCCCCAGATCTCAAACCTACCTCCCCACTGAGGACCTCAGGAGAGCACCTCATCCCATCAGCCAGATCTCCAGCACCCCAAACTCAGCCATGGCTGCAGAGATGCTTCTTCCCAGGGTAGGAGGATTAGTCTGTTTTGCGTTGCTATCAAGGAATACCTGAGGCTGGATAATTTATCAAGAAAAAAGGTTTATTTGGCTCACGGTTCTGCAGGCTGTACAGGAAGCATGACACCAGCATTTGCATCTGGTGAGGCCTCGGGAGGCGAAGGGGGAGCAGGAGCGGTGGGGGCCGTGGCGGACTTTTTCAAGCAATCAGATCTCGTGTGAACTAACAGAGCAAGAGCTCACTCATTACCACCAGGAGCGCACCAAGCCGTTCCTGAGGGATCCACCCCACGACCCAAACACTGCCTGCCAGGCCCCACCTCCAGCAGGAGGGATCACATTTCCACCTGGGATCTGGAAGGGTCAAACAAGCAAACATCCAGTGTCAGCGGAGATTCTCTGTGCTAACCACCTGCTTGATGCTTAGCACTCAGCTCCAAGCTCTCCAGCTGAGTGAAATGGTTATGAGGGAGCAGCCTATGAGTCCTGGAGCCCCCAGCCACCCTGGAGTGGGCTGCTGAGCCCACCAGGCCTCCTGGCACTCTACAACACATGGGCCTGAGCAGGTGATGTGTGGACCGTGCTGGGCCTGAAGGACCTAAGTTCCAACACCAGCGTCACTGACGGTGCCGTCTTAGGCCAGTCTCCTCACCTGGAAAATGTGGCCATGACCGGACATGTTCTGAGGCTTAAGGGTTTATAAATGCCTGGTGCAGGAGAGGTTCCACCGGCACAGACAGCACGGGCCCACAGCTGGGGCTGAGCACTTAGGCCTGGCCTGGTATGTGGACACTCAGTCTCCCAGGCTGTGGCCGCCGGCTCACAAAGAGCCTGCCCCTCTGCAGGCAGGGCACAGGCAAGGCAGCTGTGAGGGCCGCCACTGGAGGGCGTGCTAGTCCCACTCCAGTCACCCCAAGGCCTGGCCACAGAGAGCTCCCCAAGGCAGGCTTTCCTTACTGAAGAAGTGGAAAGGAGGTGAGTCCGTGTCTGGCCTCTCACAGGAGCCCCCAGCCCCAAAGCAGGGTTGGCGTGGGAGGCACAGGTAACTGCAGTGCAAGCGGGATCCCCTCGACAGAACAATTCAAATTAAGGGCAACTTCCTATCTCTTGCCTTCAGATGAAATCTGCTAAACAATGGCTGCATTTTCCAAAACCGATAGATCAGTTACTGTCCCACAATATTTTTAATGCAAAAAATGGTTAAACACTGCTCCTCATCAGTCTCAATGGATCTCGATGCCAGAGGTAGGGAGGGCAGCATGGCCCCCAGAATTCCTTAGCAAAATGAGCCGGAGCCCAGCCCTCAAGTGTGCAGTTCGGGTAAGAGTGATCGCAGTACCCACTGGGAACATGCGACTGAGCTTTTCTCCCCTGCAAACTGCCTTCCAGGAACATTGGTCACCCGTCACCCCACAGGCCTAGAACCTGCCAGAAACACTGAGTTCTGGGGGACTGGTGTCCCTGTCCGAGCCTTAGAAAGGGTCACCCGGAATGTACAAAGGGACACAGAGGCCCTGCCCTGCCTCTGGAAGCTGCTGTCCTCCCCGGTCGCCAGTATAGCCCACCCCCTCCCACACCACCGCCCATGCCTTCAGTGCCCCTTTATCTCCACACCAGCCACCCTCTTTATCCCCAGACTGTGTGGTGCCTGGGACCTGGTCCATGCTCAATAAAGCCTGACAGGTTCATTGGTCATTTGTGTGTCAACCTAAGGCTTGCAGGAGTCTCTGCTGGAATCTTCTGGAAGCTGCAGAACCCTCCCAACAAGGAAGGTCGGGTGAGTGAACAGAGTCCAAACACCGCAGGTTCGGACCTGCGAACCCCGCCTGGCCGTGTGCTTGCTTCAGCCCTGTGCAGGGAACGGCACTAGAGAAATGGCTGCGCTCTGACATCCGGGATCCTGCTCAGGCCCTCCTCCCATGGCCCCTCCACAGCTCAGCAGAGGTGTGAGCTCCAGGCCTGCAGACCCCACGCCTGTCTGACTCTGCCTGGGTTCGTTACTGCTCTGTCCTGGGCTGGGTTCTGGCTGGAGGTTCTGATCCCACGGGGCTGGTTGGGTCTCCCAAGTGCCCATTGTGCAGTGCAGGCTGACACCCAATGCTGTCGAGAGCCTGGAGCACACCCACAAACATGAGACCCGGCGTTCCACAAGGACAATGCCATCCCCAGGTGACTGAGGAGCCTACCTAACGACGCCCAACGTCTTTACAGCTTCGTGTGGCCCACAGGGTCCCAGAAGATGCAGCTGCAGAGGATATAACCCCCAAGGGGAGCTCGAGTCCCATTTGAGAACTTCAGAGGAGCAGACTGGGATGAAAATAAGTAGGCTGAGCCAAGGGACTGAGGCCCTGCAGGCAGGAGCTGCAACTCGCTTACCTGGTGTGCAGCCATGAAGCCACAAGCTACACGGTGCGCTTCTCTAATTGGCGGCATTTGAATCCTTGCGCACATCTTGCAACAATAACTCACAGGGGGAAATATAAATAAGTGTGGGCAATTGTTTCTTTTCCGATTTCCTTCAATTCAGCATGAATCGGTTTCTAATACTTCCAAAAGGGCTGTTCCTACACACCTCTTGTTTCTCCTCCTACACAGGCCGACACTCCAGAGAGAGGGCATTAGCTGTGTTAACTGAGCATGGTGTTGGGCCCTTTACTCCATCATCTCACTTTACAAGCACCCTGTGAGGACTCTCATCATGGTCATTTTACAAATGGGATAGCAGGGGCTCAGGGAGGTTAGGTAGCTTGCCCCAGGGCTTACAGCCAGCTAGCAGCTTAACTCAGCGTCTGCAGACCCCAGAGCCTATGGCCCAGTTCCACAAATACCCGCAGCTTCAAGTCTTTAACTCCAACAGGGGGAGTCTGCTCTAAGAACCATCCTCTTGTTGCTTCTGATGGACATTCCCGCCATTAGCAGTAGATTGTAGGTAAAGCAAATATGTGTGTACTGAACCAAAATTTCCAACTGAACTTTACTGTAATTTTTTTAATGCATGAGTCCATTCTTGCACTGCTGTAAAGAAATACCCAAGACTAGGTAATTTATAAAGAAAAGAGGTTTATTTGGCTCACGGTTCCACAGGCTGTACAGGAAGCATCTGCTCAACTTCTGGGGAGGCCTCAAGAAACTTACAACCATGGCAGAAGCAGGCATATTTTACATGGCCCCAGCAGGAGGAAGAGAGAGATGGGGAAGGTGCTACATACGTTATTTTTATTTTTATTTTTTTGAGGGAGTCTTGCTCTGTCACCCAGTCTGGAGTGTAGTGGTGCAATCTTGGCTCACTGCATCCTCAGCCTCCTGGGTTCAAGTGATTCTCCTGCCTCAGCCTCCCAAGTAGCTGAGATTATAGGTGCCTCCAACCATGCCTGGCTAATTTTTGTATTTTTAGTAGAGATGGGGTTTCACCATGATGGTCAGGCTGGTCTTGAACTCCTGACCTCAGGTGATCTGCCTGCCTCAGCCTCTCGAAGTGCTGGGATTACAGGCGTGAGCCACCAAACCTAGCCTGGTGCTACCCACTTTTAAACAACCAGATCTCTCCTGAGAACTTTATCACAAGAACAGCACTAGGAGGATGGTGCTAAACTGTTAGAAACTGCCCTCATGATCCAATCACCTCCCACCAGGCCCCACCTCCAGCATTGGGGATTACATTTCAACATGAGATTTGGGTGGGGACACAGATCCAAACCCTATCAGGTTTAATGCATATTTGCTACTGTGTGGTTTGCCCAAACTTGTATTTCTAGGAACATTGACCTGTATGTCATCCTACTGTTAAAAGCACTGCACCTCGAGAGAGAGGTCTCACTAGCTCAGCCCTGGCCGGGCACCAACTGTGTCCCTACAGTTGCTGGGGAGATCACACTGGTCTCCAGGGTCAGTTGTGACTTGAAAATTCCATTTACACCCTTTTAAAAGAAGAGCAGACAGGCGTTAAAAATAAAGATAACCACATAAGTCACTCAGCTAGTTAGCATTTCACTGAGGTGCCCAGACCCTGGGTAAAAATAAAGACATAGGACATCCAGCACACTTTTGTCAAGGGCATGTGAGGGCATTGCTTTCTATTGCCTGCTCTTGTTGCTGTTCCATTTATGTAGCATCCCTGAAATTACAAAATGATAGAGATGGGGAACAGATGAGTGATTGCCAGGAGCTGGGGGTGGAGTAAGAATGGAAGTGAAAATGATAGCTGTGGCTGCAAAAGTGTGGACTGAGGCGTCTGTGTGAGGACAGGCTATTCTTTGTCCTGACTGAGGAGGTGGCTGTATGCATCTATACATGAGATGCAATTACATGGAACTAAATACTGGTATGCATGCACACACATGCTTGTTAACATATCTGAGCAAGGTCAATGGATCGTACAAGGCTAATTTCCTGTGATACGGTCCTACGTGTAGTTTTGCTAGATGTTGCCACTGGAGAAAATTTAGTGAAGGGTATGTGGGATCTCTGAATTTATTTCTTAAAACTGCATGTGGGCCAGGCACTGTGGCTCATGCTTATAATCCCAGCACTTTGGGAGGCTGGGGCGGGTGAATCACGAGGTCAGGAGATCGAGATCTTCCTGGCTAACACGGTGAAACCCTGTCTCTACTAGAAATACAAAAAATTAGCTGGGCGTGGTGGTGGGCGCCTGTAGTCCCAGCTACTCAGGAGGCTGAGGCAGGAGAATGGCGTGAACCCAGGAGGCGGAGCTTGCAGTGAGCCGAGATCGTGCCACTGCACTCCGTTCTGGGCGATAGAGCGAGACTCTGTCTCAAAAAAAAAAAAAAAAAAACTGCATGTGAATCCACAATTATCTCAATATTTAAAAGTTTCTAAAAGGGAAGGAGGAGTTAGAGCTGAATTCAGAGCAGAAAAATAATAAAGATGGGTGGGAATAAGAGCTCTGCTTAAGAATTATGATGTTGGCCGGGCACGGTGGCTCACGCCTGTAATCCCAGCACTTTGGGAAGCCGAGGCGGGCGGATCATGAGGTCAAGAGATCAAGACCATCCTGGCCAACATGGTGAAACCCCGTCTCTACTAAAAATACAAAAATTAGTCGGATGTGGTGGCATGTGCCTGTAGTCCCAGCTACTTGGGAGGTTGAGGCAGAAGGATCACTGGAACCCGGGAGATGGATCTTGCAGTGAGCCGAGATGGCACCACTGCACTCCAGCCTGTGGACAGAGCAAGACTCCATCTTAAAAAAAAAAAAAAAAAAGAATTATAATGTTGAGGCCGGGCACAGCGGCTCACACCTGCAATCCCAGCACTTTGGGAGGCCAAGGTGGGTGGATCACCTGAGGTCAGAAGTTCAAGGCCAGCCTGGCCAATATGGTGAAACCCTGTTTCTACTAAAAATACAAAAATTAGCCAGGCGTGGTGGTGGGTGCCTGTAATCGCAGCTACTCAAGGAGGCTGAGGCAGGAGAATCACTTGAACCGGGAAGGCAAACGTCACCGTGAGCTGAGATCGCGCCACTGCATTCTAGTCTAGGTGACCGAGCGAGACTCCATCTAAAAAAAAAAAAAAAAGAATTATGATGTTGAAAATGCTGAAGAGAAGACAGGTGGAGGAGAATGACCTTCAGATGAAGCCAAGAGGGACAGGGACAGCAGGGCTGGCAGCAGTGTCCCAGGCTGTGCAGGGCATGGCGGCCAAGTCACCATGATCAGGCTCCCCAGGGTACTGAGACATGGCAGCATCCAGGATTCCCTCACCACTTCAGTAGAACCACTGAGCAGGGGCATAGGCTGCCTTGTAGGGCAGGAAACCCACACCCTTGGAAGTGTCGGAGTGGAGCTAGGACAGCCACGCGCCAGAACAGATGATCACACGGAGCTGGCACTCAGTGCGTGCTCGCTGTCCCGAGATTTCACTCTTTTCACTGAAGTCTATTCATTCTACACTGTTCTATTTATTTCCACCCCTTTTATTTGACACTTGATGTTTTTGATGATCAAAAGAAATTGCTGGCTGGACTTGTCACCTGGAAGCCTGCTTTCCAACAGAAAGATGGCGTGTATCCAAGAAAGCGGGGTGGAGTCCCCTGAGCAGACCCTGGCAGCAGCCGATCTCCTTGGGAGTTGTGCTTTTGACACTTTAATTACAGATTTAATCAGCTCATTACCTAAGTACCTCTCATTAGGACCTGTAACAGTAGGTGTTCATTGAAGCTGAGTCTTTGAAGATGAGTTTTCTGCAGGGATGAGGAGGAAGGGGTCGCAGCTGCTGCCCTGCCCGCTGATCGGCCGGGCCCCCAGACCCACCCAAGGGTCCAGGACAGCCACGGCTTACATGGGACAGCTGTCACTCCACAATGGGAGCGTTTTACTTTGCAATGTTTAAAGTGTTGATAAAACTATTTTTCAAATTTTAATTTAAAAAAGAAAAACCTGCTGAATGAACATATGCAAATTGAGCCTCCTACCAGTTGAGATCAGTCCAAAGTTCCAAACTTTGGACTTTGAGTGGGGTATTTTGTTTTTCCGGTGATCTGTGTCAATCCCAGCTGCACGTTAGCGTCTGAGAAGAAAATATCAGTGCCCCACCCCAAAGGTTCTCTTTTTTTTTTTTTTTTTTTGCGACCACCTCTCGCTCTTGTTCCCCAGCCTGGAGTGCGATAGTGCAATCTTGGCTCACTGCAACCTCTGCCTCCCAGTTTCAAGCGATTCTCCTGCCTCAGCATCTCCCCATCCTGAGTATCTGGGACTATAGGCGCCTGCCACCACGCCCGGCTAATTTTTGTATTTTTAGTAGAGACGGGGTTTCACCATGTTGGCCAGGCTGGTCTAGAACTCCTCCTGACCTCAGGTGATCCACCCGCCTCGGCCTCCCAAAGTGCTAAGTGCTGGGATAACAGGCGTGACCCACCGTGCCTGGCCTTTTTTTTTTTTTTCCCCCAGGATGGTCTCAAACTCCTCAGCTCAAGCAATCCTCCTGCCTCGGCCTCCCAAAGTGTTCAGTCTCACCCCAAAGGATCAGTGCATCGGGCCCAAGATCAGGCCCTGGCATCAGCATCTCCCACAAGCTTCCCAGTGACACTAATATGCTCCTAGGATTAGGAACCATCACTATGTTCATTTCAAGAAAACGCAACACGCAGTCAGCAGTGCCTACCCAGGGTGGAAGCACGTGGCGGCCAGACTTAACTAGTGAGGATGACCGGGAGAGAGAAGCAGTGCTTCAAAATACTCGTGTGTTTAGACACAGCTGTGCAGATTCAAGTTCCACTTATGAATTGTAGATGGCCCCATTAAGAATAAGTGCTAAAAGGCACAAATCTGTGAGTCCGTGTCAGGCACTGTCACTCCATTTCCTGCTGTGATCGGTCTACCCCTCGGAGCCTTCGATGGCTCCATTGACAGGCAGCACTCTGTGGTCCTGGAGAGGTCGCCTGGGGTTAGTCAGAGCAGATGCGGCTGATGACAGGCTCTTCCTGCAGGGCCCAAGACTCACAGTGCCCTTGAATCTCTGGGGGCTGCTCTTCCTCCAGGACCACCATGTCACAGTTTTTGCATATCACGTGGCAGAGAGGCTGCAGATGCCGCCAGTGGCTGAGGCCACACCCAGGGAAAGTGACCTGCTCATGGGTTGCTGGAAGGCCTTGGAGAGCTGTCCAGGCTAGAAGACCCCAGTGGCCATGCTGTGCCATCCTCACTTGGCAAGGATGCTCAGGGTCTGCATGGAAAAGCCAGGTCGCCCAGGTAACTAGGTGATGCTGCACCTGCTTTCCCCGGTCCCACAGGGACTTGGGCTGTGCACAGGTGGTCACCCAAGATGTGCTCTGATACACACGCTCTTTCATTGATTGATCTCATGTGTAGAATGGGTAGGTGCCCCGCTCCAGCCACACCCCTTTCAACCTGACTCATTAGCTCTTTAGAAGGACCTGAGAGGTGGAATTCCCACCCAACACATGAGCCGCTGAGAAGCAGCTGCTGGCACCTCACCCAGCCCTCACACCCAAGCCCTATCTGCCCACCCCCAGCCCCAGCCCACCCCCAGCCCACATCTCCCTGAACTGCCTGGGTACAGTCCCAGTAAAGCTGGGGAGCATCCCTGACATCCATTGCGGCTCAGAGACTGGGACATGGGCCACCATGCAGCCTGGGATGGTCCCCCTCTCAGATTTTCCTATCTGCATCTCAGGGCTATGCTTGTCTGCTCCGACTGCATGGTTCCTACCGAGCCAGCATCTGTAAGTGGCTGTGGTACACAGCCTTGCCCCATGTAGCTGTCTGCATCACAGCCACCCACCTGCATCCTTCGGAGTCCTGAGCCAGCTCCTGCTTTCCCCGAGGGACAGGAGCAGGGGCTGTTCCATGCACACCTGCCTGATCTCATCTCCACAGACTCGTTAGGACTCTGTGGGCCTCCGTTGCGCACATCATGCATCAGGTCAGGGCCTGGTGACCCAACAGTAGGACACTCCCTCCACTGCACAAACAAAAACTGAGGCTCAGAGAGGCCACACAGCTTGTCCAAAGGCTCTAGCTGGTAGGGAGGACCTGGAGCTCAGAGGGCAGTTCTCTGACCTCCATCCACCGTAAGGACAGCTCAGTGGTCACACGCTGCCCACTGTCACCTTCTCATGACTTGGGGATTTGAATGAGATCATGTGTGTGAAAGCCGGAGCACAGCAGCCATGACACGCTCTGTGAATATCAGCTCCTGCTAGGGATCTTTTTTTGAGACAGAGTGGGACCCTGTCTCAAAAAAAAAAAAAAAAAAAAAAAAAAAAAATGGCTGGGTGCGATGGGTCACGCCTGTAATCCTAGCACTTTGGGAGGCTGAGGTAGGCAGATTACTTGAGTTTGAGACCAGCCTGGCCAACATGGTGAAACCCTGTCTCTACTAAAAATACAGAAATTATCCAGGCGTGGTGGTGCACGCCTGTAATCCCAGCCGAGGCAAGGAGAATCTCTTGAACCTGGGAGGTGGAGGTTGCAGTGAGCTGAGATCGCACCACTGCACTCCAGCCTGGGTGACAGAGCGAGACTCCGTCTCAAAAAAATTAATTAATTAATAAAAATAAAAACAAAACAATTTAAAAAGGCCTTCTACTTTTAAATTTTTTAAGGGTTTCTAAATGAGAGAGTCCTAATTGTAGAATATATAGAAAACAAGGGAAAAGAATCAAGAAGGAAACAAATGGCACATGGAATCCCCAAGCCCCGGGTTTCTCCTTGGTGCAGATCTTCGGTTATGTTCCTCTCTGCAGGGTCAGGATTCACCCTGCCCTCTGCATCTTCACTCAGTGCTTCTGCAGCTGCGTGGTGTCCCCATATCACAGACTAGTTCAACACTTCCCCATGGTGGACATTCAGGCTCCTTACCATTTTTTGTGGTTATGGATGAGGCTTCAGCAAATATCCCTTGACATCATTTTTGTTTTTGTTTTTGTTTTGGTTTGTTTGGTTTTTGAGACACAGTCTCCCTCTGTTGCCCAGGATGGAGTGCAGTGACGCGGTCTCAGCTCACTGCAACCTCTGCTTCCCGGGTTCAAGAGATTTGCCTGCCTCAGCCTCCTGAGTAGCTGGGACTACAGGCATGCACCACCACGCCCAGCTAATTTTTTTGAATTTTTACGAGAAATAGAGACAGGGTTTCACCATCTTGGCCAGGCTGGTCTCGAACTCCTGACCTTAAATGATCTGCCCACCTTGGCCTCCCAAAGTGCTGGGATTATAGGCATGAGCCACCATGCCTGAGGGCTGAGAGTGCTAGTTACCTGCACCCTCACCAGCCACAGCCCCACAGGCCTGCACTCCCTGAGCTGACGCCAGCCACAAAGTGGTGGGCTGGTGACGTGAACCCCAGGGCGCTGCAGCCATGAGGAGGTCCAGCACCCGGCATTCAGGACAGGGTGGAAACGTTCCTGGACAACACCTTGGTCACCATCAGGTAGCTCAGGACAACCTGCTCGGTGCCCATCTGTCATAAGATGCCAGAGAGGAGGCTCTCAGTGGCCGTATGGCCACTGTCCTTACTAGGAAAAGCAGCCCCCTCTCTAAATCATCGATGCGTTTCCTACTTGCACTTCCTACCTGCTGGAGGCCCGTCCTGGATGTGGCTCTGAGTTCCCTCCACTGTTCGGGTTTTGGGATCTCGCTGGCCCTACCATTGTCATTGGAAGCAGATGGAGGGTAATTTTCTTTGTGCTGCTATTGCTAATTTCCCCAGCTCAGAAGCCTCAGTGTTAACAGTCTCTGCAGCCCACTGTGGCCTGGTGAGTGGGAAGACAGGTGGTGTCACCCAGGTTCTGGAGCTGCTCACGATCCCGAGTGCCAGAGCCACCACAACCAGTCACCATCAGGGCCCCTGACACACACCCACAGGTGACCAGGAATCAGGTCACTGCAACCTCCTCCTCTGGGGTTCAAGTGATTCTCGTGCCTCAGCCTCCCGAGTAGTTAGCTGGGACTACAGGCGTGCACCACTATGCCTTGCTAATTTTTGCGTTTTTAGTAGAGGCAGGGTTTTGCCATGTTGGCCAGGCTGGTGTCGAACTCCTGACCTCAGGTGATCCACCTGCCTTGGTCTCCCAAAGTGCTGGGATTACAGGTGTGAGCCACCATGCCTGGCTCACCTCCTCTTTAAATGACATCAGAAAGCCGACTTTCTGGAGGCATAGGGTGGAAGGAAGTGTGTGGATGCATCTGCCACGCACCCTGGCACGGGGGGGCTCACCGATGACAGCTGCAATTCATATTCTCCCTGGCTCTCAGGTCCCCAGATGCACCCTCTCTCCACCCTTGCCTGGGACCACCTCAGCCTGGTGAATTCCTGTTCAACCCTCTGGTGGGCTGCTTCCTCTAGGAGGCCCTCTCTGATGGCCTACACATGTGCTCTCAGAGACATGGTGTCTGCCTCAGCCAGCACATGTTCAGCTCCAGCATGAGGCCTGAGCCTTCCTGGGGTGGGGACTGTGTCTGCACCAGGACTTGGTGTAGTGTCTAATCAGGATAGTGCTTGCCACAAAGCTGACGCTTGACAAATTGTGCTTGAACAATTAAATGTCTTAATTTAGCTTATAGAAATAATGGATTTTTATAACAGCTACCAGATGACCCTACACACACACGTGCACAAACACACATACCTACAAATGTTTACATGTGCAACACCTCGCACAAACCCACACGAAGCCGACGTGTGTGCCTGAACCCAGCTCAGCCGAAGTTCATCCATCAGCTGCCACACGCCTTCGCTGTGCTAGTCCTGGAGACTAAGCAGAGAGGCCTGGGCCCCAGGCAGCCCATCTCTAGAAAACCAGTTGCTCGCCTAGGAAGCTGACATAGGCAGAACACGGTATGTTCGGACAAGGATGGTGTTTGCGTCCTTCCCCTGCAGTGGGAAAGGAGTTTGAGTAAGATAAAGAAACAGACGTGCTGGAGGCCCTTCCCCACACCTGCGAGGTGTCCCACAGGTCCTACACTCCAGAGACTGGGGAGCCGCCATGCACTGGAGGAGCCCCAAGGGGCACAACGCAGGCCCTGTGGGACCCGGGGCATGAGAACGGATGTCACTGGACCCACAGCAACATTAGGATGAATCCCATAGGTGAGTCGATAGTATCGAATCATGTGAATTTTCTAGGGTAGATCATTTGGTCAGTCAGGTGTTAATGTCACGGGGAGTGGCAGGGAAGGCATATGAGATTTCTGTACTAACTTTGCAACTGTTTTGTAGGTCTAAAATTATTTCAAAATAAAAGATTGTTAAAAATAAATAGATGTGGCCGACAGGTCGCCAGTCTTAGCAAGTTTGCTTTGCAGCTGATTCCCTTTGAAGGCCCTCGAGCCGTCATCAGAGTCACCAGGGAAAGAAGGAAATAACGACCGAGGAGCCAGGCGGGGCAGAGCAGGAGAAGACAGGCGAGGGCTGGAGGGCGAGGAGGATGTGCAAGTGGAGACCCCTGCAGCCAGGCGGGAGGACGGATGGGCGGTCTGTGGGCTGTGCCCATGAGCAGTTTCCAGAGTGACTGAGTGTGGGCTCTTCCAGGAACGCAGCTGAGGCATCCCAGCAGCTGAAGGGAGGTCATCAGGGTCAGCTGGAGGCCTAGATGAATCATAGCATCCTGGGAGGAGGACTGGGACCAACAGGGCTTCAGCCAGGACAGATTCGATGCCCCATGTCACCAGGTAAAGTTTCAGCTAAGTGGCATGCAGGAGGGATACCCTGTGCCACCCCCCCCCCATGCCCTGCCCTGAGCACACGCTCCATCCTGACCACCCCACAGACCCCAGCCCAGGGCAAGGCCCAGCAGAGCAAGGGGGTCTGCTCTTCCAGTTGTCTGCAATAAACATGAGCGCCAAATCTAAAGGTTTGCCATTTTAAAGCTATGCCAACATGGCACCTGGGAAAGTGTCATCAGAGTCCAGTCCTTCCGTGCCCTGCCCTCCTGGGAAGGCTGAAGCCAAATGGCACAAGACCAGGATGCCCACCATGGCCAGTCCCAAGACCCAGCCAGAAGGGATGGAAGGGGTCTGCAGCTTAGAAGAGTAATTCTGACAACTCTGAGGAGGTGGGAGAAGAAAGGGAAGGAATCAGGCCCAGGAGGCTGTGGTGCTGCAGCTATGGGCAGAGCCCAGAGAACAGGAGGAAAAGCAGCAGGGCTGTGGGACAGGAGGGACAGGCATAAAGGCATCTTGCAGACAGAACCACAGTCCCCGAAGCGTCCTACTCCCTCCCCAGACCCTGTGGTCACACCACATGACGAAGGGGTTTAAGGTTGCCAATCAGCTCATCTTGAGATGGAGACACCATCCTGGATTATCGGGGGTGGGTCATGTGGTCACAGGGTCCTTGGAAGTGACCATGGGTGCAGAAGGGTTGGTGTAGGCCGACGCGACCTGAGGAGGACTCCACCAAGGAGCGGCTGAGCTGCTGACCGCTGTGGCCTGCCCATGCCTTGACCTTAGCGCTCAGACCCATTCTGGGCCTCCGACTTCCTCCACTAGAGAATAAGCCTGAGTCACGGGCACTGAGTTGGTGGAGATTTTTCACAGCAGCCACAGGAAACAAGCCCAGAGGCCACGGCTGCGGCTGCATCCAGGGCCCCGGTGGCTGCAGGCCGCCGGGACCCTACAGGTGAGTCCCGCCACTTCCTTGATGGTGGTGGGTCCTGGATGGGCTCAGGGACTGGAGATGCCTGCAGGGCCTGGCACATGGGGTACCCAGTCTGGTCCTGGGCCTCTGAAGGGATAGGGTGGGTTTGTTTGAACGTAGACAAGGTGGGGGTAGCCAGGCCAATGTGGACAGCCAGCCAGGAGTGCGGAGGAGGAGGAAGGGCTACAGCGTGGAGTGACCGGTGGTGTCCTGAAAAGGTGATGGAAGCTGCGGGAACAGATAGGACCTCGAGGGAGAGGCTGAGAGGCCGGAGGATGGGGGCAGGCGAGAAGCTGGGAGCCCAGCCCCTGCACGGGGAAGCAGACTGCAGAGCCCGGGCCACAAAGGGAGGTGTTTCAGGACAGCAGAGCAATAGGGTGCTGAGGAGGTCCCAAGGCGCCAAGGACATGTGGTAACAGCTGCAGAGAGCAATGGTGTTTGGGTTTCATTTGCTTTGCTTTGCTTTGCTTAGGACAAAGGAAAGCTGTGCATGTCTACAGGTCACCAGGAAGGGGGAGCTGTGGAAGGTGTTGAGGGGCGGCTGGGCAGGAAGGGAATCTCAGAAGGAGGGACAGACCCTGAAGGTCATAAGAGGTCACCTCACCTGTCATAACCTTGGGGCTCAACCTGAGGGGACAGTGGGTGTGGAGCCCCTTCCCAGGGCCCTGCCTCTAGCCCTCACTTCCTCACTGGGCTGAGCCTTCTTGCCCTTTGAGGCATGGAAACTTGTCTGAAATCATCCCACGTTCTCCCCACACTGCTGTTTCTAGAATGAGTCTCATGTGCTAGGTCCCTTGGACCAAAAGCCTCTGAGCGATCATAACAACTGTTTTCTTTTAAAAAAAGAAAAATTTTAAAAAATAAAACAGCTGTTGCCTGACTTTTAAGATGGATGTTTCTGCTTTGGGTCTGACAAGTCTAATGAACAGACAGTTCTTAAAAAAGAAATACGAATGTCCCTCTCCTGCATAGAAGATGCTCAGCTTCACTCATCAGCAGATGCAGTTCACACACCACCAGACACTGCGTTCGCCCTCAGAGTGGCCAGAACCCGTGGGTGTGGCAACGTGGTGGGAACACAGAAAGCATGGCCCAGGGAGGGGAGCTGAGCCACAGATTGCCTGTGCACAAAGGAGCGTTCATGTGGCCAGGCTGTCACGGCAACACTGCTGTGACATCAAGCAACTGACAGCCACGTGTCCACTGATCGGGGCCACGTGAGCAGGCTGTGGCGCTTCCACTCCATGGAGTCCAAGCAGCTGCAAACAAATACAGAAGTGAGGATGGATTTGCCAAGTTCACTGTGTAGATTACTAAATGAAGAAAGCAAGGCGCAGAACAATAAAATAGTGTGCTCTCTTTTGTAAGAAAGTGGTGCAATAAGAAAACATGTGTCTATATCTATCTATCTTGGCACTGGCTTTGCATAAGAAATACCGGAATGATATGCAAGATTCTAAAAAAAATGGCTAAGGGATAAGAAGAAACCAGCTGAGAGAGCCAAGGGGGCCTGTGCTGTCTCTGGGTGTACCTTTCCATGTGCTGTTCACTTTCTAACCATCTAATATCTTACACACTCAAAATGGAATTATTTTGGAAGTCAAAGCTGACCACTGATGGCTCGCTCTCTCTATCTCTCTCTCCTTGGTATTTACTGAGGATCACTAAACCGAGTATTTGTCTTGCCCCACCCCAGACATTCAAGAGGAAGGGTCAGGCCAGGGCAATTCCTGGGCAGCTCCTGGAGTGGCCACTGCACATTTACGGAGAGGGGGAAAGGGAAGGGAGAGCTGACCTCAAGATAAGGAGCTTCTTGGGAAATGAAATAGAGACTCTGGAAGAGGGAAAGAGGGAAAGAGCATGAGAGCCTCCCAAGGAGGTTGGGCTTGATGTCCTTCCCGCACCTCTAGCCCATACCCAGGCCTTTTGGGACCCCGTCTCCCATCCAGCAGGGAGGTGTGGACAGAGCAGGAGAGTAGAGCACAGAGCCAGGCTAGCCCTTCACCCAGGATGTTTGAGAATTTAGCACAAGGGCCCCTCTCTTTGGTCTCAGAGCCTGTCCCTGAATATCAGAGCATCTCTTTTTTGAAGTTCAAAGGCACAATTCTGACACTTGGTTTCTGACGTGAAAATATCCCACTCTACAGACCGGCTCTGCATTTGATGTCAGCCCTTGCAGGGGTCAGGACGTGGTCTGTGCGACTGCAGAGGTGCCAGCTGTAAAGTCTCACCCTTGACCACTTCTCTCTTCTCTGATGACAGCCATCTGGCACTGCGCACTTACAGAGGGAAGGACGGGGCTGACCCACGAGGCTCCTGAGTTGCTGAAATCATGGTGAATCCATCCTCCACCCTGAACTCAGCCCTTTCATCTGTCTCTTGGATATGCATCATGGCCCTAATCAATGTAAATCAGTCTGGGCATGACTTTTTGGCTGCTCACTGGAATCACAATTGATTATATTTTTTCAATAACTCATCAAAGGACCTTAGGTTTTAATCAAAGACTTCAGAATCTTCTATGGGGCGAAGTTAAATCATTGCCAGCCTGGAGGGAAGTCTCCAGTGGTATACCATAGGGCTCTGCCATGTCAAATATTTCTATAATTTAGATAAAGACATCAATGCATAAATATCGCATCTACTGATTACCCAGAGCTGAGCAGAACAGGTGGATACAACAGGTGGCAGAATTGAGGTCATGGTCACCTCAAGGGGAGGGATTAGTGCACCAACATCAGTGAGCTCTGGCTCAACCCAAGTAACTGTAAAACCTCATGTATAGAAACCAGAGATCGATTGCACTTGGCCAAAGATCATTTTCAGGGTGACGGGTTCTTCCAGAAGTATGGCGTGGCTGTGACAAAAATGAATACACAGTTGCCTACATGGGTGGACACACAGGACCCCACGGCACCACCCAAAGACAGGCCAGATGAGGTGGCTGGCACATCTTGGGAGCATGTGGGAGCCAGCAAAGGACACAGAGCCATGAATCCTGGAGAACACTTAGGAGGATGTAGCATGCTCTCGAGACTCGGGGGCTAGAATTGCTTCCGGGCCTTCCCAGGACACGTGGGCAGAAGCATCCCCTGCAAGGGAGGAAGGGCTCTCTTCAATTACAGACTTGCTCACTACCAGACTTGGGAATTATCCATCAGTAAAAACATTCACATTGCATCAACCAAGTAAATTGCAAAAGAGCTGCGTTTTAGGCTTTACATTTCCAAAGCCCTAGAACTTTTTGTTCAAATTAAATCATATCTAGAAGCCAGGTAAGGTTTATAAACCAGATAAGAGTGGAGTTCTTCTTCTTGAAACAGCAGTGGGGGCCTAGAAGCCCTGTGCATGGGTGCCCCTACCTGTGACTTCCCTAAGGCCTCAGGGAGAGCACAGCCCGAAAGGCACTGTGACAGAAGGGCCGTGATCCCGGTGTGGGCTTACTCCTTATTTCTCTCAGGTGAACTCAATGTGTCTATAATCTAAAGCTGCCATGTATGATGGGACACATCAGATGACACCCAAAGGCCTTGGGAGAGAGAGCCGACCTGGGAGGACACCAGGATAGCACCAAGGAGCTCTTACCAAGCCCTGGGGAGAGTCCACTATGCCCTAATAAGCTCCTGACGGATCTTGTAAGGAAGTTTAGACTTAAATGTATGATGCAGAATTGCTGTCATTCTGCCCCGCGACGCCCCCTCTACCCGGTGGGCAGTGGACACCTCACACAGGAGCTCTCAACACCTTTGGCCCCAACTGCCTAAAATCGCCTGCTTCCTTCTGTTTAGTTCTGTTAATTTATTCAATAAACACTCACTGACCAGGTGCATGCTTGGCCCTGCTATATAGCAGTGACAAGGCAGAGGAGGTCCTGCCGTCCTGGGGCTCACACTCTAGAGAGCACCCTCACAGACACAAATAGACGTGTCAGGTGATGACCAAAGGCCTCAGGACAGAGAGCTGACCTGAGAGGGAGGCCAGGATAGCACAAAGGAGCTCTGAAACAGACAGAAAGGAAGGAAGAGCAGGAAGACAGGAAGGGAGGAAGGAGGTAGGGAGGGAGGGTAAGCAAGCATTTGAAAAATCCTTATACCAACGCATGCCCACACATGAGCTACTGCCAACACAGACCTTGGAGAAGGGCACTTGCCCTGCTGCCGGACGGAGGAGCAGGCTGCCCTCACTGCTGACCTGGGGATCCCATGAGGAACAGCAGGACATCTGCTTATCTTTTTTGTTAGTGTGCTCTTCTATGTATCTTTAAAAGAAGTACCAGACACATTTTGTTTCTGTTAGAAAACATGGTTACGTTTCATTTCTCTCTGCTAATCAAGAACAAAAGAACGTCCATCTTCTGGCAGAAATGTTGGTGCGGAATGCCCCGGGCCGTATTGACAGAACCATGGGCCTGAGGAGGAGGCTGCAGGTGGGGAAAGGTTCAATATCATGGGTGTTATTCCCATAATATTCTAACAATATTATCCACTCAATGTCATGCCAACTTTTAACAGAATAAACTTAAAAGCTTTAAAAGAAAAAATTAGCTCTTAGAGAATACAAACAGCTAAGGATGAGAGTGACAGCCCTGTGAACCCACTTACCCATGTCAAGTGTAATTTCTAACAGTTAGAAAAGCAGCCTTTACTATGATCGAGTTGGATAATTGAAAAAGTCCCAGTGGGGTGCTTTCAAGATTTCTCCAGCTCCCGATATTCCTGAACTCCCACAGTTCAAATTTATTTGTCTTGAAGATTTTTTACTCTTTAAGCCTGTCTTTGTAAAGGTACTGTCTCCCGCCAGGCGGAGTGGCCCCTAGCACTGAAACTCACACTGCCTGGAGGAGAAACTGGGAATGGGCAGAGTCAGTGAGGCCGGATCAGGAGGAGCCCAGGGCAGCGCTGCACAGTGCCGGAAGCAGGTGAGTGGCCCCATGCCCTCTCCTTCTGTCGCCCAGCCTCAGGGACAGTACTAGCTGCTTCCAGATGTCCAAAAGGCATTCCCCTCAGCTCACTTCTGCTTGGAGACCTCATTTCCGTGGACGAGCCTCTGCTAGTGTGTAAGACTGTCAGAGTCAAACTATGTGGATAAACACCTACCCTGTTTCCTCAGAAAGACCTAGAAATGCCTGGTTTTATCAGCCTGGTGTGGAGACAGGTGAGGTGCAATTCCCATCCAGCTCTGCCACTGCCATCTCAAGTCCTTAGGGTGCTCGGCCTCAGTTCCCTAACCCATCCACCTGCATCCTGAGGTTCTAGTAGGATCACAGGCATTAGAGCAATCTGAAAATTACAAAACTCTTTATAAGCAACCAAGAGCTGGGAAGATACCAGAATAAGCAATGTTTATATTTCAGCCAATGCTATTGAAATGTTTAGGAAGAGCTGGACACGGTGGCTCCTGCCTGTAATCCCAGCATTTTGGGAAGCTGAGGTGAGTGGATCACTTGAGGTTAGGAGTTCGAGACCAGCCTGGCCAACACAGAGAAACCCCGTCTCTACTAAAAACACAAACATGAACTGGGAGTGGTGGCATGGGCCTTTAATCCCAGCTATTCAGGAGGCTGAGGCGAGAGAATCGCTTGAACCTGGGAGGCGGAGGTTACAGTGAGTCAAGATTGTGCCACTGCACTCCAGCCTGGGCAAGAATGAGACATCATCTCAAAAAAAAAAAAAAAAAAAAAAAAAGTCTGGGAATGAAAGTTTTAAGTATTGCTATCATATCATGGTTTGTTTCTCACCTGACTCGAGCTGGGTAATTTGGGAGAGTGGTGGTGGACATAACCCTGAGAAGGCCCCCTCCCCTCCGGCACTGCTTGTGAGTGCCCGGTATCTGCAGGACTCTGGACTCACTCAGCAAGCCCATCTGGCTCTCAACTTGCTCAGCCTCTATCAGTGATCGAGCTGACACTTCACCTCCAGTGCACTGTTTAATTTCTTTCAGAACCCAGATGAGGAAGATGGAGGCTATTAGGCCCCTGGAAAATTCTACCACTTAGAGCACTGGTCAGAAGCATGGAGAGAGAACGCAGAGCATGGATGATGCAGACCCAAGAGAACTACCCTGCTACCCCGTGTGTGGACCTCAGTATGCTGGCATTTTCTTCTCCCTTTATCCCTCCCTTATTTCTAAACATTTTGTTGAAGTATAACATGGCAGAAAAGTGCACATGTACATGACCAGCTTGATGAATCTTCACAGAACCGTCACCAACACCAAGACCTAAAAATGCACCAGCCCCCAGAGCCCTCCCAACTCCCTCCCAGTCACTATGCCTCCCATGGAATACACATTCCTCAGACTTCTGGCTTGACGCATTTGACACGGATAGGGCTGTAGCTTGGTGTCCTGTGAATGTACTAGGCCAAGTGGGCTGTTTTGAGTTGTGTAGCTGGCTTCCAACTTCTAGACTTGGGCTAGAAAACTTAGGGTTCAGGGCACGAGCTACTTTAACTTTGCGGGTGATGCTACTTGTAGGGGCTGTGTCCACAGGTGGGTTTCTGCACAGCCAGGAATGTAAGAAAAGTTTGGGCCTTATGTGATGCTGCCTGGGCCTCAGCAAAGGCACAAGGGCATTTGCATGAGCCCAAGAGAGAGTGGACCTTGAAAGTGGAACTTGGCCTTGAACCACAATTAGCATAGGCATGTGGCAGCAGGAGCCTGAGTACACACAAGTAAATGTCAGTGCAGCTATCAAGGCAGAAGGCAGTGGGTGCAACGGAGCCAAGAGTCAAGGACACAATTTGGGGGGAAGAGAGTCTTTGCACTGGGAGTAGAACAGAATTTGGGGCTTTTAAACCTGGCAGCTTCCATGTGGTGTTGAACCTGCAAGTGCACAGAAGTCAAGAATTGAGGTTTGGGAACGTCTGCCTAGATTTCAGAAAATGTATGGAAATGCCTGGATGTCCAGGTAGAAGTTTGCTGCAGGTGGGGCAGTGGGGGGTGTCTCTCACAGAGAACCTCTGCTAGGGAAATGTGGAAGAGAAATTTGGGGTCGGAACCCCATACAGAATCCCTACTGGGGCACTGCCTAGTGGAGCTGTGAGAAGACAGCCCCCATCCTCCAGACCCCAGAATGGTAGATCCACTGACAACGACTTGCACCATGTGCCTGGAAAAGCTGCAGACACTCAATGCCAGCCCATGAAAGCATCCAGGAGGGAGGATGTACCCTGCAAAACCACAGAGATGGAGCTACCCAAGACCATGGGAACCCAACTCTTGCATCGCATGACATGAAGTCAAAGGACATAATTTTGGAGCTTTAAGACTTGACTGCCCTACTGGATTTTAGACTTGCATGGGGGTCTGTAGCCCCTTTGTTTTGGCCAATTTCTCCCATTTGGAATGGCTTATTTACCCAATGCCTGTACCCTCACTATATCTAGGAAGTAAGTAACCTGCCTTTGATTTTACAGGCTCATAGGTGGAAGTGACTTGCCTTGTCTCAGATGAGACTTTGGACTGTGGACTTTTGAGTTAACGCTGAAATGAGTTAAGACTTTGGGGCTGTTGGGAAGGCATGACTGGTTTTGAAATGTGAGGATGTGAGATTTGGGGCCGGGGTGGAATGATATGGTTTGGCTGTGTCCCCATTGGAAGCTCATCTTGAATTCCTATATATTGTTGGAGAAACCAGTGGGAGGTAATTGAATCATGGGGACAAGTCTTTCCTGTGCTGTTCTCATGATAGTAAATAAGTTTCACGAGATCTGATGGTTTTAAAAAGAGGAGTTCCCCTGCACAAGCTCTCTCTGCCTGCTGCCATTCATGTAAGACATGACTTGCTCTTCCTTGCCTTCCACCATGAGTGTGAGGCTTCCCCAGCCACATGGAACTACAAGCCCAGTTAAAGCTCTTTCTTTTGCAAATTGCCCAGTCTCAGGTATGTCTTTATCAGCAGTGTGAAAATGGACTAATACACCTGCACTGGCTACAACTTCTAGTAAAATGCTGAATGTAAGGGGATAACTCTGGCCATTCTTACCTTGTTCCCAAAGAAGGTTTTCAATATTTCAGCATTAAGTATGGTGCTTGCTATTATGTTTGGGGGTAGATATCCTTTATCAAAATCAGAAAGTCTCCTTCTAGCCAGTGTTCTAAGAGATTTTTCTTGCCAATTGTTTAAGTCTTAAAAAGATGCTAGTTTTTATTAATATTTTCTGTATCTATGGGGATGATGATGATTTTCCCCATTAGTTCATACTATGAATTACATTAATTTCCTAATGTTAATTAAAACCACCTAGCATTTCTGGAATAAACCAATATGGACATGAGGTACTGTCCTTTTTATATATTCTTGGGTTCCATTCGTTAGCATTTTGTTTAGGATTTTTGCATTTCTGATGAGTGAGACCAGACTATAAATATCCTTTCTCAAATGTCCTTACCAGGCTTTGAAATGAAAAGTCATACTGGCCTTACGAGTTTGGGAATTTTTTTTTTCACGTGTTCTTGGGGATGCATTAGTTTTCTATTGCTGCCATAACAAATCACCATAAACTTGGTGGCTTAAAGTAATACAAATGTTTAGGAACAGCCGGGCGTGGTGGCTCACATCTGTAATCTCAGTACTTTGGGAGGCCAGGGCGGATGGATCGCTTGAACTCAAGAGTTCAAGACAAGCCTGGGCACCATGGTGAAACCCTGTCTCTACAAAAAATGTAAAAATTAGCCAGTTAGGTGTGGGTTTCCACCTGGGACTCCAGCTACTTGGGAAGCTGAGGTGAGAGGACTGCTTGAGCCTGGGAGGCAGAGGTTGCAGTGAGCCATGATTGTGCCACTGCACTCTAGCTCAGGCAACAGAGCAAGATCCTGTCTCAAAACACACACACACACATTTCTCTTATGGTTTTGGAATTTAGAAATCTGACTCACGCCTCCCTGGGCTGAAGTCCAGTTGTCAGCAGGGCTGTGCTCTTTCTGGAGGCTCTGGGGGCATCCTTTTCTTTGGTCCTCCCAGCTCCAGAGGCAACGTCCACCACTTGGCTTGTGGAAGGAGCCCTTCCTCCACCCTCAGAGCCAGCAGCATTGGAACTCTTTGACCTGGCTTCAGCTGTCACATCTCCCTCCAGCTCACAACCAGAAAAGGTTCTGAGCTTTCAAGGACCCAACCACACCTAGACAGTCCAGGATCATTTTTCTATCTCAAGGTCTGCAGCCTTAACCACATCTGTGAAGTTCCGTTTGCCAGGACGGGGAACATATTCACAGGTCCAAGAATAAGGCTGTGGATGTATCTCGGGGTCGTTATTTGCCGACCACAGGGAGAGTTTGTGAAAAGACGGGCTTTCTTTAAATGTCTCAAGTGATTCACAGATAAAGTTATCTCAGCCTGACCTTCATGGAAACTTTAATTATACCTTGTCTTTTATTTTTCAGACAGAGTCTCACTCTTATCCAGGCTAGAGTGCAGTGGCACGATTTCGGCTCACCACAGTGGCCTCTGCCTCCCAGGTTCAAGCAATTCTCGTACCTCAGCCTCTGAGTATCTGAGATTACAGGCATGCACCATTACACCCGGTTAATTTTTTATATTTTTAGTAGAGACGGGGTTTTGCCATGTTGGCCAGGCTGGTCTCGAATTCCTGGCGTGAAGTGAACCACCCCCCTCAGCCTCTCAAAGTGCTGGGATTACAGGCATGAGCCACCACAGCTGGCCTGCATTGTCTTTGTTGTGAGATTTTCTATTAATTCTTACATTAACACATTAATATTCTACACAAATTTGTCATTTCCTCTGTATTTTCATATGTATTGACAAGGTTTTAATGTCTACCACATTTGTAGTGATATCCTCTTTTTTATTCCATTTTTTTACTTTTGAAGAAAAAAACAGGTTTGCTGAGGTATTTACATACCATAAACAATATTTTGGCTGGGCGCAGTGGCTCACACCTGTAGTCCCAAAACTTTGGGAGGCCGAGGCAGGCAGATCACGAGGTCAGGAGTTCAAGACCAGCCTGACCAATATGGTGAAACCCTGTCTCTACTAAAAATACAAAAATCAGCTGGGTGTGGTGGCACGCACCTGTAGCCCCAACTATTCAGGAGGTTGAGACAGGAGAATCGCTTGAATCCAGGAGGTGGAGGTTGCAGTGAACCGAGATGATGCCACTACACTCCAGCCTGGGCGACAGAGCAGGTCTCTGTCTCAAAAAAAAAAAAAAAAAAAAGATGAGTGCACAGTTCTGAGTCTTTACAAATGTATGTAGCCATGTGACCACCACAATAAACACATGGGATGGAACGTTCTACCACCCCAAAAGGTTTCATGTGCACTTTGAAATCAACCTGTGAAGACTGGCAACCACAGCTTTTCATTTTTTGAGGCAGATTCTCACTGTCACCCACGCTGGGGTGCAGTGGCACAATCTTGGCTAACTGCAACCTTGGTCTCCCAGGTTCAAGCCATTCTTCCACCTCAGCCTCCCAGGCAGCTAAGGCTACAAGCACATGCCACCATGCCGGCCTATTTTTTGTATTTTTACTAGAGACGGGGTTTCATCACACTGGCCAGGCTGGTCTTGAATACCCGACCTCAGGTGATCGCCCACCTTGCCTCCCAAAGTGCTGGGATTACAGGCGTGAGCCACTGTGCCCAGCACAACCAGTTTTGTCCCTGTAGTTGTGCTTTGGAAAAGATGTCACATAAATGAAGTCATGCTGTATGTAGCCTTCTGCGTCTGGCTTGAGAGCATAATATGATTGGGATTCATCTGTGGTTTTCCACGCACCAGTAGCTTGTTCCTTTTCATTGTATGGATGAACCACAACTTGTTTGTGTATTCACCAGTTGATGGACACTTGGGCTGTTTTGGGTTTTGGCAGATTATGAAGGCTGCCACAAACTTTTCGACAGGTCCTGGTGGGACAGGTATCTTCATTCCTCTTGAGTACACATCTAGGACTGGGATTGCTGGGTTGTATGGTGCTGAGCAAAACAAGTTCCCTTAGAGACAGGAATTTTTTCACTTTTTATTATTGATTTCTACCTTAACTGTATTATGATCAAGAACATAAAGGTATTGAGGCTTGCTTTATAGTAAAACATAGTCAACTCTATGTTCCACGTGTGCCTGAAGCATTCCCCAGGTGCACTGTTTTATCTACGCTCACAAGGCCAAGGCTGTTGCATATTTTCTTCAAGTCTCCCATATCTGCACTAATTTTCAGTCTGCTTGTCCTCTCATACACAAGTGGTATGTTTAAATCTCTCACTAAGTGGGGATCTGTATTTTCCTATATTCCCATCAATCTTTGCTTTAAATATGCCGAAGCTATTTTGTACATAGGGATGTATAGCTGAGAACTGCTATTTATTTTACGAGTTTTCTCTCATCTCTAGCAATGCTTTTGGCCTTAAAGTTATCTTAATATATTGAAAATATGGCCAGGCACAATGGCTCATGCCTATAATTCTAACACTTCGGGAGGCTGAGGTGGGAGGATCACTTGAGGCCAGGAGTTTGAGACCAGCCTGGGCGAGACTCTGTCTCTACCAAAAACGGAAAAAAAAAAAATTAGTCAAGCATGGTGATGTGCCTAAGGCAGGAGGACTGTTGGAGACCAGGAGTTTGAGGCTGCAGTGAGCTATGACTGTGCCACTGCACAACAGCTTGAGCAACAGAGCAAGACCCTGTCAAGAAAAAAAAAAAAAAAAAGCTACACATTAGCTTTTAGTTAAAATTTGCATGATGTACCTTTTCCCATCTTCTTTTAACCTTTCTCTTGTCTATAAAGACAAAGTTCTAGACTGTTCCCTTGTAAACTACATACAGCTGCTTTTTTAGGAAACTTATTTTAAAAAATTGAGCATGTAATCCAAGTACTTATTGATACATTTGGGTCTAAATCTACCATATTACTTACTACATGTGTTCTGATTGTCACACCTGTGCTATTTCCTGTAGTTTTTTTTTTTCCCCTGTATTAGCATTTTAAAACCAGCTTTCCTACTATTAGCCTGGAAGTTACACACGTCACCATGTTTCATGCTTACCTTAGAGACGGCGAGAAGCAATTCTGATTTACCTGTGTGACTGGGACTCCTAACCACTTCCCAGTTAATGCAAGAACCTGAGATCCCTCGATTTACCCCATTCCTAACTGTCTTGCCACTATTTTCTCATATTTTAATTCACTATGTATTTTCAAGTCCATAAGATGTTATAATTGTTTTATACAGGTTATTCATTTGGATTTATCCATACAGCTACCATTTTCATGACTATACATTCCTTTCTACATCAGTATTGTTTAAACACACCTTACGTGAGTCTACTGTATCTCCCTAAAGGGTTGGCCTGCCCCTGGCCCAGCTGCCCCTGCCTGCCAATATCTCCTTCCCATAAACCCTGGAGCACACCTAACCTTGTGAGGCCAAGCCTTTCAATGGCTCCTATTGCCTGCCGGACAGGATTTTTAAACTCTTTCCTGACCCATTCCTGACCGGCTTCTGAAACCTGGCCCTTACCAGAGTCCCGCTCCTCACTGGTACTCTGATGTTGCTCAGCTACTTTCCAGTGCACACAACATGCTGTGCCTTGTACTAAGAATGCCTTCTTCCTTCACACTCTGGACAAACTGCTCCAGTCCTTCAGGACCAGTCACTTCCTTGGACGGCTCCTTGTGATCTGTGAGGAGAGGCAGACACCCTTTTGAGAGTGCCCTGCTCCAAACCCACTTGGTTGTCCAGCCTGCTCTGGCTGCTCCGTGATGCATGGATGGCCTGAATCATGTGTGTGTCCCCATTTCCTGGCCCAATAGGAGCACGGGGCCTACACTGAGTTCATCCACAATATAGGATAATAACCCCTGTAATGCTTTTTCCTTGTGTTGCTTTGAAGTTCAAATCCTAGTCTATGTGAAAGAGCTTTAAAAATCGGAGGGAGTATGTACTAGGATTAATGGCTGTCAGAGACAACTGTTTCATAAGCTTAATGGGAAAAATTTTTAACAAAACATGAGTAGCTTTATTTTATTCCCAGGAGATTAATTTAAGCATCAGTGGATAATTCATTTTCTAATCATGTGCCTGATAATAAATCAGCTTTGTAATAAGAAGTCATTGTTAAAAAATTTCTTTGTTGTTGAACTCTTTTAAAATAAAATCCTATACGAGACCCAAATATATGAAATAAATTTAAAATTCACATTGTGGTTGAAGCAGGAGTGAGGCTTTCTCACAGCAGTCATCAGCAGTACAAAACGACCACCCTGCTGTTAAGTCCAGAGAGTCTTAGGCAGGTTTATTATGTTCTTTTCAACTAGAAACTTGAATAACTGTTTACCATTCCAACAATCATCTCACACTTCGAAGTACCTTCTTCAGAGTTAAGGAGAGCTGCTTTATAAACAGTGTGGTCAAATATAGCCACATATGTAACAAACACTCCCGCAGTGTCATTGAGTCCCTCTGTGAACAGTCTGCTCAGCTGGCACTAAGTACTGTGGCGTGCTGGCCTGGCTCTGTACTTCAGGTCACCTACCCTCTAGGACTCCCTGCCTACCAGAACCCGGGTGTCACTGATCTTGCGAAGAAACTTCTGAGCTTGTTCTGTGACACATATAATTTAATTTACTGAAGTTTTTAAAGACTGAGAGATATCTGTGAATTTCAAATGCAAAAATAAAATTTAAAGTGTCCAGATAAATTGTGCTATGCAGTTTTATTTACAACTTGGATGACTTTATGATTGCTCAGAATCTGACACAGACTAATAAGTTTTATTGTCTGAAAATACTCATAAAATACCTCATCTCCAAAATAATTCAAATGAGTAATTAAATGAATGTTTTGAAAATGACAGTTTTCAAAAAGGAAAATTAAACACATTTTAGTAAATATACATGTTTTATTTGTCAAGAGTAAATGTCAGTTTTATTTAGAATATTCAAGTACAAATAATGAAAATTTATATATCTATGACTGTTAAGAAATGTTAGAAATAATTAAAATGTTCTGAGAATACTAGCAAGGCACTGAATGCAAATACCACCTGAAATATGAATTATGTGCATTTTCATATCTTTAATATTCAGATGTTCAGCTATTTTCTCAAAATGTATTTTTAATAAAATGATTCAACCTTATTATTTTTCCCCTGGAAGACAGAGTTTAAACAAGTATGTAATGAAAAGTTTTCCTAATGAAAGCTGTGATACACTCATACTCAAAGGTACTTTATCATTAGGAAAAAAGAGTTTATATATTTGGATGTTTTAACTTTTAAAGATATTTTGTTCCACCAGAGTAATACATCAGCCATAATAAGGCATAATAAAGCATGAAGTCATATTAAATATTTTGACATAAAAGCTTAAGATCATATCACCAATTGGGTAACTGTATCAAAAATTTTTAAGTTCTATAAAACTATTAAGAGGTTAGAGTTTCAGCTCTATAATACATCCCAAAACATATTCCCCAAAATTTTTAGTATAAAAAAGGTTCATCTTGGAATATAAATGCAATCATATAGTCACGATATTAATGGGTTCTGTATTTTCAATGGCACTGACACTTTGCTCTTTGGTATAATGCACTGCAGTGACAATAGCTTGGTAGCAAGACAAAAGATTTAGATTCATTACAAAACAGCAACTTAAAACTTTCTAACAACAGTGAATATATATGAATATATAGGTACAAGCTGAGTATCCCTTATCCAAAATGCTAGGGACTAGAAGTGTTTTGGATTTCAGATTCTGGAATATCTGCATATACACAATGGGACCTGACTAATTACATAATTCATGTTTCACATCCACCTTATACATATAGCCTGAAAGTAATTTATACAACATTTTTAATAATTTTGTGCAAGAAACAAAATCCGTTTAAACTGAACCATCAGAAAGCAAAGGTGTCAGGTGGGGAATTTTCCACTTGTGGGGTCAAGTCAGTGCTCAAAAAGATTCAGATTTTGAAGCTTCTGGATTTCAGATTATTGAATTAGAGATGCTCAACTTGTAGTATCATTCACTCTGGCTTATGTATTGACCTTGTACTTGAAAGTACTTTACCATAAATATCAGTAACTGTGGCCGTTCACCAAATACAGAGTGATAAAACACATAAAAACAGCAAAATCAAAGCACACTTCTAGTTTTTTTTATTGAAGTTTGCTTGTGATGATGACCTTCTGTGCTCTGGAACTTCTGTTTTACAAAAAATTGGAGCTGGAAAGAAAAAGAACCTTTTGATTGGTACACTTTGAAAGAAAACATTCAAGAAGTAAAAATTAGCAAATATGCATCTAGTATATTATAGGATATCTGGCTATGGGACTTTGAAAAAGCAAAGAAAAAACCAAAAACACCAAACCATATTTTCTTGAAGATAAATTCCTCTAGAGAGCTCTCAAAAAATATGGGTTTGGCCCTGATTTTGCAAACAACAGCAGGGTTCTCAAGTGGAGCAGGGTGATAATTTTTACAAGGCAAATGTAAATTATCTTTCATATAGGCGAAAAAATGGGAAATCTAATTTTAGTAACACTGGGTTAAGATGAAAGGAAAAAAGGTATTAATAAAAGATCCATAAGCTTTAAAATCCAAAGCAGGTTGAAAAGCAGTAATAAATTTATAGTTAATCTTTTTAAATTCAATGCTTGAATAAAATACAGCTTTCATACTACTTATTCTTTAAAAAGTAATTGCGGCCGGGCGCGGTGGCTCAAGCCTGTAATCCCAGCACTTTGGGAGGCCGAGACGGGCGGATCACGAGGTCAGGAGATCGAGACCATCCTGGCTAACACGGTGAAACCCCGTCTCTACTAAAAAATACAAAAAACTAGCCGGGCGAGGTGGCGGGCGCCTGTAGTCCCAGCTACTGGGGAGGCTGAGGCAGGAGAATGGCGTAAACCCGGGAGGCGGAGCTAGGCGGGCGCCTGTAGTCCCAGCTACTCGGGAGGCTGAGCCAGGAGAATGGCCTAAACCCGGGAGGCGGAGCTTGTAGTGAGCTGAGATCCGGCCACTGCACTCCAGCCCGGGGCCACAGAGCGAGACTCCGTCTCAAAAAAAATAAATAAATAAAATAAAAAATAAAAAGTAATTGCATGCCTACTATGTACCAGACAACTGCTCTAGGCTCTGGGGATGGTTATATCAAGGAACAAGATAAAGACCCATGCCCTTGGAGAGCTTACATTAAAAGATCATACATGCGAATTCCTTCCTCTTTTCAAAAAAAAAAAAAAAAAAAACCTGTAAAATATATAAGCCAATAAAACCTGCCAAAGTCCTGTGGTTTACTTCTCCATGTTTAAAAAATTGAAAGCCACCAATGGGCCAAGGTTATGTTTTACTATTTTAAAGTTGAGTTGCAATATTCTAAAAATGGGTCTGACATAGATGCAGTGAGAGCATTAGACCAGATGTGTTGCTCTGTGGGGAACATGGGAGCATGCAATGCTGCTAGCACAGAGGCAGCTAGAGTAAACTGAGGCAGAGTCCCCCAAATGAGCATTCTGAGCAGAACAAGGCATGATGAATTTCCTCAACAGCCAAAGAGTTAAACCGACAGGGACATCTTATGTGGGAGAAATAAAACAAGGGATACAAAGTACAGAAGGAAATTATCAAAAAGGAAAAATAAACTTATTTTCTAAAACTTGGGTAACTGATTTTAACACATACCCCAAACCTACACGCCTTGTGATTATCATCCACATGCTACTCATGGCCGCTCCCTTGCACTGTGGCCCTCTCTACCTTTCTCTGCATCTTTACGTCCACCACTGTTTTCACAAGTTCTGACATCAATGCACAGGAGATCGAATCCACAGCCTGGTTCCCTTATTAAAATAAAAATTCTCACAAAATCAGTATCAGGAGAATTTGTTCTAAAAAATGAACCTAAGAATTAGTTTAATAAAATACTATCTATGTCTATAATTCCCCAACAAAGGGCACAGCTTCATTTAGACATGAAATTCAAAATAACTCATGGGGTCAGCAGCCATTAGCTGTGTACTAGGGTCACGGCTGGGCTATGAAATAAGAGCAGCCATTTTCCCCCAGCTAACTGATCCTTTCTACACTGTGATGTATTTTTATTTTGTTCATTCATTCATTTTGGCAAACACTGAACACATAACATGTGCCAGGTGCTGTTCTGGATTCTGGGGAAACCGCAGTGGACAAGAGGGACAAGGTCTCTCCTCTCCAAGAGCTGACATTTAGTTGGAGGAGGCAGACAAAGCATAAGGAAGCAGAAGTAAGAAGCGCAAGGAAGATCCGACGGGGCCACGTGACAAGTGCGGGCAGGGCTGCCAAGGATGGTGGCTGGGTCTCTTACTTCTTACGGTCCTTGTCCTTCCTCAGGTTGCTGCCTGTTGCCAGAAAGGACTGGCTGTGAAATATCTCGGAGGTAGCTTTCTTTTTAGAGAAAGCAATTATTTCTTCTTCCAAAAGTCTTCTCTTTTCTTCAAGTTTCATTCTCTCTTCTTGGTGAAGTCTCTTAAGGTGCTCAAATTTGGCCTGTAGCTGGAAACAAAAGTGCAATCCCCACTACTGACACAGCACGGCAGCAGAGGCACGCTCTCCAGCTCAGCAACACAAAGGCAGACCCCACAGCACAACACAGAATAACCTTACACAGTCAAAGTCTTCCTAAAGTCTCAGAAGTTCACAGGTCAAGGAAAAGTTTACATATGGAATTCCCTTGGTAACTTTAATTCTAAATGAGTTCCCATGCAAAAAATGCTTAAACTAAATATAATAAAAATCATAGCTTTATGAACAAAACTGTTTTTAAAACACTGTGACCTTTTCCTAGAGTTTTTATTTTCTTGGTGTATATTTTCCCCACAAAACTTCTTAAAGTCTCTTAAGTCCATGCTCAATAAAAATAAGAGATGCAAAGTATAGAAAGAAATCACCAGAAAGGAAAAAAACAACAACACTATTTTCCAAGTAAAATATGTGCAGTAAACAGTTATTGAAAACTGTACTGGTAAACATCATTGGAAAGCAAGTGTCAATTGTCAACTATGTCAAGAATGTCAAAACTGTATTCTATTTTTCCAGTCTTTCAATGTCTTGAGATCTAGGCTTAAAACAATCCTAAACTCAGAAAGTTTTACATATAAAAATACTCATCATAGTAGAATTTACACTATCCAATAAAGATAAAGTCAAAGAATACATTAATGCTAAACACATCTGATGAAGCTGTAGGAGAGCAGACTGTGCAGGACTGTTGAGCTGAGAGCAACTAAGAAGCAGCAGATACAGGAAAGCTCTCTGACCTCCCTTTAGGTGCCTAAAGGCAGGATACAGATGTACAAAGACAAAAGGTATCCAGCCCCCTTCCCCAGCCAGGGAGAACAAAGGTTAACCACCAAAGACAACTTCAGACCCTTTTGGGCCTGGAGACTGGAACCAGACAGCCCTACATTAACTAGCTTTGCTGACTAGCCTTCCTCTGCCAGCTACGTGCCTTCCTCCAAGTTGCTGCCCCTAGAGACTCCAAGTCCTTTTCCTTTGTCTTGTCATTTTTGTAAAAATTAACTGTTCTTTGTTGAAGTTGCTATAGAAGGTAGAATGCAGTCACCTCTTTGAGAACTACTCATTGACTGTATCACCCATGTATATGTGAAATACACATGTTAATAAACTTGTTTGTTTTTCTTTTGTTAATCTGAGAATAAGGGGTCATTCCAATGAAGAACCTATAGGGGTTATACTTCCCCTATACAACTGTTAAATGAGTTTCACAAAAGTTTGTAACATTACAAGAGATTTCTCTTAAGTTGAAAAAAGCAGAAAAAATTATTTAAAGAATAAAATTCAGTAGTTTTTCATCTCCTTGGGGCTGAAAATCACTTGATAAACCATATAAAGGGAGCAATGTCACCTTGGATGTCAACTTAAGGGCAGATCTGTCTTTTACTTTATATTTTTCCACAATTTAAGGAATGCCCTATATGGATCATAGAAGGCATATTTCTCAAAGCTATGAAGGGCATAAAACTCTGGAAACTTACAAATAAAAAGGAAGCTTTAAAACAACTGGGATACACCAAAAGAAAAATTCTATCTAACGTTTTTACCATGATGGCTGGCATTGAGTAAGCATTCAATAGATATTACCCATTGTTAATAACAAAAAATAGGAAACTTAGCTTGCTCCAACTGCCACTCTGGGTAGTTCTTTGTGTGCCCTGTGCTCTGTTATAGGTGCAAAAGAGAAACCCTTAGCACACATGTGCTGGGCTAACTGTGGGAGCAACGTCTCCCTGAGGATTACTTAGGAGCTATGTCTTTTTTATTTTTATACCCCCAGCACAGCACACAATGCTGCTCATAAAAGAATTCTAAAAGATGTAGAAGAACTAGTAATGAGAAGAAATACAGATGAAAGTTATGTGAAGTTCTGCATGCAAGTTCAAAGAGACAAGGTCCAAGGAAGAATGTAGGTGGTCCTGGTTTAATTGTGGCTTAACCTCAAAAAAAAAAAAATCTAGGGTCTTAAGCCAGCTCCATACGAATCAGCTGTGTGCTGTGCCCTCTAACAACACAAACACAGTGTCTAGAATCTACATTTTAAAAGATAACCTTATTTTTGGTCCTCTGATCTGGTTAGGTAAATCTAACATTAACGTTTTAGTTCCGGGTAGAAACCTAGCATTCATGCAAACAAAGCAGGACTTGGTGTCTTGAAAAAGATGACATAGCTGGACGTGGTGGCTCATGGAGGTTTACAGGCACGAGCCACCGCACCTGGCTATGTCATTAAGACACCAAGGTGTCTAGAAAGGGGGAGACCTTTGGGAGGTCAAGGCGGGTGGACTGCCTGAGCTCAAGAGTTCAAGACCAGCCTGGGCAACACGGTGAAACCCCGTTTCTACTAATACAAAAAATTAACCAGGTGTGGCGGTGTGCACCTGTACTCCCAGCTACTTGGGAGGCTGAGATAGGAGAATTGCTTGAACCCGGGAGGATGAGGTTGCAGTGAGCCAAGATAGCGCCATTATACTCCAGCCTGGGCGACAGAGTGAGGCTCCATCTCAAAAAAAAAAAAAAAAAAAAAAGATGACATACAACATTTGAGGAAATATTTCACTGAAAATCAGAGACTGAGGGAAGAAACCAGAGAGCTAAACTCTGGTCTAATAAAAGTGTTATGTTCCCAATACGGAACAGGTTGTCCTGTGAGCCAGCGAGCACCTGACAGGAGAAGTATTCCAAGGGAAACAAGGTTAAAACAGATAATCGAATAAGGCCCTTCTAACCTAAGACGCTTTTATTCCAGAGGATGTCTTTTCAGAGAAGCATCAGTTCCTTAGTATTTGTTTATTTAAATGGTTCCTGCTTTTAAAAAAGTTACATGCTAGGTACATGTGTGTGTTTAAAGGGCACGCTACCCAGATGTCATTCAAATCGGTGGCACAAACAGAGTGACAGTTTTCTGCACACGTGTGCACTGGTGATGTGGGAGAGGAGCAGGAGTGGGGTAAAGTCTGGAAAGGAAGCGGCAAGGGCAGGTTTCTATCACGTGACTAAGATATAGCTCTCTGGTTACTCAAATGGAGGTTGCGTACCTCATATGCATATTAAAATATCTTGAAAGGTCACAGAGCCCTTCATACATCATTCATGAGGTTGACTAAAAATTCCAGGAAAACTATAAAGAGGGAAACATTAAACAAGATGGTGGGGAGGTGTGAATGTGACTATTATTCACATTGTGTGGCATTTCCAGCTCTGGCTATCAAGAACTATTCCATATACATGAAGCATGCATTCATGGTTCCATTATTCACTATGACAGGCAGTTAATTCAAACACATTTTCAAATTCTCAAAAAATTAAAAACAAGGGATCTTTTGTGCTATCAATAGTCACCAATTCTCTTAAGAAGATTAAGTTATCAATATGGTACGACAGTCTCCCCTTTTCCATGGGGGATATGTTCCAAGACTCCAGGAGGATGCCTGAAACCACAGGTAGTACCATAACCTGTGTTTTTTCCTCTATATAGACACCTATGGTAAAGTTAAGGCACAGTGTAAGAGACTAACAATAACAATTAATAATAAAATAGAACAATTATAACAATATATGTAATAAAAGTTATGTGAATGTGGTCTCTTTCTCTCTCTCTCTCTCAAAATATCTTATAGTAGTATTTTCAGACAGTGGTTGACCACGGGTAACTGAAACCTCAGAAAGCCAAACTGAGGATAAAGGGGGACTACTGCACAATCCTGTATCTTTTGTAAACACTACTTTTAAGGATACTACACATTCTGTCACTCAAAGATCCTTTTAAAAGTATCTTTTTTCTTTGGGAGGCTGAGGTGGGTGGATCACGTGAGGTCAGGAGTTCGAGACCAGTCTGACCAACATGGAGAAACCCCGTCTCTACTAAAAATACAAAATTAGCCGGGCATGGCGGCGCATGCCTATAATCCCAGCTATTCGGGAGGCTGAGGCAGGAGAATCGCCTGAACACAAGAGGCACAGGTTGCGGTGACCCGAGATTGGGCCACTGCACTCTAGCCTGGGCAACAAGAGCGAGACTCCGTCTCAAACGACTTTTTTCTCAGCTGCACAGAGGGCAGCTGAGAACCCTGGTCGAGGGAATTTTTAAGTGAACACGAAGACTGGGCTCTAAGGCTCTAACTTCTAGGCAGGCAGGGCAGAAGGGACCACACAGAATTTAGATGGAAGTCATGTGCTAGCTCAGCAGAGAGAAATATTTTCCCTAGTATTTATTTCTAATTTCTAAAAATGGGGCCAGGCATACCCTGTATTATAAGGCTCCTGTTCTCCTCATGTTCATGGCTGTAACGTAGCTGCATTTTTAAACTGCAAATTACCGAGCATACTTTTTGGAAATATGAGGGGCATAAATGTTAAGTGAAAAAATTATCCCAAGATATAGACTGACATATCAAATTGGGTAGTAATAATAACTTAATGATGGTCATGTAACCTGAGGGATAAATATAAACTGTAGTTTTTCTTAAAGTGGGCAGGGTATATGAGAAATCCGTGTGTCACACGCAACATGCCTCATGAGTTCTTCTAGAATGTTGTCAATAAAGAAATAGGGAAGACAGAACGTCAACGATATTTGGAGACATCATTTGTTCTGTGCATCTCCCCACTCTACTCATCTAATGTTCACACACTATTATGTAAGCATACATCATTTTACTAACCTACCTATAAAAATCCAGATTTATACAAAAGATAAGGGATATTTGTTTCACAACAATATTGGCAAGGACATATTTAAATAACAGTCCTTTATTATAGAATGAAATAATGTTTTGAGTGGTATCTTTTTTATTAGTGAATTGGTAAAACTAAGAGTCATGCTATATAAGAAACTCTTGAATAAAAGAAACTAAACAAACATAATACCCAAGTACAATATGTAATCAGTGATTGCATCCTGGTTCAAAAACAAAAACAGAAAAATCACCAAATAAAAAGGAACGATTTTGAAAGCCAATCTTGGGACAACTGGGGAAATCTGAATAAGGACTGAAGATTAGGTGAGATTATGGTATTCCTATTTTCTTAGGTAAGGGGAAGGACACAGGTATCCTATACTTTCACTTTTCTGGTGTTTGAACTTTTTCCAAATAAAACATCAAAATTCGAATTATAAATAAATTAGTAAACTATTACTTTTACAAAACCATTTCCTGCACAGTTCACTTACGCAGCAAGTACTATAAGTGTATCTGAAATAATAAACTAGCACAACTGGATTACAGATTAACTCTTCAAGAAATCACGTATTTCCAAGAAAATAGCTTTACTCAAAACCTAAACTGCTGCTTGAGAACTAGAAGCAAACAAAACTACGGAAGTTCAGTGGTGGTTTTTTTGGTGCCAGGACTACCCCAAGGTCATCTAGACCAGGGGTCCCCAATCCCCAGGCCGCGGACCAGTACTGGTCCATGGCCTGTTAGGAACCGCTGCACAGTATGGGGTGAGTGGCGGGCAAACAAGCAGTATTGCCTGAACTCTGCCTCCTGTTAGATCAGTGGTGGCATTAGATTCCCACAGGAGAGCAAACCCTACTGCAAACTGCGCATGTGAGGGAGGTAGGCTGTGCACTCCTTATGAGAATCTAACGCCTGAGGATGTGAGGTGGAACAGTTTCGTTTCGAAACCATCTCCCCTGGTCCGTGAAAAAACTGTCTTCAGGAAACTGGTCCTTGGTGCCAAAAAGATTGGGGACCACTGATCTAGACCACCTAACTACACCCTGAGAGACTGAGAGACTGGGTTCAAATGGGAAGTAAAGCTACTTCACAGCCTTCACAAATCCCCATTTCAGGGCAAACAACCACCCCAGTAACACTCAAAAAAGGCTTTATTAAGCCATAGCAAAAATGTTTATGGCTCATGGTTAAGACACTTCTCAGGAACCTAGTCCATTACAAGCCCTTGATAAACTATTTCGAATGGAAGAATATTTGCTCAAAAGGCCAAAATTCTCTTTGGTCTCAGTTAAAGGAGTGAGATGACAAAGGGAAGGTCATCGTTTGGAAAGCATCACAGTAAGACGCATATACTGTGTTGCCACTGTGGCTGTGAGGCCCACCACCTTCAGGAGTTGGCCTGTGGCAAATGTGGCTTGCCCTGCCAGGCACAAGAAAGCATCCAGTGGTGTTTCTTCTTTTAGCCTTGGCACTAACAAAGACAAACCACCACTGAGACTGGTTGAATGAGGCACCTAAAAATTGTATACTGTGGATTCAAGGCATGATGGATTTCATGAAAGAAAAACGTCTGCACCCAAGAGGGTAGCTGCTGCAGCTTCCAGTTCATTATAAGAATTTCAACGGTTAGTCACTCCATAAATGCACTACTTTTAAAAAAAAAGAAGGCCAAAGTTTTCATTTAATTTCAGGCTATGATTTTAAGTCAATATTCAAATACTATGTGCTGGGAAAGCTACTCTTTAAAGAACAAGTAGCCTACAAAAGCATCTCAAGCGAATTCTTGGAATAAATCCTCCAAATTAATAGGACATCTAAAAAATAAATGCAAATCACATCAAACCAGCATACTTGCCTCTCTCTCAGCTTCTTTCAATATGGCTTCTTTCTCCTTTACTCGCTGTACAAACATCTGCTTCATTTCTTCTTCCTTCCTCTGACGTTCACCATGGAACTCATGTCTTTTGGCTTCATAGGTCTCTTGAAGACTAAAAAGTTATTTGTGTTACTCTCCTGTTAAAAAGTGATATAGGCCGGGTATGGTGGCTAACGACTATAACCCCAACACTCTGGGAGGCCAAGGCAGGTGGATCACCTAATGTCAGGAGTTCAAGACCAGCCTGGCCAACATGGTGAAACCCTGTCTCTACAAAAATACAAAAATTAGCTGGGCATGATGGCAGGTGCCTGTAATCCCAGCTACTTGGGAGGCTGAGGTGAGAGAATTGCTTGAACCCAGGAGGCAGAGACTGCAGTGAGCCGAGATCACGCCATTGTACTCCAGCCTGGGTGACAAAGCAAGACTCTGTCTCAAAACAAAATTGGCCGGGCCTGGTGACTCACACCTGTAATCCCAACACTTTGGGAGGCTGAGGCAGGAGGATCACCTGAGGTACGGAGTTCAAGACCAGCCTGGCCAACATGGTGAAACCCTGTCTCTATTAAAAATACAAAAAATTAGTCAGGCATGGTGGTGTGCACCTGTAGTCCCAGCTACATGGGAGGCTGAGGCAGGAGAATTGTTTGAGCCCAGGAGGTGGAGGTTGTAGTGAGCCAAGACCATACCACTGCATTCCAGCCTGGGCGATAGAGCAAGACTCTGTCTCAAAAAAACAAAAAAAAAAGTGATATAATAAACTTTAAAAAATACAAGTGCTCACCTAATGCCATTAACAGGTTCTTGAAAACTGTAACTTTTAAGTGAAGCGACGTATAATTAAACCTATTTTTACTGTAGGATAATTGATATAAACAAGAATTAAGTTCCTATGGCATATTTCTGGTCACAAAAACACTACCAAACTTGTAAGTAAAGACTCAAAACCTTCCTAATATTAAACATAGAAATAAATGTTAGCTATATACACATTTAAGAAAAATTAAAAACAAGTAGGACAATTAATTACCCAATTTTTGGTGCATCAGTGAGTGATGGCAGTCATCGTGGTGGAGGCGAAATCAGGGAATAAATGTTTGCAAAGGGAAAACTGTAAAGATCATCTCCTACCACAATGTAATTCAAAAACAAATAACAACAAATACGGCAGGCTCACTGAGTTCTTTCACACCACATTGCTTACTGTCCTACATTTGTGTACTGTATACTTAATAAATTTTTATGTTACAATAATATGTATTCATTCATTCATTCTCCAACCTGCTTACTCCAGTTCAGGGTCATGGATGGCTGGAGCCTATCCTGGAAGCTAAGTGGGAATCAGCCCTGGACGGCACACCATTCCATTGCAGGGCACACTCACACCACCCACACCCAACTCAGACTGGGACAATTTAGACATGCTCATGAACTTAATGCTGACAGCTTTGGGATGAAGAACCCAGAGAAAACCTGTAGATACAGGGAGAATGTGCCAACTCTACACAGACAGTGGCCATCACTAGGAATCAATTTTTTTTCTTATCAATGTTATAACAAAATGACATTGAACAAAAAAACATTGTTATTCAAGAACCTGCCATACATCTCATGTTCAGCCTCATATATGTAACAGGTACCAATATCTTTTTACACATGGTAACCCAAAACATGAAATTTCCCATAGCATGAAATATGAAGTCACCCGTGTTAGTGCTGATATGGAGTACTAGAGTCCTGAAGTCTCTGCTTAAGCAACTCCTTTACAAGAAATACCCTCGTTTCAGCCTAAACACGTCCCTCTTTCAATCTCTGTTCACTGGAATCACTGTGTGTGGAAACTTGGAAATCCTGAGTCATCTTTCACTCTTCCCTTACCCTATCTCCCTATCTTATCACCAAGGTCCATTAGTTCAGCTTCTGAAGCTAAGCCTCTTAATATAACCTTCTTTCCATTTCTACAGATTATCTGATTACAGCCAAACCTGATCTTTGTGATTTTCTGCCTTCACTACTGCAACAATCTCCTAATTCATCTCTGGGCTTCTAGTTCCTCTTTCACTTTGTTCTTGTCACTCTCTAGATTTTCCACCAAAAGCACAGATCTCATTATCTTTTCTTACCACATTAAAGTTATGCTGTCTATAGAATAAGGTCCCACCTCCTTTAAATTGCACTCAAGAAACTTTATATCTGGCCTAACTTTACCTTTCCAGATTGATTTCTCACCAAACAATTCTGATACCCTCAGGTTTCAGTCACACCAATGAACAGCCACACCAGTTCACTGTTCCTAGAATGTACCTGGCATTTCAGGCTTCGATTTGTGGCCACTGTCCACTTTCTACCCCCATGTTGCCCTGCTAATCTTCTGCCCCTCAAGGGCAAATTCACATACAAGTTCCTCTGTAAAGTCTTCCCCACTCTCCCCTGTTGCAGGCTGAAAGAATGAGGGTCATGATCAACTCAGTATACCACTGGAGGCTTTATAAGTAAAGAGCAAACTGTTCTCATAAATGCAGAATGTTACAAACTGACAAACTGCGTCTGCCGTCCAGGAGGAATGCTGAGGGCAGTCACAACACAGGCACAAGTGTTTCTTGTGACCATCTACAGGGCACATCTGAAGCCTGTTAGCAATAATATGAACCTGTGATCAATTAGGCAGCTGACCAATCATTACCTCTTCCTCCCTGTTCTTTCTACCCAATAAATATGAAGGGCTGAAGAAGCTTGGGGTGGCTGCCTTTGCCCACTAGAAGCAGGGTGCTCTCTTCTTCCCCTGGCCCCTTCCTTTAAAACAGTTTAAGTTTTCATTTCTGCGTTTGTCCTCCTTCGTTCAGTCCTGTAGTGACTGCCACACTCCCCAGTTAGAATTCCTTCCAAGCACTGCCATGGCATTTATATCCTGCCTGCCTCTCCTTTCTCATAGGTCAAAAATCTTGAGAACAGAAAATGAATCCTTATTCATCTCTGTGACTGACTATCCAGCAGAACTCTCTAGACATTTCAGTTTCTTTGTAAATGTTCAGTCCATGACAAATTTCTGGGAGAGGGGAGGCAGACTGAACCAGCATAACCAGCAAAGAAAGAACTATCCTGGAACTCTACTGGTAGCTGCCCTTTCCTATGTGTAGCATTTTGGAGGTATAATTAACCTTCCTATATGTCAGAAATGCTGAGCCCTTCCATTTGGGCTTGCTATCAGAATATCCCAAAGGTTTGACAGAGAACACAAATTCACTTTCCAGCTGCATTAGTGAGAAATTTCTATTGCTTATAAAAATAAATCAATTTCAAAATAAGCTGAATTAAGAAATCTTATTAATCTTAAATTTTATAACTGGAGACATCAAGCTTTTAAGTATAGAATTCTGTAAGTTCAAAGAAACACAGAGTAAGAAATACTACACAACAGTTACCATGGCTGAGAGGTGAGTGTGAGGCATGCACAGGAGGGGTTCCAAGAAGAAACAGATCCTAAACACTTGCAGAAATATGTTCTTTAAAAGAAGAGATTACAAATGTGCAAAATACCCTAGACATCACATGTCTCACACCCCAAGGAGGCATTTTACTTAGTACCAGGCTTTTTGCTTGTTTGTTTGTTTTGATCTTTTTTTTTAAAGAAGCCCCTATATTTATCAGCTACTTTCATCATCTTTAGAAACTTCACTACATTTCACTAGTCCAACATGACTGATAGTCTTTAAAGACAAGCTTGATGTAAAAATATCTTGAATTCATAACAAACATAAGTTTTTTTTAAAACAATGCTTCATTAATCTATACAAGCACTTGAGTTGTTCACAAGGAAACTACACCTACCCGGTGAAGAGAAGAGACCTAACATTTGCTGAGTATCTGCTACTGGCAGGATACTCTTCTGGACTCCTTTATGTTGACTATTTAATTCCCACAGCAACCCTGAAGAACAAGCCCTGACATTCTAAATAAGAAAACTAAAGCACAGAGAGTAATCTGCCCAAAGAAACACAGCTGAAAAGTAAAAAGCTGAGATTTGAACCAGATTAGACTTGTTCCAAGGTTCATATTCCCAACTACCACAAATCGGATTGCCCCAATGTGATGTCTCAGCAGAAGAAAGTGATGGACTGCTTCCGCATATTTTGCATCTTATTGTGCTGCTTTCCAACTTCTGACAATGTAAATTTACAAGGCCAATTTCAAGTAAAGAAACTTGTAATATTTTTCAAAAGGTGGTAAAGAAAGTCAGATCTAGAAGACAATGGTCTATAAAGTTAGTATTCTAAAACTAATGCAATCATTCTTATAGATTTATTAAATAAAAATAAAAACATTTTCTTGCCATACTATTCCCTTTTCTAGCTTAAAAGTAACTTGCCATCATAATTTTTTTTTTTTTTTTTGAGATGGGCTCTCACTCTGTCATCCAGGCTGGAGAGCAGTGGTGCAATTATAGATCACTGTAGCCTCTACCTCCTGGGCTCAAGCAATCATCCTGCCTCTATCACGCAAGTAGCTGGGACTGTATAAGCATGCCACCACAGCTGGTTAATGTCTGTATTCTTCGTAGAGATGGAGTTTTGTCATGTTGCCTAGGCTGGTCTCAAACTCCAAAGCTTAAGTGATGCAGCTGTCTGGCCTCCCAAAGTGTTGGGATTACAGGCGTAAACCACTGCATCTGGCCTGTCATGAATATTTAATGCCAACATACTACTATTGTTGCAAATCTCACTGATTTAAAGTTGAAAACCAAAGAGAAAGAAAGAAAAAATCTCAGATGCTCATGTCATCAAGAAAAGTCCTTTCCTTCAATTGCGACATGTTTGTGTTTCAAGTACAGTTCCAATAAGCCTAGTGAACTTTTTCCAAGCCTACTATGGACTACCTGAAGAACTATTTAGTTCTTGAGAGTTCCAAAGACATTAAGTTTTACTAAAATTACGTCAAACACTTAAGCAACTCTAAACTACTACGCATAAATCTTCCTTTCAAAGCTATAGGTCCCACAGTACTTCAATGACAGTGATTTTGTGCTAAAAAGTTAAAGGTGATTAACTGTGGGAAAGAGACTAGTTAGGTTAATCTTTATTAAACTTGGGGATTTAAAAAGTTTTATAAAGGCATGTTTCCAATGGTTGAAATAATTAATATAAAATGTTAAGATCAGTTCATTAAACTATAAGACTATAATGCTACTTACGTGTGGCTCGTGACAAGCCTACAATTGGTGGTGGCAGATTAGGATCCACTATGACTCAGCATACCCACTCAATAAAACGTAAGTGGAAAAACAAACGGAAGTTCTGGCAACAAAGAGGGCCAGGAAGTACAGTGACATAAAGGTCACCCAATAGGTTCGCATCAGTTGTCTTTATTGCTAGACAGATGTAATACTGGGGGACAGATTTTACATGCCAACCAAATTACAGCAACTACCAAATTAAATGGGAAAAGACTCCCCAGAAAATAGACATAAATTCTCTTTTTTTTTTTTTTTTTTTTTTGAGATACAGTCTCACTCTGCTGCCCAGGCTGGAGTGCCGTGGTGTGATCTCAGCTCGCTGCAGCCTCCACCTCCCAGGTTCAAGCAATTCTCCTGCCTCAGCATCCCACATAGCTGGGATTACAGGTGTCTGCCACCACGCCCAGCTAATTTTTGTATTTTTACTACAGACAGGGTTCCACCATGTTGGCCAGGCTGGTCTTGAACTCCTGACCTCAGGTGATCCACCTGCCTCGGCCTCCCAAAGTACTGAGATTACAGGCATAAGCTACCGCGCCTGGCCAGATATAACTTCTTGAAACTATAAAAAACAAAAGTTTCCTAATACATCAGACTACAATGAGCTACAAAAGCCTTATCAAATCATTTAATCACATACGACAAAGCACCAGAAGAGACATTTTGCCTCAACTTTACCCAAGTGATCCAGAAATACCGTAGAAAGGTCTACTCTCTCAGAAGACAATACTGAGCCACTGCTCCCATTAGCTCTGTAGCCTGACCTAAACTTACTGAGTTTCTTCCAGCCGCTGCTCCCACCCAGTCCATAGCCTGACCTAAGCTGAAGAACCTTCCTTTCTAATTTCCCCTTCTTTGTGTGATCAGTGAGCAGATGCTTCCCAACCTGAAGAAATGCTCAGTAAATGGATGTGAAGGGCAATCTATGATTCCTGACTGCCTATCATTGAGCCCTTTCCTCTTGGTACCATTATCCTCATTACCTTTTCGGGGGTTACCTGTCCCCCATGGGATACAGTCTTGTGGGACAATTAATCAGGTTCATACTCACTCCTAAACAAGAGATGGGAACATGACCTACATTGGGCCTACTGGACTTTCTTTCCCTGGATATGAATTGTGAGCAGTGAACAAACAAGGCCGGCAATGGTTTCAGTTCATCCATTCCACTCCCAGAGCTAGAAAGAAAATGGTTTCTTCCTGTTGTACGCCTTCCCTTCAAATCGGCAAGTCCAGACCTATGTAGCCTTCCAACCACTGCCTTTTTTTCTTTTTTTGTTTTTTTGAGAGGGAATCTCGCTGTCACCCAGGCAGGAGTGCAGTGGCATGATCTCGGCTCACTGCAAGTTCCACCTCCTGGGTTCATGCCATTCTCCTGCCTCAGCCTCCCAAGTAGCTGGGACTACATGTGCCCGCCACCATGCCATGGCTAATTTTCTGTATTTTTAGTAGAGATGGGGTTTCACCATGTTAGCCAGGATGGTCTCGATCTCCTGACCTCGTGATCTGCCTGCCTCAGCCTCCCAAAGTGCTCGGATTACAGGCGTGAGCCACTGCACCCGGCCCCAACCACTGCCTTTTTGAACTGAACACAAAGTGGTCTTCATTATTCTCCGAGAATTGTCAAGGAAGCACCTCTGTACTTGTGCAGCATAAACTTGGCCCTCAACTTTGACACAGCAGCACACTCTCTCTCCCTTGATCCCCTCTGTCAAGTTTCAATACGTGACACTGCTGGTTTTCCTCCTCCTCCCTTCTCATGCTCTCCTATCTGCTCCTCCAGCTGAGAAATACTAAAGTGACTCAAGGCTGTCTCCAAGTCAACTTTCTTTCTAGATGTACTTCTCTCTACAGGCCGTCTTATCCCCGGTCACACTTAGAATTAATCATTTAAATGCCCATGACTCTTGGGCATATTTCTTTGGCCCAGCCCTTCTCTGACCTCCAGAAAGATACCCCAAAGTATTTACTTGTAATTGTCACTTTGCTGTTTCAGAGGAAACTCAAAGTCAACAGGTCCCAAACTGTGACCTCCACTGTGCCTACCACTGCTGCCTCATACACACAAAAAAGCTAGTCCTCCTTCAGCCATACCTATCTAGATGAATGCAGTAACTATCCACCTAACCATGAAACCACAAATTCAGGAGACTAGGAGTCTCCTTCTAGCCTCCTGCTTTCTCAGTTTATTAATATCCAAACAACCATTAAGTTCTTCCAATTTTACCTTCTAGTCATCTCTCAAATATGTCCAGCTCTTTATTGTCATTGATCTCACTTTAGTCAAAGAAATGCTCTCCTAACTGGCCTCTCCTAAGCATCTCTGCACACCCCTTCAATACCTCCTTCACATTAGAGCAAAGAATAATTTTTAAAATGCAAATATTATTCCTAAAATAAAGTTGCCTTCCCCTTAGGACAAAGATCAAAATCCTCCCCAGGGCCTCCATAGCTGCTGCCTGCCTGTTCTCTCCTCTCATCTCATGCGCGCCCAGACCTGCCTCATCTGTCCTGCTGTACTGCGGTGCACTGATCTTCTTCCAGAGTCTTACAGATGCCATACTCTCTCCATCTTCAGCCCTTTGTAAATGTCTTGCTCTGTTTTCCCCAAGTTATTACAGCTCAAAATAGTCACTGCCTCAAGAAAGTCTTCTCGAATTTCCCAGCTTAAATTTGGAACCCCCCCCCACCCACACCACCCATTTTACACTGTCTACCTCTCCTTTAGTGCTTATATCACAGCTACAATGTACTGTGCAATTAGGTGTTTAACTTTTGAACTCCCCTACGAGAACGTAAACTCCATGAGAAATAATAGTAATCTCTAGCATTTGGCAGAACCTTTCAAAAAATACTTAAGATTTTACCCAGTATTATTCACTGTTGACTCCCAAATTACTATGGCAGCCCTAACTTCTCCCTCGCTCCAGATTCATGTTTGTAATAACCTACTCAAACTCTTCAACTGAATATTTAACAAGCAGCTTAAATGTAACATTTCTAAAACCTCTGAATTACCAACTACACCCCTAAACTCTCCGATTTGCATCCTGCTCTGGTCAATAAAGATCACCACCAGTCACCCCACTTTCTAGGTCAAAACGGTGACTGAGTTATCCTTGATTCCTCTCTTTCCTTCAAATCCCATATCCAAACTTAATTTATCAGTGGGTCCCACAGACTTTAACTTTAAATTACATATCCTCAGCCAGGTGTGGTGGCTCACATCAGTAATCCCATCACTTCAGGAACCCGAGGCAGGCAGATCACTTGAGGCCAGGAATTCAAGACCAGCCTGGCCAACATGGTGAAACCCTGTCCCTACTATAAACACAAAAATTAGCCAGGGGTGGTGGTGCATGTCTGTAGTCCCAGCTACTCAAGAGGCTGAGGCATGAGAATCACTTGAACCTGGGAGGCGGAGGTTGCAGTGAGCCGAGATCACGCCACTGAATTCCAGCCTGGGCAACACAGTGAGACTCCATCTCAAAAAAATAATAATAATAAAATTAAATTTTAAAAAAATTACATGTGCTAAGCATACTTCTCACCCCTCTGTCACTACCACTCTCTTTCATGCCTCCATCTTCTCATGGCAACCTCCTAACTTGGTCTCCCCACTTCTGCCTCCCTCCCCCCAACTCTCTTCTTCACATAGGGGTCCTCCTCCCAGCCCACAATACAGACTCTACACAGACAGGGTCTCTTGTTTGATCCCACAGTGCACATATACCCAATGACTAGCATTTGGCTGAGCAGACAGCAGACAAACTAATTATTTGCTGAATGACTAAGAATTCTGACTGCAGATTTCTAGGCTTCATCCCTGGAAATTCTGACCCCGAATTTCTCAATCATCCACAGGTGACTCCACCAGACACCCAGGCCCATCTCCTCAGGGAGGACTTCAAAGCTGTCCCTGCATGCTCTTACTCAGGACCCCTTCCACCTCAGTGCACAGAGGCCTCTGAAGTGACCCTGACACTTGGAAGAAATGAGAAGAGAGCTTCCTCTGAGAAACACTAGGGAAGCTAACTCAAGATGATTAATCTTTAGTGAAGACAGTATCATAAGAAAACTGTCAGTTTACCAGAATGACTGGCCCACAACCAGAAGCATCCTATGCCTGAATTTGGTGAGGGTAGGTTAAGTACATACAACGCTTTTTTTTTTCTTTGAGATGGAGTCTCGCTCTGTCGCCCAGGTTGGAGTGCAGTGGCACGATCTCAGTTCACTGTAAACTCTGCCTCCCAGGTTCAAGAGATTCTCCCACCTCAGCCTCCTGAGTAGCTGGTTTTACAGGAGTATGCCACCACACCCAGCTAATTTGTGTAATTTTAGTAAAGACAGGGTTTCACCATGTTGGCCAGGCTGGTCTCGAACTCCTGACCTCAAGTGGTCTGCCCGCCTTGGCCTCCCAAAGTGCTGGGATTACAGGCATGAATCACCACGCCCGGCCGTAAGTATACACAATTCTTAATTCACTATGCTACCAGAAGTGAAAACATTAATTAACTCCATAGACTGAAGAAATTTAAAATTTTAACTTCATCTAAGATTAAGTCTTCCAAAAGCGTATATGCAACAGCAGCACTGATTTGATGCACTCCTCCTCCTTTCTTTTGTGTTTACTCTGGTGCAGGTGCTAAGAATCAGGGAAATAACAAATACAAACAATGCAATGGAATAGGAATCTTCAGTCTCATGAGAGAGTTTAAAATAGCATTTGTCCCAAGGATCTCATGCTTTCCTCCATGCAAACACTGTTCTGGAATGCTACATCGAATCGATTTGATTCAGTACACTAAGGATTCGAGTTTCATAAAGTCTGGGATACAGCACCATATGAAATTACCAAGGAAGTTTCTACAACTTTTAATGCTTTATATTACTGAGCAAGGAGGTGTTCAGATTCTAAAATTCTTATAACTACGCTGTAATATGGCAAGAAACAATCTACTCTCTGACTCCCTACAAGCACGCTCATTATTCCTCTATAATATGTTTTGCTAAGCTTCACTCATTCCAAAACTTTTACAGAAGAAAAACCAACAGAAAATGTTTTAGTTTATTTTAAATGATTCCTGAGGACTGGTAATGGAGGCTCACATTTGTAATCCCAAAGCTTTGGGAGGCTGAGGTAGGAGGATCACTTGAGGCCAGGAGTTTGAGACCAGCCTGGGCAGCATAGTAAGACCCTGTCTCTACAAAAAATAAACAAATAAAAATAAGAAAATGATCTGCGTTCCAACTTACCTTTATGAAAACAGTTAAATATATCATCTGTCTCAGATAAATACAAAAATAAATCAAATAATGAGGGTATTTTCCTTCAGTTACTCATGTCAGCATGAACTGAAACGGGGGCCTCTGTCATACATTCTTCATTGTATTTAACTCTTTCTGAGTCAGACAAGGACTTAAAAAGCAAGACTCTTCAAAAGCAAGAAGGAGTCAAGTGATTCAAGAAGCACAATAATTAGTCATTACCAAATGATTCTGTATCGTGGTTTTGGGAGATTCTAAACAACACATGCCCCATCACCCTGGATATATAAAAATATGCAATCCTTTCTAACTTCCTCTTTGGTTGGCTTCCCAAGAACCCAACCCTACCTGACCGGCTTGTTTTCTGGGCCCACATCTGTAAAGCCCATTTCCTCCAGTTTGCAGCGCCTGTACAGCTCATAGTGCCTGGTATGGGTCTGCTCTCGCAGGTCCTCCATGTTTGTACAAATGAGCATTTCCCGCAGCTTTACAAAGTCACAGTGGTTTTCATTTTCCACTAGTCAAAAAAAAAAAAAAGAAAAGAGCAACACTGGATTTTAATTCCTGGCACACAATTAAGTGTTTGCTGAATGAACAAATAAATGAAAACATGTGAAATAACAAATAGCAAAATGATCAGTTTGCTTAATTGCTACGATTATTTTATACAGGCAACCAAGGAAGAAACTCTTGCAGTACAAACACTGTATCATAGGCAATGTGAATTAACAGACCAGGAGATTTCCTTTAAATTTAGTAGCCAATGGACCACCAGGAAATAGCAAAAGAGACAGAACTTATTGTTAACCAACTGTTCTAGTTATTTCACACTAATATTTTGTTAGCAGTTTACAAATTATCCTGAAGACGTTTCACATAATGTTTAAAAAGAGTATGTAATATTAGTTCACTAAAACTTCAAAGTAGTAAATTCTACAAACTCAAGAATACTATCTATCCATGCTATAATTATCAAATTCTTTTTATACAACACATTTATGATCCTGTGTTAGACACTATTCAAAATTAGTGAACACACTTACATGATCCTTCTTCTATGTTTACAGTGACTAGAGGACTACAAATAAATATATGTTATTGTGACCAACACTCTTTAGTATAATTATTACTTTTATATTTTTTATAAAATTAAAAATGTTACATTTTCTCGATATTTTTCATTAATTACAAAATTTATCAATTAAGAAAAAAATCAGCATTTGGAAATCTATACTAGTAAAGGTGATCTATTCACCATTAATTAGCACTATAAGTAAATGAACCATACAGTACCACTTACTTACTCATTATAATGTCAGATAAATAATCTAAATGTCAAGTGAATTTAACTTTTTAAGTTGGCTGACTGGTTTATTCTGGAAATAGCTGGCAATACTTTTATCAGTAAAAATAAATAAATTATAAGATGGTTGACTGTCCTCATAGTTAAGTGGCAATTAGTGATGTTTTATGTCTCAACACTAGTTTCTACATTCACATTTTGGTCAGAGTGCCCCACTGTTGTTTCCCACCTACTAACAGGGTACCGCGGGGAGGTAATGTTTGTGTGGCATAATGAGAAGGGGGAGGCTCTACATGGCCTCCAGACTTTGGCTAAAATAGTACACAGCCAACTCCTCTGACAACCAATCACATCCAAACTAAGCATCACCCCAAAGAAGGCATGAAAGGCAGCTTTGAGATTACTAGATACATATTTCTATTCATCCTTTGTCTCATTTACCTTGTACAACACCCCAAGGGTACTGGCGAGCTTTGACCACCTTGTTTCCAACTTTCACCGCATCCATACTTCCCACAACAGCAAACGGCAACAATCCCTGAAAAAGAATAACAAACACATCTCATACCAGTGTGATAACTGACTAGATAAAAGACATTTTATGTAAGAGAGAAGAGAATAATTTATTAAATAACAAACCTATTAAAATCAAATGGTCAGCTATGCCTCAGATTTTAAAACCTGCCAGTGAATATGTGCTAACTGTTCTACAAGAGTCATATTGGCCGGGCGCGGTGGCTCACGCCTGTAATCCCAGCACTTTGGGAAGCCGAGGTGGGTGGATCACGAGGTCAGGAGATCGAGACCACAGTGAAACCCCATCTCTACTAAAAATACAAAAAATTAGCCGGGCGCGGTGGCGGGCACCTGTAGTCCCAGCCACTCGGGAGGCTGAGGCAGGAGAACGGCGTGAACCCAGGAGGCGGAGCTTGCAGTGATCCGAGATTGCACCACTGCACTCCAGCCTGGGCGACAGAGCTAGACTCCGTCCCCCCCGCCCCCCAAAAAAAAAAAAAAAGTCATCTTTGGGCCCCATAAAGAAAAGTATTTACATGCAAGGCATTATGCTATTGGGAATACACACAAACAAAAAAAATCTTATTTTTATTTTTATTTTTTTGAGACAGTCTTGCTCTGTCGCCCAAGCTGAAGTGCAATGACATGATCTCAGCTCACTGCAGCCTCCGTCTCCTGGGTTTCAGTGATTCTCCTGCCTCAGCCTCCCGAGTAGCTGGGATTACAGTTGCCCACCACAACACCCAGCTAATTTTTGTATTTTTAGTAGAGACGGGATTTCACCATGTTGGCCAGGCTTGTCTCAAACTCCTGACCTCAGGTGATCCACCTGTCTTGGGATTATAGGTGTGAGCCATCTATAATCCCAAAATGCTGGGATTATAGGTGTCAGCCACTACACCTGGCCAAAAAACAATTTTCCCCTAAAAGACAAAGATAATGTTGAGGAAATTACACATACACACACCCACAGTATACATATTGTATATGTGACTATACAATAGTGTATTCCTATCGTGTGTGTACAGTGTGTGTGTATAGATATGATACTAATATAAAGTAGTATACAAAGTCCCAAATTAATGTCAATATAGTAAATGTCCTAGAAATTGAGAGGAATGAGAGATCACTGGAAGCAGGAAGATACAAGCTAAGCCAGATCAAGAAGAACAAGATTTAGATGGATGAGCAAAGTGGGAAGAAATGGCTTAGACCAGGAAAAGATTCTGAACAAAATGCAATAGCTAGGTTCAGGGGCAGGAGTAGACTGGTCTGTCTGAAGTTGAGGATTAATACAGGGGAAAAGTCTAATGTAAAAAGTATTAATTACTATGTTTAATATTTTTAAATTGACATATTTGGTTTCTTAATGGTGGCTTTCTGAATATTCTAGGTGAGCACAAGAAATAAAATTAGATGTAAAGACAATTTAACATACAGGAATTAAGATCACCTCATTTACATTAGTCAGTTTTTTTACAGACTTAGTTTAGGTACATTAATATAAAAGTGGTATGAAAAATCAGAAAAGGAAAATAGAAGAAATGGAATGTACAATTATTCAAAGTCACTGGCAGGCGCTTAACAAAGGTGACATCATTTATCCCTCACAACCACCCTTAAGATGGGCAGTATTAACCTAACTCTGTAGATATGTTAAGTCTCAGGGAGGTTAGTAACTCCAATGAACATATGGCCAAGCCTGTCGGATTTCAAAATCCATGATCCTACAAAACATAACCAGGTGTTTTAAAAATGTGTTAGCTTCAAGAAAGTAAAATAAAGAACCTAGTAACCTTCCATTGTATTAAACTAAAAGTTACATGAATGTAACTTGGCACTATAAGAGAGGAGGAGCGTAAATACTAGCTTTAAGAGGCCTCCTTAAAGATTTTAAGATTCTACAGCATGCAAAGAGAGGCTGTAAAGTCTTCTCATGTTTATAAAGACAGGGTAGGAAGGTGTCATCTTTCTAAGGCAATTACATATGGTTCCGCAAAAGGTATACCCCAGTCTCACAAATGTATCACTTTATTTTGGTGAAAGCAGGGCGAAAGAAAGAAAAATATGCTTAAAAATAAATTCTCCTTACACTTTTTCCAACTTAAAAAATAAAATTTAAAACAATTTCTCATACTGGACTTTTTGAAAATTCACCTTGTTTGAAGTCTTTTTGGAAGACACAAGTGAAAGTATATTAGTAGCAATATTACTAATATACTATATTAGTTACAGTATATTACTAATATACTATATTAGTTACAGTTTTATTTTCACATGGAAAACAGAATTAACATTCAATCAGGAGCTCACATTCATCGCAGCATTGTCCTTAGCGATAGTGTCATCATCCGTTGGGAACTGGTATATCTGGACGCCATTGCTGACCAATTCACTCATAAGCTTGATCTTAAACTCCTGTAATTCAGTTTTAGAAACCGTATCTGCTTTGGCAATCACAGGTATAATGTTTACCTATTAAGAATAAAGAAAAACAAAATCTTATTACGGATTTTTTTTTAATCCTGTAGCTGTTTTTTCACTCAAAACCGTTCATTCTTTTCCCTAAACCTAGATTGGAGGGCTGGCAAACTACGGTCCATCTCGCTGTTGATTTTTATACATAAAGATTTACAGGAACACTGCCATGCCCATTTGCTTCTGTACTGTCTACAGTTGCATTCACACTACAACAGCAGAGATGAGTTACTGCTGCCAGAAACCATACGGCCTATGAAGCCCGGTGTATTCACAGCCTGGCCCTCTCTGCAGAAAAGGCATGCCAACCCGGACCTAGATGGCCACTCTCCTGTATATATACACCCCTAACACGCTCATTCCTACAGATGCTGGCCACACAATCTTTTTTTTTTTTGAGATGGAGTCTCGCTCTAATCCAGGCTGGTGTGCAGTGGTGCAATCTCAACTCACTGCAACCACTGCGTTCCGGGTTTAAGTGATTCTCTTCCCTCAACCTCCCAAGTAGCAGGGATTCCAGGCACCTCAATCAATGCTTTCAGAAAGCAGAACTCTTGTAAGACTAATCTTTCATTTGAATTTAGGTTTAGAAATCTCACATTTTCTTTTAAAATCTTGCAATTTCATCATATACTTAAAAAGTAAAATGTGATAAAAGGTAAACTGAATTGGCTCCTTAATTCACTAAGAATTTCTATTTTTTAATAATCTAAGCACTAAGTAACCAGGGTGGCTGATCCCTCAGCAAAACTAAAAGACAGGTGAAGCTTCTCTTTCTGCCTCGTTTCAGGACTGACTCCATGCCTACCTGTGCCCCATTGTCACAGACTTAACTTAGCAGAGGAAGGAAACTGTACATACTAATACCCATTAAAAGTATTCATGATGCAAAGGAATAACTTCCTCGATATTATTTAAAGTCCTATCACTGACAGAGGGGAAGAGATTTGGGATTGTGAAGACTGAGTAACTTGTAAATTTAGTTCTATAAGATTAATATTCCCACAAAAGACTGATAGCTCCACAAATTTGTGACTGGTGGTTCTTAAGTTTTTTAGTTTGTTTTTCATCAAAAACCTCAGGCTAATCAGTCATATGTATCAAGAGCGTAAAACCACAATGTAATTTTCAGATTAAAAGTAAAAAATTGGCCGGGCATGGTGGCTCACGCCTGTAATTCCAGCACTTTGGGAGGCTGAGGCAGGTGGATCACCTGAGGTCGGGAGTTCGAGACCAGCCTGATCAACATGGACAAACCCCATCTCTACTAAAAATACAAAAAACTTAGGTGGGCATGGTGGTGCATGCCTGTAATCCCAGCTACTCGGTAGGCTGCGGCAGGAGAATCACTTGAACTCAGGAGGTAGAGGCTGCAGTGAGCCGAGATCACGTCATTGCATTCCACACTTCAGCCTGGGCAACAAGAGCGAAGAAAATGTGCCACATATACACCATGGAATACCATGCAGCCATAAAAAAGGATGCGTTCATGTCCTTTGTAGGGACACAGATGCAGCTGGAAACCATCATTCTCAGCAAACTATCACAAGAACGGAAAACCAAATACCGCATGTTCTCACTCATAGGTGGGAATCGATCAATGAGAACACTTGGACACAGGAAGGGGAACATCACACACTGGGACCTGTTGTGGGGTGGGGGAGCGGGGAGGGATAGCATTAGGAGATACACCTAATGCAAATGACGAGTTAATGGGTGCAGCACACCAACATGCCACATGTATACATATGTAACAAACCTGCACGTTGTGCACATGTACCCTAGAAATTAAAGTATAATAAAAAATAAATTAAAAAGAGGAAAAAATTATAATTCCTATTCTATTCTTAATTTTTTTCTCTTCTCAAATTTCACATTGATGCCAAGTATATATCTGAATGTATCAGTCTTCCATATGCTCCAAAGGAGAGAAATGTTTTCTATCTACCTATGAAATTAATGGCAGAAAACTTTCTAGCAATCCTAAGTAAACAACTCTCCTGTTAAATTAGTCAAAGTACATAAACATTTTGATGCCAGGTCCTTAGTTTCAATATTATATACGTAGGTATTCAACAAATTATGCCAAGTTAATAACTTAGAATTGCTTGCACAATAAACTGCAGTAGACTGAATACTAAACATCAATGTTTACATGACTATTAGAGGGAGGGAAAGTAACAGATACTGCCCAAAGAGGGTCACTTGCCACCAATGGCATAAGAGAAGATAACTTTCCATGTCAAGCAGTTGAGTGTTCTGATTTTGAGGAACAGAAGACAACTATCCGGAGGCAGCCTGGGGAGTGGAGAGATGAGGTCAGCAAGCACACCTCTCATCTTTATGTAGTGCCCTTGTGTAAGATAGAATTTCCCTATACCCGCCAGCTGCCCCTACAAAAAATCTGTGTATTGCTATTTCAAATGGGCCAAATCAAGTAATTTAAGCATATCCTGGTTTTTCCTTTAAACTTATAACAAAGCTTAGGTGTTAACTTCCTGTCTAGTTTGTACAATAGAAAGATAAAGGCAGAATTTTGATAAGGGAGTCCCAATTTTAGAATTCGTCTCCATCAACTGCATAAGGCAGAAATGAGTAGTGACAATCTTTAAATGAGCGCATGATACCCGTGACCTTTACTGTTACCATGAAAGATTTCATTTTGGTTTGAATGAAATAAGGTATTGGTCAAAAGGTAGTATTGTAACGCTCATCAATGTCTTTACAGCTGCCCCCCTCATCATCTGTGGGTTCTGCATCCACAGATTCAACCAAGGACCAAAAATATTAGGGGAAAAAAATTTTTTAATGACAATACAATAAAAATAATACAAATTTAAAAACACAGTATAACAACGATTCACATAGCATTTACATTGTATTAGATTTGTTTTTTTCAAGATGGAGTCTAGCTGTCGCCCAGGCTGGAGTGCTGTCACGTGATCTCGGCTCACTGCAACTTCCGCCTCCCAGGTTCAAATGATTCTCCTGCCTCAGCCTCCCCAGTAGCTGGGATTACAGGTGCCTGCTACCATGCCCAGCTAACTTTTAATATTTTTATTCATTTATTTATTTATTTATTGAGACGGAGTCTCACTCTGTCGCCCAGGCTGGAGTACCGCAGGCGATCCCGGCTCACTGCAAGCTCCGCCTCCCGGGTTCATGCCATTCTCCTGCCTCAGCCTTCTGAGTAGCTGGGACTACAGGCGCCCGCCACCTCGCCCTGCTAATTTTTTGTATTTTTAGTAGAGACGGGGTTTCACCGTGTTAGCCAGGATGGTCTCGATCTCCTGACCTCGTGATCCGCCTGCCTCGGCCTCCCAAAGTGCTGGGATTACAGGCGTGAGCCACCACGCCTGGCCAACTTTTTGTGCTTTTAATAGAGACAGAGTTTCACTATGTTGGCCAGGCTGGTCTTGAACTCCTGACCTGATGATCCGCCCTCCTCAGCCTCCGAAAGTGCTGGGATTACAACCATGGGCCACCACACCTGGCCTGTAGTAGGTATTATAATGAGTAATCTAGAGATTATTTAAAATATATGCAAGGATACAAGTAGGTTATATACAGTCATGTGCTACTTAACCATGGTGACATGGTTTGGATGTGTGTCTTCACCCAAAATCTCATGTAAAATTGTAATCCCCAGTGTTGGCGGGGTCTGGTGAGAGGGGACTGGATCATGGCGACAGAGTTGCCCCTTGCTGTTCTTGTGGTAGTGAGCGAGTTCTCACGAGATCTGGTTGTTCAAAAGTGTGTAGCACCTCCCCCCGCTCTCTCTTCCTCCTTCTCAGGTCATATAAGACATGCCTGCTTTCCCTTCACCTTCTGCCATGGTTTTAAGTTTCCTGAGGCCTCCCCAGCCAGGCTTCTTGTACAGCCTAAGGAACTGTAAGTCAATTAAACCTCTTTTCTTCATAAATTACCCAGTCTCAGATAGTTCTTTATAGCAATGCAAGAACAGACTAATAAACATGTTGATAGGAATGTGAATATGACCTTAGGTGATTTTGATGTTGTGTGAACATCACAGAGTATACTCACACAAACCTTGATGTTATAGCCTATGACACACCTAGGCTGTATGGTATGGCTCATTGTTTCTAGACTAGAAGCCTGTATAGCATGTAACTACACTGGATACTGTAGACAACTATAATACAATGGTAAGTATGTGTATATGTAGGCAACTATAATACAATGGTATGTGTATATCTAAACATATCTAAATACAGAAACATATAATACAGTACAGTAAAAATAAGGTATAATCGTATGGGACCACTATTCTATATTTGGTCCCTTGCTGACTAAAATATAGTTTTGCACTGCAAGACTGTCCTACACTATTTTATATAAGGAATTTCAGCATCCTCAGGGTATTGAAACCAATCCCCCTTGGATACCAAAGGATGACTAGGAAGCATCTAGAATTAGTTATTACAAGAGTTTGCAGGTTGAACTGCTGGTTCAAGGTGGACTGCCTCTGAACAAGTGCTCATTAGCTCTTCCATTTATTCCTGAAAATCCACTAAGGGAATACATCAATATAAATTGCTAGAAGTACCGTATGACCCAACCATCTCATTACTGGGTATATACCCAAAGGATTATAAATCGTGCTGCTATAAAGACACATGCACATGTATGTTTATTGCGGCACTATTCACAATAGCAAAGACTTGGAATCAACCCAAATGTCCATCAGTGACAGACTGGATTAAGAAAATGTGGCACATATACACCATGGAATACTATGCAGCCATAAAAAAGGATGAGTTTGTGTCCTTTGTAGGGACATGGATGCAGCTGGAAACCATCGTTCTCAGCAAACTATCACAAGAACAGAAAACCAAACACCGCATGTTCTCACTCATAGGTGGGAACTGAACAATGAGATTACTTGGACTCGGGAAGGCGAACATCACACACCGGGGCCTATCATGGGGAGGGGGAAGTGGGGAGGGATTGCACTGGGAGTTATACCTAATGTAAATGACGAGTTGATGGGTGCAGCACACCAACATGGCACAAGTATACATATGTAACAAACCTGCACGTTATGCACATGTACCCTAGAACTTAAAGTATAATAATAATAAAATAAATAAATAAATAAATAAATAAATAAATAAATAAATAAAATTGCTCCTGGCTAACACTTCTTAAAGACTTCTGATGACTCAAAGGTGGGTGGGTTGGCCAGTACCTCGAATACCAATACACAAATATCCTCAATAAACTGTGCCTATTAATTTTTAAATAAGTTTTAAATAACAATAAATAACAGAGGTCCTTCATATATGCCAGGCATTGTGCTAAATGCTTTGTAATGTTCATCTCAGCTAATCTTCCCAAAAGTCTTAAGAGTGAGCTCTCCCTAGCCCCTTTTTTTTGAGATGGAGTCTCGCTCTGTTGCCCAGGCTGGAGTGCAGTGTCGTGAATTCAGCTCACTGCAAGCTCCACCTCCCGGGTTCACCCCATTCTTCTGCCTCAGCCACCCGAGTAGCTGGGACTACAGGCGCACGCCACCACATCCTGCTGATTTTTTTTGTAGTTTTAGTAGAGACAGGGTTTCACAGTGTTAGCCAGGATGGTCTTGATATCCTGACCTCGTGATTCGCCCGCCTCAGCCTCCCAAAGTGCTGGGATTACAAGCATGAACCACCGCGCCTGGCCTCTAGCCCTATTTTACACATGAAAAATTGAATCCGAGTTCATCCAAGGCCACAGAGCTGCTAAGTGGCGGAGCTGAAGCAGAATCCAAGCAGTTCAGCATGACGGCCATGTCCTAACCCCTCTTGACTGCCTGTTTTATACCCGGATGGGGAGACCTCAGCTAACTTTTAAGACAATCTTCTTTTTTTTTTTCAGATGGAGTTTCACTCTGTTGCCCAGGCTGGAGTGCAGTGGTGCAATCTCGGCTTACTACAACCTCCACCTCCCGGGTTCAAGCGATTCTCCTGCCTCAGTCTCCCGAGTAGCTAGGGCTACAGGCGTGTGCCATCATGCCCGGCTAATTTTTGTGTTTTTAGTAGAGACAGGGTTTCACTATGTTGGCCAGGCTGGTCTCGAATTCCTGACCTTGTGATCCGCCCGCCTTGGCCTCCCAAAGTGCTGGGATTACAGGCATGAGTCACCATGTCCGGCCCAACAACCTTCTTATGTAAAATAAGAGGCAGTTTTACAGGGTAGTTTACACTTTTATCATAAAAAATAAAGAATATATTTAAATCACCAAAGTTGGAAAATATTAGATAATATATACTTATACAGTATACTAAAGCAAACTTCTATGGCAGATAGGCTCTTACTGAGCATGCCTATTTGCTAAACCCTCTATTTACATGGATCAATTTAATTAATTTTCATATCTGCCTCTTGAGGTAGTTCTTCTCCCTAGTTTTTATTTAAAAGTGGAGGACACTGAAAATCACTTAAGTTCACTGAGGCTCAGAGGGCTAAAGAAACCTGCAAGATCAGACAGCTAGTAAATGACAGAGCCAATATTTAGAGCCATCCTCTACTGACACCAGCTTCTACAAATCTTTATACAAACTACCTCATGTTACTCCACTCTAGCTAAGACAAAACTGCACACTCTTGTTTTTATGTTCCTTTAACAAATATGAATTTCCATATAATCAGACTCAACTATGAAAACAACTGGTTAAATGGTTAGAACATCTGATCACATGTGATCAGGTGAACACACTGTCATATAAGCTACATCAATTTTTGCTAAAACCAGGGGACCAAGTGATTAGTCAAAAGTGAATCGACCGATGTGCCAAAGCTTCACTAGGCAGGCCTTCAGGCTTTCCATACAGGTTTCTGCAGAGAAAGCAGCAGCATCCAGAACCTTGGATTTTGAATTCAACTTACACAGTTAGTAACCAGGATCATGAAAGCTTCATTTTGCATACCATTTGAGATTACGGAAAATTCTAATGTTTCTTTAATATAAGATTACTGTCTTTAGCCATCTTTTAAACAAATATAAAAATCTGAAGTGAGTTAGTTTATGAATTTTTCTATAGCTCCCCTAAATTTATATATAGCTCCTTGACTCGGAAATTCAAAAATTGGTTTTCTCAGTATGGTCCAAATTAAAATGTATTTTATGACAATATCTAATGAAACATTAGACCTTTGGTTAATGAAGTTCTTCTCACTTAATAGTTTCATAAAGTAAAATTAGTATCAACTAAATTCTGCATTAAAAATGTAGAGAATACCAATGTTCTGGCATGCAATTTAATCACTAAAAAGGGAACTACAATTTTATTGCAATATTCCTTCTTTGCATCTCATCTTCCAAATTGAATTTCTCTGAAAAAATAAGCTAGATGGAAATATAAAATGTTTTAAAGATTTCCAGGCACTGGGCATGGTGGCTCATGCCTGTAGTTCTAGCACTTGAAGAGACCAAGGAAGGAAAATCACTTAAGTCCAGGAGTTTGAGACCAACTGGGCAACATTGCAAGACACCCAACTCTATAAAAAAAAAAATTTAAAAAGTTAGCTGGTGTGGTAGTACATGCCTACAGTCCCAGCTACCTGGGAGGCTGAGGCAGGAGGATCATTTGAGCCCACAAGTTTGAGGCTGCAGTAAGCCACGATCTCACAACTACCTCCAGTCTGGGTGACAGAGTGACTCTATCTCTAAAAAAACATAATTAAAAAAAGATGCACAGGATAAAAGTTACAATACATACCCATATTGTAAAAATATTTTAATAGTTCAAAATAAATATGAAAGTATGGTCAGTTGATTCCTTTCCTCAACCCACCTTGCTGTCAAGGTTCTTCATGGTTAAGAGATCAAGTGTCTTCAGAGAGTGGCCTGTTGGTGAAATGAAGTAGAGGCACACATGGATGCGAGAATCATGGTAGGTAAAGAGAGAACGCTTAATCTTCAGCTCTTCTTGGAGATAGGCCTCAAACTGAGCATCTATGTAGTCAACTATTGGTTGGTAGCTGAAAAATTATTTAAATGTTTAATACAACATTATTTGTGCTACCTTACGATATCTGTGCAACTCTTAGAAGTTTGAGGTCTATATTTTCATTGATTAATAAACAGTTAATATCTATGCTGAACAGATAACTGTAGTGATAAAAAAAATGTGCAGAACATGCACAAAAGCTATACAAATGCTTCTCAATTTACAATGGTGTTACATCATGATAAATTCATCACATAACCTGAAAATATTAGCTGAGAGGCATTTAATATCCAAATAAACCTATCATAAAGTTGAGAAATCATTAAGTCAAACTATCCTAAATTCAGTATCATTTGTACTTCCAAAACCATCAGGGTAATCTGTGCTTGAAACGGTATTGAATGTACATTGATTCATTCTCATAGTCACTCACACACTGAGTCCCTTTCTGACATAGCTTCCCACACTTACCAGACTGCTGAGAGAGGCTGGCAGCAGTCTAATTTGTAATCAAACTGCTACATGGCTTATTATTTACCTAATTGAGAAAATGCATAGGTATCAATACTCAAAAGATATTTAAGTCAAAGTCCATGACTCCTTGCCTCTTAGATTTACGGGGCACGAAAAGCGTAAGTAAAGAAGAAAGGCATACATCAGCTGAAAGTATCTAACTAGTAATGCTGGCATGTTTTTATTTTCATTTAATTATAAATAAAGGAAAGGCCAATTACATCCTCTGCTCAGATAACTCCTCCCTGGAAATGCAGTCTTCCTTCTGGCTGTCTCATGTTATTCAGCCTTCAAGATACAAATCAAATCACAGTGCATGTGCAGAGCAGTGTGCTGATGCTGTTCCAAGAATAGTCTGTGAGCATTCCAAGTTCTGATATGTTAAACCACTGCCTTTGCAACTTACTTTTCTACTCTTAACTATTCTCATTAAACAAATCTGGGTTTCCAAGTGAAAACAACAGCAAACAGTTCCCATGTCAAATTCCCTGGAAACCTTTGTGATTATCCTTCTAGCCCTATAATGAACCAGTACCTTGAGCAGCTGAGGTACTTAATAAATGTGTACAGAATTAAATTCTTCTATAAAGTTGCCTGACCTTCTAGTCCTTGAGGATCATCACTTCTTTTAAAATTATAGAATACACATTGTTCTCCCTATGCAAATGGTAAACAATGTGAGGACTGAGACAGTATCTTATACATCTGTGTTTTCCACTAGAACTAGCATAGGCTAGGCTCAGTGGCCCACATCTGTAATCCCAATGGTTTGGGAGACCAAGGCAGGAGGATCACTTGAGGCCAGGAGTTCAAGAACAGCCTGGGCAACAACACAGCAAGACCCCCTAAAAAATTTTAAAAATCAGCCAGGCATTGTGAGGTGCCTATAGTCCTAGCTACTTGGGAGGCTGAGACGGGAGATCCCTTAAGCCCAGAAATTCAAAGCTGCAGTGAGCTGTGATTGTGCCACTGCACACCAGCCTAGGTGACACAGCAAGATTCTGTTATAAATGAATGTTTTTAAAAAATTCATTTAAACACAGGGTCTCGCTGTGTTGCCCGGGCTGGTCTTGAACTCCTAGCCTGAAGCAATCATCCTGCCTTGACCTCCTAAAGCACTGGGATGACAGGCATGAGCCCCCCACACCCGGCCTCAAAAAATGATATTTTTTTTAATAAGTAAATAAATTAAATAAATAGCATAAAACCTTGAACATTACAAGAATTCAATTCATCATCAGAGTGATTATTATAACAACAGTAAGTGGTCCTTCGGAAAGTGGTCTAAATGTGACCCAATAGGATTCACTTCCCAAAACAATAAAATGGGAAAAATTAATCTGTTAAGTATATATTTCAAATAAACATTCCAAAGAAGCTTTTATTAATGACCTGAAATAGGTCAGTAAGAGGACCTATTATATGACCTAAATAAATAACCATAAATATACCTCTATCTGAATGTTTTGTCTTATGCTATTCAAGAATGAAAACTGTAAAGATTTTCTGCTAAATAAATAATATGCCATTCTTTCATAATCTGGACAAAAAGATAAAAATATGAATCAGAGAGATTAAAAGACACAAGATATAATGAGAAGATCTAACATACATTTCATCAGTTTTCAAAGAAAAAAAAACAGAAAAAGGGGCAGAGGCAATATTTACAGAAGAAATGTCTGAGATTTTTTAAAAAGAACTGACAGACACTATTCAGAGTCAAGAACTCAAACATATCACAAGCAGGGTAAATTAGAAGTAAAAAAAACCCAGATACAGCATAGCAAAATTGGAGAACAATAAAAACAAAGATCTTAAAAGCACTGGAGGAACAAAAGGAGAGGACCCTTAAGGGAGACTCCTTAATAGCAAACATAGAAGCCAGGAGAGAGTGAGATGATATTTCCAATGGAAGAAAGAAAATAACTGGCAACCCAAAACTGCATATCTAACTAAAATTTCAAGTATGTGAGCAAAACAGAAATTTTTGGTTAATAAATGGTAATAACCATATACTGGTCATATAATACCTTGTGTAGTTAAAAAAATAGAGAACTCGGCCAGGCATGGTTGCTCACTGTAATTCTAGCACTTTGGGAGGCCAAGGCTGGAAGATTACCTGAGGTCAGGAGTTCAAGACCAGCCTGGCCAATATGGTGAAACCCTGTCACTACAAAAATACAAAAATTAGCCAGGCATGATGGCGGGTGCCTGTAATCCCAGGTACTCAGGAGGCTGAGGCAGGAGAACTGCTGGAGTGCAGGAGGTAGAAGTTGCAGTGAGCCAAGATCGCTTCATTGTACTCTAGCCTGGGTGACAATGAGACTCCACCTCAAAATTAAAAAAAAAAAAAAAATAGAAAAAGAGAGAACTCGGTCAGGTAGTGGCTCACGCCTGCAATCCCAGCACTTTGGGAGGCCAAGGCAAGAAGATCGCCTGAGGCCAGGAGTTTGAAATCAGCCTGGCCAACATGGCAAAATCCCATCTCCACTAAAAATACAAAAATTAGCTGGTGGGGTGGCATGTGCCTGCAGTCCCAGCTACACAGGAGGCTGAGGCTTAAGAATCACTTGAACCCAGGAGGGGGAGGCTACAGTAAGCCGAGATAACACCACTGCACTTCAGCCTGGGTGATGGAGTGAGACTGTCTCAAAAAAAATAAAATAAAAAGAGAGAGAGAGAGTTAATATGTAATAGTAATCAGGAGAAGGGATTAACAAAATTTAACTGTTCTGAATTTAATTTCATTGTCTATTTGTATTATCAAGGAGAAGTATAAACACTCATCTTCAACCTTAAGTGAAAGATCATATGTGATAATGTGTAAGAGAACCACTATAAGCACAGAAATCAGGCAAGAAAGGAAAGATAAATATAGAACTGACAGGACAAATGGGAAACACAAAAAAAGATGGTAGATTTAAACCTAAATTTATCGGTAATTACATTAATTGTGAAGGAACTACATGATCAAATAAAGGGTAAGCATTTTCAGACTGGGCTTTAAAAGGACAATATGCTCAATAAGAAACATGTCTAAAGCACAAGGGCACAGAAAGGTTCAAAGTAAAGGGACTGAAAAACTACACCCAACATACGTAAGAAAGCTGCAGACAACACAGACATGGAAGCATTACAAGAGAAAAAAGGTCACTACATAATAATAAAAGTGTCAATGCTTCAGGATAAAATAAAAATGGAGATTAGAAATCTACTGAAGTTGTTGGCCGGGCGTGGTGACTCATGCCTGTAATCCCAGCACTTTGGGAGGCTGAGAAGGGTGGATCACCTGAGGTCAGGAGTTCGAGGCCAGCCTGGTCAACATGGTGAAACCCCATCTCTACTAAAAATACAAAAATTAGCTGTGTGTGCTGGTGGGCACCTGTAATCCCAGGTACTCAGGAGGCTGAGGCAGGAGAATCGCTTGAACCCGGGAGGCGGTGGTTACAGTGAGCCGAGGTCACGCCACTGCACTCTATCCTGAGCAATGGAGTGAGACTCTACCTCAAAAAAGAAAAACACATCTGGAGAAAGCACCCAAGTTCCTGGCTAAAGATTGATATGTACATGCAGGACAGCAAAATACCCATGACCATGGCCATTTCCTATATTAGAGCTATGCTAGTGGTAACAACATGCTATACACTTCTGAAAATTCATTTTGAATGTACACTTAAAATCAGTAAAGTTAGGCCGGGAGAGGTGGCTCACGCCTGTAATCCCAGCACTTTGGGAGACCGAGGCAAGCAGATCACTTGAGGTTAGGAGTTTGAGACCAGCCTGACCAACATTGTGAAACCCTGTCTCTACTGTTTCAAAAACTAGCCAGGTATCATGGCGGGCACCTGTAATCCCAGCTGTTCGGGAGGCTGAGGCATGAGAATCATCTGAACCCGGGAGGTGGAAGTTGCAGTGAGCTGAGATTGTGCCACTGCACTCTGGCCTAGGTGACAAAGCGAGACCCTGCCTCAAAAAAAAAAAAAAAAAAATCAGTAAAGTTTATTCTATGTAAAGTATACATTAATAAAGCTTATTTAAAAAGAACTAAACAAAGATCTGGGCAAAAAAAGCTTATTTCAGAGCAGTGGCTCCTCTGGAGGAAGAAATGGGACTGAACACAGGGGAATGGCTAAAGTGTGTTCCAACTGATCTATACCATTTGATATTTTCACAGAATCATATTTATATATTGCTTTGGTAATTGATAGAATACAAACAATCCAACAAATAAGTTAATGAGAAAAAACAAGTTATAAAATGGGCAAAAGAAGAAAGCATTCCCCTTGAGAACTGAAACAAGATAAGGATGCCTGCGCTCACCACTCTTATTTCACACAGTACTTGAAGTCCTGGTCAGAGAAATCAAGCAAGAGACAGAAATAAAAGGCATCCAAATAGGAAAGAAAAAGGCAAATTATATCTTTGCAGACAATATAATTTCATGCCTAGAAAACTCCAAAGACTCCGCCAAATGGCTCCTGAACTGATAAACAACTTCAGTGAAGTTTCAAGATACAGAATCAATATACAAAAAATCAGCAGCATTTCTGTATATCAATAATGGTCAAGCTGAGAGCCAAATCAAGAATACAATGCCATGTACAACAGACACACACACACACACACTCAGTCACTCACTCACGCAGAAGCCTAGGAATATATCTAACCAAGGAGGTGAAAGATATCTGAAAGAGAACTACAAAACACTGCTAGAAGAAATCACAGATGACACCAACAAACGAAAAAACATTCCATGCTCATGGAATCAATATAGTTGGAAGAATCAACATAGTTAAAATGGCCATACTGCCCAAAGCAATCTGCATACGCAACGCTAATGCTGTTTTTTGTTTTGTTTTTGAGACAGGTATCACTCTGTCCACGCAGGCTGGAAGGGCAGTGGCATGATCACGGCTCACTGCAGCTTCGACTTCCCAGGCTCAGGTGATAGTCCCACTTCGGCCTCCCAAGTAGCTGGCAGTATAGGTGCCCACCAACATGCCTGGTTAATTTTTTAAAATTTTTTGTAGAGACAGGGTCCCACCATGTTGCCCAGGCTAATATCAAGACTCCTGAGCCAGCGATCCTCTCCTTGACCTCCCAAAGTGCTAGGATTACAGGCATAAGGCACCACAACTGGCCTCAATGCTATTTCTATCAAACTACCAATGTCATTTTTCACAGAATTAGAAAAAACTATTCTAAAATTCATAATAGCCAAAGCAATACTAAGCAAAAGAACAAAGCCTGAGGAATCACATTACTTGACTTCAAACTATAAGGCTACAATAACCAAAACAGCATGGTTGTGGTACAAAAACAGACAAATAGACCAATGGAATGGAATAGAGAACCTAGAAATAAAGCCGCACACCTACAGGCATCTGATCTTCAACAAAGCTGACAAAAATAAGCAATGGGGAAAGGACTCTCTATTCAATAAATGGTGCTAGGACAACTGGCCAGCCATATGCAGAAGAATGAAACTGGACCCCTACATTTTACCATAAACAAAAATTAACTCAAGATGGATTAAAGACTTAAATGTAAGACCTCAAACAATAAGAATCCTGGGAGAAAACCTAGAAAACACCATGCTGGACATTGGCCTTGGAAAAGAATTTACGATTAAGTCCTCAAAAGCAAATGCAACAAAAACAAAAATTGTCAAGTGGGACCTAACTACACTAAAGAGCTTCTACATAGCAAAACAAACCATCATCAGAGTAAACACACAACCTACACAATGGGAGAAAATTTTTACAAACTATACATCCAACTATAGTCTAGCAGCCAGAATCTGTAAGAAACTTACAATTAAACAAGGAAAAAACAACCCCATTAAAAAGTGGCCAAAAGACATGGACATACAAGCAGCAACAAACATGAAAAAATGCTCAACATAACTCATCAGAGAAATGCAAATCAAAACCACAATGAGATACCATCTTACAACAGTCAGAATGGCTATTACTAAAAAGTCAAAACACAACAGATACTGGCGAGACTGTAGAGAAAAGGAAAGGCTTGTATCCTGTTGGTGGGAATGTAAATTAATGCAGCCACTGTGGAAAGCAGTTTGGAGTATTCTCAAAGAACTTAAAACAGAACTACGATTCGACCCAGCTATTCCAATTTAGAATATATCCAAAAGAAAATACATCGTTCTACCAAAAAGACACATGTACTCGTATGTTCATCATAGCTCTGTTCACAATAGCAAAGACATGGAATCAACCTAGCTACCCATTAATGTGGACTGGATAAAGCAAATGTGGTACACACATACCATGGACTCCTACACAGCCATAAAAAAAAACAAAATCAAGTCTTTTGTAGCAACATGGATGAAGCTGGAGGCCATTATCCTAAGCAAATTAACTCAGGAACAAAAAACCAAATACCATATGTTCTCACTTGTAAGTAAGTGGGATCTAAACATTGGGTACACATGGATATAAAGATGGCAACAACAGACACTGGGGACTACCAGAGTGGGAAGGGAGAAGTGGGGTAAAGGCTGAAAAATTAACTATTGGTACTATGCTCACTACCTGGGTAATTGGATCACTTGTACCATAAACCTCAGCATCACACAATATACCCATGTAACAAACCTGCAACTGTACCCCAAATCTAAACAAAAATTTGAAATTGTTTTTTAAAAGGAAAAAAAAAAGATACTTATAAAAATGGAAATAAGACTGAGAGCAGTTGCTCACGCCTGTAATCCCAGCACTTTGGGAGGCCGAGGCCAGTGGATCGCCTGAGGTCAGGAGTTCGAGACCAGCCTGGCCAACGTGGTGAAACCCCTGTCTCTACTAAAAACGCAAAAAAATTAAGTGTGGTGCCAGGTGCCTGTAATCCCAGCTACTTGGAAGGCTGAGGCAGGATAATCGCTTGAACTGAGGAGGTGGAAGTTGTAGTGAGTTAAAATCACGCCACTCACTGCACTCCAGACTGGGTGACAGAGCGAGACTCCTCAAAAAAAAAAAAAAATTGAAATACATTTCAAAAAAGAAAATGAAACAAAAAGTTATTGCTTTACCAATCCTTTTTCCCCTTTTATAGTTTAAATTTGATACAGAATCTCTACTCAATCTTTATACAAGCTTAGGAGAAATATGAAAAGAAATAGAGACATCAGGTAAAATATAAACTAAAATTTCACTATCAAAACTTTCCTGCAATGATTAATAATTTAACTGGCTAATTTGATTAGAATTTTACAAAAAATTCACACATCAGGTATTTGGCCATTGTCTATAATTGTTCTTGTATGTCTTATATTTTTTTTCTTCAAGGAGATACGCCCTGCCTGAAAATTAGTATAATTAATATACATTGAATTTGCATGTTAGGAAATAATTAAAGCTACTTTCACTGAAATGCACATTTTAATAAGGTGATTCAAATTATTCTAAAGAAATTAGACAAATGGATAGAAAAATGTCAATGTGCTAATAAGAACAAAATATTGCTTAATTATTTTATTGTTAAAAATCAATGTATGGAAGGAAAGGTATGGATTACTATAGGAGAAAATCAAATCATAGTTCATAGGGCTATAAGGCAAATGTCTTGAAATAAGAAAAACTTGTTTTATTACAAGAAGAAAACACGTACCTCTCTTCTTTATTTATTTGGTCACCAAATCCCACTGTATTCACAATGGTCAATTTCAATCGAACATTACTTTCCTGGAGTTCATATGTCTGAGCTTTAAGTTTAACATTTGGGCAAAAATGTGAGGATTCATAGTCTTCAAAATTCGTATTAAACAATGTGTCAATCAGTGTTGATTTTCCAATTCCAGTTTCCCCTGAAACACACAAAGGTACATCTTTATGGTTGTAGGAATGGCTGAAAAGAAATATAACTGTCAATGCCTAGAGTGGTTTCAAAGATCCCAAGTACTTCAAAGGCCAGGGTGCGCATGAAAGAAATACACACTATGGCTGGTCCCCCAAGTCATTAGCAGAGCACAGAGTAAGTGTGCCAAGCTACTCAGGACTCTGACAACAACACTGAAATGTTTATAGAACAAGCCAAAAGTTTAAAGCTAAGAAAAACAAAACTAACAGAATCTAAACAACTGAAGAGAATCCCTGGGATCATGACTTCAAATTGATAACATAAGCATCGTTCTGCCCATGACAAGAATGAAGTGAGTACAAGGAATATGAAGGAACAACTTAGAGGAAGATAAGGTGGCACGTACCCACACAGAGAATATTAAAGCAGAAACCTTGCTGAATGGATCTGTTCACCAGCTGATCAGGCAAACTCTCAAAACCAACATGGCCAGACATAGTCAAGGAACGAATGTTTTCTCTTTTCTGAAGGAAAATAAGAACAAAAACAACAGCAATAATAATAGTAATAAAAAACTTTGACTTAAATAGGATGTAGGCATACTTGAAAGAATAAATATATCAAACAAATAAAAAATTTTATAATCATTATACCTCATCTAAGATACAAGTGATTAAGTAAATTTTCAGGAAAAGAAACCTGTGTCCAGATCCTCAAAACACACATTTCTTATCCCTTTCATACAACGAGAGTCTAGCACTATGTGTAACATTAAAACATTCGATTTCCAAAATAGGAAAATATCCAACTATGGCATATTCACTTACAAAATAAAAAGTTAAAGTCCATTTGTTTATAAATTTTTAACTTAGAAAATTCTTACATTAAAATGTCAAGTGAAAAAAAAATACAAAACAAAAGTACAGATACAGGTTCAGCTCCTGGTAATGGTAGAGTAACTTAGGTCAAACTTACCCGTCTACTGATATTACTATTACAAGCAACCCTTTTAAGTCACTAGAGTGCAACCAAAGGCAGATAGACACTGGACAGAATAAGACTAGAGGGAAGAAACTTATCAGGTGAGATGAGTTTATGTAGCTTTTTCCCTGCAAAAGTTCCCTGACACTCCCTAGTCATTATTGCAAAAGGAAGACAGAGCTCAGGAGGGAAGTTATAGTCTTCATGGGTTAAGATGTCCATTGGAGACTGGGGCAGGCAGATTGGTTGGAAATTCAGGGAGACAATTCCAGAAAGAAGGGAGTCCAAAATCTACAAACACACTGCACTCAAATCCATGGCTGATGGCCAAACTGCACACATACAGAGGGAATACAAAGATCCCAGAAGGGGGAAAATGGAAATTGGGAGGAGTTATGCAGAGTTTTCAAGTGCCATCTTGAGGAGATGAACAGAGCTTAAATTTTAAGCCTGTAAGTTAAAGGGTCTCCAGTAAACACCCTAGCCTTCTACTGAAACCCTAGGAGTAAGGTCCATAACTCAGCAATCAGAAAGCATAGCTGAAGCAGACGTGCCTTAACAAAGCCTTTAACAAGGCTCAACATGATCAATGGGATCAGTCAGCAATTTAATTACCTGTTGGAACAAAGTTCAACATTCTGCAGAAGAAAACAGAATCTAGCATCTCCATAGTATCTACTATACAATAAAAAATATTATGACAGGGAAAAATACAGAAAAATGTGATTCATGGTCAAGAAAGAAAGTCAACAGAAAGAGATCCACAATGAACCAGATGTTTAATTAGCAGGTAAGAACTTCAAATAATGACAATAAATATGCTAAAGAATCTACAGGAAAAAGATGGCTATCATGGGTGGCATGACAGGGAATTACAGAAAGATATGAAAGAGCTTGCAACAGCAAAAAGCAGCAGACAATTTCTAGAATGTAAAAATGCAACATCTGAAGTAAAAAATATATTTAGTACTAACAGCAGATCAAATAATGGAAGAGACATTTGTTCAATAGTTATTATCCAAGCTAAAAATCTCACAGAAAGAAAAAAGATAAAACCATGCCAGTCTTAAAAACTTGTGTGAGAGTATCAAATGGTCTAACATGCCAGTAATTGGAATACAAGGAGAAACATTAGAGAAAGAGGAGAGAAGGTGAAAGTGTGGGGTGGGAGGGAGGGAAAAACTATCTAAGTAATAGTGACTGAAAACTTTCTAATTTTCTAAACTTGAACTCAGAACAAGAATTTTAGCAAACTACAAAGAGGAAATATCCAAAGGAACCCACATCTAGGGACATCACAGCAAACTGCTAAAAAACAAAGATAATGAAAACTTTAGGCCCGGCGTGGTGGCTCATGCCTGTAATTCCATCACTTTGGGAGGCCGAGGCAGGTGGATCATGAGGTCAGGAGATTGAGACCATCCTGGCTAACATGGTGAAACCCTGTCTCTACTAAAAATACAAAAAATTAGCCAGGCATGGTGGTGCACACCTTTAGTCCCAGCTACTCAGAAGGCTGAGGCAGGAGAATCGCTTGAACCTGGGAGGTGGAGGTTGCAGAGAGCCGAGATTGCACCACTGCACTCCAGCCTGGGTGACAGAGCAAGACTCCATCTCAAAAAACAACAACAACAACAAAAACACGAAAATTACCCGGGCGTGGTGGTGCCTATAATCCCAGCTACTCAGGAGGCTGAGGTGGGAGGATCACTTAAACTCGGGAGGCGGACATTGCAGTAAGCTACAGATGTTTAAGAAACAATGCAAACCAGAAGACAAAACAATGACCCCTACAAAATGCCAAAAAAAAAAAAAAAAAAAAGACAAAGTAGAATTCTATAACCAATGAAAACATCCTTCAAAAATGAAGGCAAAATGAAGACAACTTCAGATAAATAAAATCTGAGAAAATCCACTGCTCGTTGGCCCACGGTATAAGAAATGATAAAAGCTCTTTAAGAGAAAGGAAAATGACAACAGATCTACAAAAAGGAATGAAGATCATCAGAAAGGTAAATATGTGGGTAAATGTAAGAGAGGCTTTTTTTTAACTTCTTGAAAATAGAAATGTTTAAAGCAATAACAAAAACAATGTGTTACAGGTTATATGCACAAGTAAAATGTATAAGAAACACAAAATACAGGAGGAGGACTGAAGGAATATTGTTATAAGATTTCTACAGTACACATAAAGTGTTACATATATAAATTTTTTTTGGAGATGGAGTTTTGCTTTTTTGCCCAGACTGGAGTAAAGTGGTGTCATCTTGGCTCACTGCAACCTCCGACCACCAGGTTCAAGGGATTCTCCTGCCTCAGCCTCCCGAGTAGCTGGAATAACAAGCGCCCACCACCATGCCTAGGTAATCTTTGTATTTTTAGTAGAGATGGGGTTTCACCATGTTGGCCAGGCTGGTCTCAAACTCCTGACCTCAGGTGATCCATTCACTTCAGCTTCTCAAAGTGCTAGGATTACAGGCGTGAGCCACCGCGCTGGGCTAAAATTTTATATTGTTTGAAGGTTGGGTGTGGTAAGTTAGAGCCTAGGTCAATTACTATCAAAAAAAAAAAAAAAAAAAAGCCAAAGAGGTATAGCTAATAAGCCAAAAGCAGAAATGAAATGGAGTCATAAAAATTCTCTATTAATCCAAAAGAAGGTAGGAAAGAAGAAAACGAAAGGACAATGACACATATAGAAAACTAGTTATCAAGAAAATGTACAATGTCTGCCTCCCGAGTTTAAGTGATCCTCCCACCTCAGCCTCCCGATAGTTGGGATTATAGGCGCCACCACACCCGGGTAATTTTCGTGGTTTTTTTTGTTTGTCTGTTTTTGTTGTTTGTTTGTTTTGTGTTTTGTTTTTTGTTTTTGAGATGGAGTCTTGCTCTGTCACCCAGGCTGGAGTGCAGTGGTGTGATCTTGGCTCACTGCAACCTCCACCTCCCAGGTTCAAGCAGTCAGGTCAGGCGCAGGGCTCACGCCTATAATCTCAGCATTTTGGGAGGCCAAGGCAGGCAGGTTACTTGAGGTCAGGAGTTTGAGACCAACCGGACCAGCATGGCAAAACCCCATCTCTACTAAAAATACAAAAATTAGCTGGGCATGGTGGTGCATGCCTGTAGTCCAGCTACTCAGGAGGCTACAGAATGAGAACCGCTTGAACCTAAGGCAGAGGCTGCAGTGAGCCAAGATCCTGCCACTGGAAAAAATTCATAGAAATAAAAATAAATAAAAAGTAAAACTGAATATCCAAAAAAGCAGCTAAAATAAAAAGGCTGAACATGTCAAGTGATGGAGATAACGAAGAACTGGAATGCTGATAAATTTGGTAGTCTGAATGCAAAATGGTACAGTTGCTTTGGAAACTAGCTTGGCAGTTTCTTATGAAGTTAAAAACATGCTATCATATAGCCCAAAAAAAAACCCGCTTGGAGGTATCCAAAATAATGAAAATGTATGTCCACACAAGAACTTATGCATCAATGTTCACAGCAGTTTTATTCCCAATGGTCAAAAACTGGAAACATCCCAAATATCAAACAAGTGGTGAATAGATAAATTGTAGTATACTAAACTACTGATATATGTCACAACATGGATGACGAGCTAGGTATCCCGACAGTGATTTATTTACTGAGGTTTGAGTTTTTAAAAATATGCATTGTGTGCATTTTTCACATAATCATATATTCATACGTGTATACATACACACACACACACACACACACACACACACACACACACACAGACAGATGTAAATGTCTCAAAGGGTGATGACAGACTATTGAGAGTGGTTACCAGTCAGCAGTAGACTAACAGGCTGGGGTGAGAAGAAATTGCTGTTTATTGTATGTAGTGGGCAGAATTCTAAGATGGTCGCTAATACTGATGCCCCTGGTGCATACAAACTTTCTCCCAGTTATTAAATCAAACGCTAACCTAGGTGTCACTGAGGAGAGATTTTACAGAGTGATTAAGTTCCCAAACCAGTCAGCCAGCCTTCGAAAGGGAGATTATCCTGGGTGGGCCAGACCTAATGAGGTAAATCTTTTTTTTGTTTGTTTGTTTGTTTTTCTTTTGAGACAGAGTTTTTGCTCTGTTGCCCAGGCTGGAGTGCAATGATGTGGTCTCAGCTCACTGCAACCTCCACCTCCTGGGTTCAAACAATTCTCCTGCCTCAGCCTCTCAAGCAGCTGGGATTATAGGTGCTTGCCACCACGCCCGCCTAATTTTCGTATTTTTAGTAGAGACAAGGTTTCACCATGTTGGTCAGGCAGGTCTCGAACTCTTGACCTCAGGTGATCCACTCACCTGGGCCTCCCAAAGTGTTAGGATTACATGGGTGAGACACTGTGCCTGGCCATGAGGTAAATCCTTTACAGGGCCTGGACACTTCCTGGCCAAAGACCTGAAGCATGAAGGGAACGCCACCTGCCAGTTCTTGCTGGCTTTCAGAATGGAGTGGTCTCTAGGAGCTGACAACAACCCCCAGCCAGTAGGGAACTGAATTCTGCCAACAACCAGAAAGAGTATGGAAGGAAAAGCCTCCAGGTAAGGACCCAGCAGCTGACCTCGTGAGCATGAAACCCAGAGCAGAGAAGGCAGATGGGTCACATCTGGCCTTTGACCTACAGAACTGTGAGCTAACAAACAGATGCTGTTTTAAGCAGCTAAATTTGTGACGATTTGTTACGCAGCAACAGAAAACTAGTATACTAGATTCTCTTTTGTGCCGTTTGAATCATTTTTAGTCATGTAAGCATATTATCTTCATATATTTTTAAAGAGCGCTGAAGAAGCACTAGGCTTCTTCTTCGTGAAAGTGTTCAAGATGATAAGAACTTCATAACTTGTTAAAGTTGCTATCTGATAGGCATATGCTTATTACATGAAAGTTGAACTAAATGGCCTCTAGGATTCCTTCTAGTTCTACAATGACAGGATTTTAATGCCACCGGAAAAAAGAAGTATTTCAAAAATGAGGGTGTGGTCCCCATGATGTAACACAGAAGAGGGGCCAGGGAAAAAGAAACTAAGCCAACAGTCACTGGATGGACTAGTCACTAAAGATTACTAGTGACTCTGACAGTAATCTCTGGAGGATTAAATATCATTCAAAAAGTCTGTGAGGAAGATAGAACACACTGTTAGTACCATTGATAAATGGAGAAAGAGGGAAAAATAAGAAGAGACTACAGTTATTGGAGCACAGAACTAAAGAAAATTATTTAATCTTATTGAATTACTGGCCAGGCATGGTGGCTCACGCCTGTAATCCAAGCGCTTTGGGAGGCAGAGGCAAATGGATCACTTGAGGCCAGGAGTTCGAGACCAGCCTAGCCAACATGAGCAAAACCCCGTCTCTAATAACAATACAAAAATTGGCCGAGTGTGGTGGCACATGCCTATAATTATAGCTATTTCGGGGGCTGAGGCATGAGAATTGCTTGAACCTGGGAGGTGGAGGTTGAGTGAGCCGAGATTGCACTACTGCACTCCAGACTGGGCAACAGAGTGAGCGAGACTCTGTCTCAAAAACAAACAAATAAAAAACAACTTACTGAATTACCCATGTTTGTATTTGCAATTTTCTTTCTAGCTAAAGTTTAAAACGCTCCTCTTTCACCAAATTAAATTTACTTCCTATTTTTAAATACAAATTTCAATATGAATTACCAAACCCCTCCCTGCAGATCCTTAGAAGCATCAGGTCTAATCTTGCATCAGGGAGGCATCTGGCAGGACCACCCAAGGGCTCCCTAAACTCTGCCATTCACAGGAGTTCTATGCACCCACCACACTCTGCAGTGTGCTCAAAAAAGAAATAACAGCCGGGCATGGTGGCTCACACCTGTAATCCCAGCACTTTGGGAGGCTGAGGTAGGCAAATCACTTGAGGCCAGGAGTTCGAGACCAGACTGGGCAAACTGGCAAAACCCCATCTGTACTAAAAATACAAAAATCAGCCAGGTGTGATGGCACACACCTGTAATCCCAGCTACTTGAAAGGCTGAGGCATGAGATTTCTTGAACCGAGGAGGCAGAGGTTGCAGTAACCTGAGATTGCACCATCGCATTCCAGCCTGGGCAAGAGAGCAAGGCTCTGTCTCAAAAAAGAAAAACAAACAACGCCCGGGTGCGGTGGCTCACTCCTGTAATCCCGGCACTTTGGGAGGCTGAGGCGGGCGGATCACAAGGTCAGGAGATCGAGACCACGGTGAAACCCCGTCTCTACTAAAAATGCAAAAAAAAAGCCGGGCGCCTGTAGTCCCAGCTACTCGGGAGGCTGAGGCAAGAGAATGGCGGGAACCCGGGAGGCGGAGCTTGCAGTGAGCCGAGATAGCGCCACTGCACTCCAGCCTGGTGGACAGAGCGAGACTCCATCTCAAAAATAAAAATAAAAATAATAGAAAAACAAACAACGAATGAAAAATGAAACAGGGCTGGGCGCGGTGGCTCATGCCTATAATCCTAGCACTTTGGGAGGCTGAGGTGGGCAGATCACTTAAGGTTAGGAGTTCAAAACTAGTCTACCAACGTGGTGAAACCCCATCTCTACTAAAATACAAAAAAAAATTAGCTGGACGTGGTGGCAGTCACCTGTGATCCCAGCTACTCGGGAGGCTGAGGCAGGAGAATTGCTCGAACCCAGGAGGCAGAGGCTGCAGTGAGCTGAGATCACACCACCCTACTCCAGCCTGGGCAACAGAGTAAGACTCCGTCTAAAAAAAAAACCAAAAAAAATGTCCTCAATGTCAGAATATTGTGTATACTCAATTATTCAACCCATCATTGACTTTTCACTTGAATCAACAGAAAAATTAATTCATATTGGAGGTGAGTACAAACAGAAGTCTCTATCACAAGAGTCTATGAGCACACCAAGTAGTTATTTTAAAATCATAGAAGCATTTACAGTACAATATGGTATCTATTTAAAAGATATACTCACTCTTTGTTCATCATCAGATCCTTGTGAAGACATACAAGTTGTTTTCGTTGCCATGTGAGACTGAAAGAGCTAAAAAAGGAATACAAAGGCTTAAAAGGAAACAGAAACATTACTCCCCAAAACCCAATATCTAAATAATATATTTACATGAATAAGGTGTTATAAAACTGTTATCACCAAGTTTTGAAGTGTAGTCTACATTATTGAATCACGTTTGAAATTGTGGCTTTCTTGCTGGATAGGTATCTACATAAGTAAATTACATATAATATTCAACACACAGATAATATACTTACACACAAAAAAATTGTAAGAAATTAGTAAACTTCCATTTACAAGTAGGGAGACAAAGAACTTTTTTTTTTTTTTTTTTTGAGACAGTGTCTTGATCTGTCACCCAGGCTGGAGTGCAGTGGCGTGATCTCGGATCACTGCAACCTCTGTCTCCTGGGTTTAAATGATTCTCCTGCCTCAGCCTCCTGAGTAGCTGGATCACATGCATGCGCCACCATGCCTGGCTAATTTTTGTATTTTTAGTAGAGACGGGGTTTCACCATGTTGGTCAGGCTGGTCCCGAACTTCTGACTTCATGATCTGCCCGCCTCGGCCTCCCGAGCACTCCCTGCTCGGATTACAGGCGTGAGCCACCACACCCTGCCTTTTCATTTTTAAAGATACTCTAAGAGCCATGAAGTCCCTCAAAATTAGGTATGTTCCACTGTAGCGTGTCAGAGGAAATATAAATGTCAAGAATGCTACAATTGCAGTGTGGTGGGGAAAGCAGGGATTTTATAATTTTAACAACTACCTTTGTCACTAAAATAATCATTTATAGAACTCATATTACACGTCCATATCACTATGCTAGCTCGTTAAGTTCATTTTCTTATTTAATCCTTACATCTGAGCTATACATATTATCATTCCCACAGCCTAGATGAAAAAATTCGGATTCTGAAAGGTTGAGTAATTTACCCAAAATCATACAAGCCAGTAGGGTGTAGACACAGGTCTGATTTGACTGCCAAACTGGTGTTCCTTCTACTGCCCCAAGTTGTAAACCAAATGGATATTCACTGTTCCCAACAATAGAGAATGAGGGAAGAGAGGTACAAGAAAAACTGTACTAATTCCAAGGTACTGCTATCCTACTTCTGAATATAGCACAAGATACTGAGGAAACGTCACATTATTTAAAAAGTAATATTAATGTGAATGTGGTAAAAAAAAAATTGCAAATGGTATCAATGAGAATACAGTGCACATTACTCCCTTCCCACTCTTGAAATTCTCTAGCAGCTCAGCGCTCTTCCCGAGAGGCACCAGACCCTTATGCATTCTTCCAGAGAGAGACTGTGCATGTCTAAGCAGGCCTCCTTTGTTTATATAAATGGTAGCTGTCTACTGCTCTGTGCTGTGGGGTTTTTTTGCTGAATCTTTCCTGAGACTGTTTCGCAGTACTATTTAGATCTACCTCATTCTTTCTACAGCATAGTGTTCTCCTCTGTATACTACAGTGTGGTATATATACGGACGCTCTTCATTGAGACTGTCCTCTCCTCTGTACTTACAATGAACCACGCTGCAACAAATGGCACTGCATGAAAGACAGAACTTGGGTGCTCCCACCATCTCACCCTGATCCTCTGCGTGCGCACACACAGTGAATGAATCCTACACAGACAAAATAGTGCACATTGTGACTGACAACAATCTTCTGCTGGTACATTTTGATAAAATAGGCTGACCTTGTAACTGAACACTCCGAGTAACAGTGTTTTTTTTGTTTTGTTTTCTTTTGTTTTGAGACAGTCTCACTCTGTCACCCAGGCTGGAATGCAGTGGTGCAATCTCAGCCACTGCAACCTCTGCCTCCCGGGTTCAAGCGATCCTCCTGCCTCAGACTCCCAAGCAGCTGGAATTACCGGCAAGTGCCACCAGGCCTCGCTTATGTTTGTATTTTTAGTAGAGATGGGGTTTTCACCACATTGACCAGGGTGGTCTCAAACTCCTGACTTCAACTGATCCTACCGCCTTGGCCTCCTAAAGTGTTGGGATTATAGGCCTGAGCCCCCGCGCCCAGCCAACAGTGTTTTCAAATACTAAGTTTTTCCAACACAAAATGACGCTTGTCAGTTGGAAGATGCTCCTATATAAAAGTATGCAAAAGCTCACTGAGGGACACAATGGTCCTGGTTGTGTTTTCACAGTCTGAAAAGTGAAAAGTATGTAATGATACAAAGCACATCAGAGACTAGCCTGATTTTAATACCTGGCCTCAGGCTTTAACTTTTAACTACACATATACTTCACTTACACCCTGCCATTCCGAAAGGCCCCCCAATCCCAGTCACCATGTGGTACCTAAGCAGTATCACATCCCTCTAGTCTGTAGAATACAAGCAAAGTGAGGAGCCCCGGAAACAAACAGTGGTGGTTACAGAAATGTGGAGAAATTAGACATCACTGAAGGCAAGAGTCAAAGAAGAAAATGACTTTGAAGCAAGTCAGGAAAGAGGTAAAGATCTAGATGAGACATTTAAGGTAGAAAAAAAAAATCCCTAAATACCACAAGGCAGAATTTCGTACTTGAAGAAAGCACAGTAAGTGTAAGAATTGGAGGGAACAAAAGGAACAGATTAGGGACAATACCTGAGTGGCAGACTGAGTAAACCGGAACTGTCCATTTAGAGTCTGACTTTCTGCTAAAGGCTAAGAAGTGCCACAGATAATATTTGGCTAGGGGCCCTGTTCAGAGCCCTGCACTAAACACAATGAGGAGTAGGGTAGAACATTCCATGCTTGTCATTAATTCCAGACCTAACATACTACCTGCTTGCCTCTCAGCATCTGTCTCTACTATAAGTGATGCACTACACATATAATTCACTGAGGCTGTATTATTTTGACTTGTCAAGTATAGAATTTTAAGGAAAAGTTTAATTTTTATTTTATTTTAGAGACAAGATCTCCCTCTGTTGCTTAAGCAGGAGTGCAGTGGTGCGATCACAGCTCGCTGCAGCCTCAACATCCTGGGCTAAGGCAATCCTCCCACATCAGTCTCCCAAATAGCTGGGACTACAGGCACGCACCACCACACCCGGCTGAAAATCAAACTTTAAAAATTACTGGTAAAAAAGTGGTTTTTAGTTTTTAATATGGTGATGCTATATGATCAGCATATGATGAGTTTTGGTAAAATGTTGCTTAGTGTTGATAAGTAAAATTTGCTTAGAAAAAAGGTAGAGGCTTTAGGCCAGGCATGGTGGCTCACGCCTGTAATCCCACCACTTTGGGAGGCCGAGGCAGGTGGATCATGAGGTCAGGAGATCGAGACCATTCTGGCTAACGTGTGAAACCCTATCTCTACTAAAAATACAAACAATTAGCCAGGTGTGCTGGCAGGCACCTGTAGTCCCAGCTACTTGGGAGGCTGAGGCAGGAGAATGGCATGAACCCAGGAGGCGGAACTTGCAGTGAGCTGAGATCACGCCATTGCACACCAGCCTGACAGACAGCGAGACTCCGTCTCAAAAAAAAAAAAAGAGAAAAAAGAAAAAAGAAAAAAATTAGAGGCTTTACACTCATTTACCATTAAATTTAAATAAAATACAGGTTAAATTTCTGTCATTTATGTAAGTTCATATCAAATATCTGCTTTTGTTTATTCATTTACTGTGTTTCTGAACATCTGCCAAAAAGCCTACATAAAATCTCAGTGGATGAATGTTTTGATCAGGAAGTTTAAATGAGTCACATTAAAGTAATATGAATAATTATTTCAAATATTTTCCACTAGTACTACTTGGTCAGTTAAATTTCCAAAACAAGATTAATACTGGAAAAGGTTTTAATTTTTTAAAATTTATTAACTTAGTTATTTTTGAAACAAGTTCTGGCTCTGTCACCCAAGCTGGAGTGCAGTGGCACGATCTCGGCTCACTGCTGAGATCCTCCACCTCCCAGGCTCAAGCTATCCTCCTGCCTCAGCCTCCTGAGTAGATGGGACCACCGGCACATCCCAGTATGCCTGGTTAATTTTTTTGTAGAGACGAGGGCTCACTCTGTTGCCCAGGCTGTTCTCGAACTCCTGAGCTCAAGCAACTTGCCTGCCTCAGCCTCCCAAAGTGCTAGGATTATAGGCATGAGCCACCGTGCCCGGCTGGAAAAGGTTTTTAATAAATTAGCAGGAAAAATAACAATAGGACAAGTGTTGGCTGAATCCCTCTAATGGCAAACAGAGCTCTGTGTAGGGCTAAGAAACACTAAATTAGAAAAAAATTAAAAATCTGCAAGAGGAATTCTGGCCTGCTCTACCGTTGACCACTACTTAGTATGTGTAAACCACTCAGCTAGGCTCTGCAGTCTCAACAGTAGTAAGATATGGCCCTTGACCTTGTGACTGTGTCTCAGAGAAACATGAATGCACAACAGGCAACCACAATCTCATTTCAGCGTACAAGGGGGCAAGGAGACTAACCATCTCAACCCACCTTTGACTACATAGTCAATTTGCTTTTCCTGTAGCTTCTATTTCAAAGATACATATATCACACACACACACACAAAACCATATATAAATCTACACACCTACTTCCCAAAAGGAAAAATCCCATACAGTAACTTAACTCCTAGCAAAGTCTACCATATACTTTTTAAAAAGTTGTATTATCTATGAGTCCTAGAAAGAAGTGACAGACGTGGGACAGCTGGAGGAAGGTCAGGTGCTCCACCTTCTTTAAAATCTCAGTTTGTGGGATACAGGCAATGTGAGAGACACACAATTCATCCTGGGGCCCTTGGGAGACATGGCCTTTTCCTATCCGCCAATTACAGATAAACTTATGATGGTTCTTTCACAACAGGCCCCTAGATAAAATTTTCCTTACGCTGCTGGGAAACATTTCTGAAAATGCCTTATAGCCGCCCCTTAAGCAGAACAATGAGGCTCAGGCAACAGAATCCTAACTTAGCTTTATAATCTTCACTTTGTTTTTGTTTTGTTTTGTTTTTTTGAGATGGAATCTCGTTCTTGTTGCCCAGGCTGGAGTGCAATGGCATGATCTCAGCTCACTGCAACCTCTGCCTCCCGAGTTCAAGCTATTTGTCTGCCTCAGCCTCCCAAGTAGAGAGGCTGGGATTACAGGCATGCACCAACACCCAGCTAATTTTTGTATTTTTACTAGAGACAGGGTTTCTCCATGTTGGTCAGGCTAATCTCGAACTCCCGACCGCAGGTGATCTGCCCACCTCAGCCTCCCAAAGTGCTGTGATTACAGGCGTGAGCCACCGCGCCTGGCCTTATAATCGCTTCCCTTTAACTTCACTTTTCCAAAATGTTTTATTATCATAAAGTTAGTCCAAAACATAGAACCAAAGTTTTTAAACCGTCCCTTGGGATTCTATGAGCTGTTTCTTGGCATTCTTTAGGACAATACGAGCAAGAGTGAGAGAGAGAACAAAAAGCAAAAAGTGGCCTAAATAATTATCATCTGGAGGCCGGGAGTGGTGGCTCATGCTTGTAATCTCAGCACTTTGGGAGGCTGAGGCGAGTAGATCACTTGAGGTCAGGAGTTCAAGACCAGCCTGGCCAACATGGTGAAACCCCGTCTCTACTAAAAATACAAAAATTAGCCAGGCGTGGCAGTGCGTGCCTGTAATCCCAGCTACTCAGGAGGCTGGGTTCAATTAATTTGCTCATTTGCTCCATTTACCAGGAGGCAGGAGAACTGCTTGAACCTGGAAGGCTGAGGTTGCAGTGAGTCAAGATCACACTACTGCACTCCAGCCTGGGCGACACAGCGAGACTCGGTCTCAAAAAAATAAAAATAAAAATAAAATTATTATCTGGGCCTATTTTATGAGTTTCAGGAGGGTGGGGTATTTGGCTTGAAACAATACTTTGAAAGATTCCACAGACTCATTATTTAAAATCATTTTATAAAATCTTCTGGTTATGGGAAAATTCAAGTTAAAATAAAGTTACAGATTAACAGTGATCCAAAATTTTCCTAAAACAAGTAGTAACATTAAGTTATTCAAGTTAATGCAGACCATACTGCTAGAACGGGATGCTAATTACAGCCCAGAAATAAAAAAGAACTCAAGTGGAGGCTGGGCTCGGTGGCTCACACCTGTAATCCCAGCACTCTGGGAAGCCAAGACCAGCAGATCACTTGAGGTCAGCAGTTTGAGACCAGCCTGGCCAACAAGGTGAAACCCTCTCTCTACTAAAAATACAAAAATTAGCCAGGCTTGGTGGTGTGCGCCTGTAATCCCAATTACTTGGGAGGCTGAGGCAAGAGAACTGGTTTAACCCGGGAGGCGGAGGTTGCAGTGCGCCAAGATTGCGCCACTGCACTCCAGCCTGGGCAACAGAGCAAGACTCAGTCTCAAAATAAATAAATAAATAAAATAAAAGAACTCAAGTGAAATTACCAAGAGTGAGCAACATAAGATAGCAGCAAGTTGGCCTCTAGTGTGCGTGGCCTGTTTGCATATCCCCGGGAGGATGTCAGTACAGCAAGGCTTAGAGTTGTCCAATCCCATCAAAATAGCACCTCCATTATACCATCAAACTCCAACAAATACATCAAAAGTTAAAGGATAACTGCAAATTCTACTTTTTAATCTCAAAAGATCATCAAGATGGGGAAATTCTTGAAGTAGTTCATATAAAAGTTAAGAGTCTCAAGCTTAACAAAAGCTTGCACTACAACAGTAACAGTTGAAAATACAAATGCAATTTTATTTTAAAATTACTCCTCCTAATTAGAAAATTATTTATTACAGAAAAAATATCATTTCTAATTTGTGCTGTTTTAGTAACATTGTAATGAATGTTCCAATTTGTGCTATTTTACTAACACTACAACAAACTTCCTCTCATGGCAGCCAAAGAGGTGTGCCATTCCGATTCTCCCTTCAAGCAATACCTAGTCCTGTGCCTACAAAGATTGCAGCTCGCTGACCGTCTCCACCTGCAGAGCCTTCGGAATCTGCTGCAGTATAGACCCAAGACCACTTTCTCCCTAGGCAGCTGGTGGCTGAAGACTGGGCACAGTAAGGATGTCAGGGCTGCCTGGCCCAGACTTTGTCAGATCCACACTGTTTTGCAGCTCTCACTGCCCAACTGGGCTTCCTCCCTTCTTCCTTGCATGGCTATCAAGATCTGGATCAGGGTCTGAAGGCTTCTTCCCCAACACCCACGTGTCCTGCTTTCTTCCCTCTTCAACTTTCACAGGCAATATTCCCCCGTCCCTCATCTCCAAGAAATCTCCTACACTGCTAGCTCCTCCTCCATGTCTGCTTCCAGAATTCCACCCAACTCACCAGTATAACCATCAATTATTCTGTGCATCTGAAAATATCTTCATGACAAATTCCTACAATATCATTCCTGTTCCAAGCAAACTGCCAAACTGCCCCTCAAAAAGACTGGACCTGCTTCTATTTCTAATATTAGCAATGAGTTGAAAAAAAACAAACCACAAACTGTTTTTCGTCTGCTCTCACACAACACAGGATAATTTTGTGACCAAATGTGGGAAGTTTCTCCCACCCACCAAGCAAGAATCAGTTTTGCAGTGGACACTAGCTGGGTGCCCTCTAATTTAATTCTGACACTATCCACTTGGCAATAGAGTCAGATCCCACAGACTGAGGGCTCGTCCCCAAGACTCTGCCCCATCCCTACTCGACTTCTGCTCAATGCAAGTAACAAATGGCTAGAAATCAGGATTCCCACAACCCCCATCTCAGGTTCAATTAATTTGCTCATTTGCTCCATTTACCAGTTTATTACAAAGAATATTTTAAAGGATACAAATAAACAGCCAGATAAAGAGATACAAAGCTCAAGATCTGAAAGAGTCCCAAGCCCAGGGGCTTCTGTCCCCATGGAGGGGGGTGTGCTACCCTCCCAACACGTGGATGTGTTAAGCCTCCACCTGTTTAGCTATCTGCAAGCTCTCTGAACCCAGTCCTTTGTTCTTAAGGAGCCTCCATTATACAGGCATGGTTGATTAACCACTGGCCATTGGTGACCAATTAACTCTCAGCCTCTCTCCCTCTCCTAGAAACTGCGGGATGAAGCTGAAAGTCCCAATATTCTAATCTTGCCTTGTTCTTTCTGGTGACCAGCCCCATCCTGAAGCTACCTAGGGGCTGCCAGCCACCAGTCATCTCATTAGCATACAAAAGACATCACTTTGGAAGTTTTAAGGATTTCAGGAGTTCTATGTCAGGGGGTCAAAGACCAAATACGTATTTCACAATAATCACAAATGTATAAAAGGGTCCATTTCATTATATATTACTCAGTACAGGGTATTAACAATTTTTAAATTTTTGTAAATTTGACAGGCATAACTGACATCTTAATTTGACTTCTGGTATTTTAAACATTTTTTGGCTTACTGGCCATTTCTACTATATTTCCATAAATCACCAATTCATGTTTTCCCACTTGCCTATCAGGGTACTCCTTTGTTTCTCTTACTAGTAAGAGCTATTGAGTAGTGTAACTCTTTGCTTGTCATGTGTATCATAAATATCTTTTCCTGATTTATTACTGATCTTTTCAGTTTTCATAAAGTCTAATGTATAAATCTTTTCTTTATGGCTTCTTCCTTAAATATAAAGCTTAAAATATCTTTCTACACCCTGAAGTTAAAAAAAAAAAGTAACTAAATTTTATTTTATGATGTCTTACAGATTAAGTTTTATAATACTCTACGAGTTACTTTCTAGTACTATATGAGTCAAGGAAACATGACTTTTTCCCAATATTGTTAGCCTATTGCAGCATAAGAGGATTAAGGGACAGCAAAGTCTGTCATATGGAAATGAGCTTCCCAAGGGAAAAACCAGGACCCATGAATAGACTAGTGAGGCAGATTTTGACACAAGGAAGGGAAATGACTAAAGGACTCAAGTTGTCTAACAGAAATGAGCTGCCGAGGAAGCACTGAGCTCAGGCCCTGGAAGGGTTCCAACAGCGGCACAGTAACCCCTATCAATACTACAGAGCTGATTTCTGTACTAAGTGGGTAACAAAAGTAACAATTTTCTAAGATCCCTTTCAACTCAGATTTCATGACTATAACTTGGAACAAGCAATGAGAGAAAGTATGTGACGTGAAGAATGAAAACAACTTACAGAAACTGCATGAACAGAAAGGGAGATTCAGGACAACAAAATTAAGATGAAGACAATAAAATTGCATCTTATTGATGTGAAAAGACCCTGTGGAACTAAATCTCAAGGCTTATTTAAATAAAAAGTAGGCCGGGCGTGGTGGCTCACGCCTGTAATGCCAGCACTTTGGGAGGCCAAGGCGGGTGGATCACCTGAAGTCAGGAGTTCAAGACCAGCCTGACTAAAATGGTGAAACCCCGTCTCCACTAAAAGTACAAACTTAGCTGAGTATGGTGGCGCATGTTTATAACCCCAGCTACTCAGGAGGCTGAGGCAGGAGAATCGCTTGAACCTGAGAGGCAGAGGTTGCAGTGAGCCGAGATCACACCATTGCACTCCAGCCTGGGCAACAAAAGCGAAACTCCGTCTCAAATTTAAAAAAAAAAAAGAAAAAGGATTACTAGATAGCTTGAATTCCTTCAAGAGAGCATGTTCCATGCAGGCTAGGTGACAGAAAAGCCAATGAAATTTGAGAAGGCATTAATTTAGCCCAGGAAAAGCAAATGAGAGAGGAGCTGAAGAAAAGAGGAAGGAAGAGAAATAGATACACATTAAAAGGACTTAAAGCCTGAACAACACAGGCAGATCCTGTCTCAAAAAAAAAAAAATTTAGCCAGGCACAGTGGTGCGTACCTGTAGAAACAGATACTTGGGAGGCTGAGGCAAGAGGATCATCTGCACCTGGGAGGTCAAGGCTGCAGTAAGCTGTGACTGTGCCACTATACTCCGGCCTGGGCAACAGAGCACAGCACTGTCTCAAAAACAAAAACAAAAAACAAAATGAAAAAGCATTAAAAGGACTTAGAGTTGACAGGAACATTTGAGGAAAAAAAGAATACTTAGGAATCAGTGAGAAGTCTATCAATGCTTTTCACTTATTCCACAAATGTATACAATATTATCATTATTATTATTATTTTGAGAGAGAGTCTTACTCTGTCACCTAGGCTGGAGTATAGTGGCGCAATCTCGGCTCACTGCAAGCCCCACCTCCTGGGTTCACACCATTCTCCGGCCTCAGTCTCCCCAGCAGCTGGGACTACAGGCACACACCGCCATGCCTGGCTAATTTTTTTGTTTGTATTTTTAGTAGAGACGGGGTTTCACTGTGTTAGCCCAGATGGTCTCAATCTCCTGACCTCGTGATCTGCCCGCCCCGGCCTCCCAAAGTGCTGGGATTACAAGCGTGAGACACCGTGCAGTGCCTCACAATTTAAAGCCTTACATTTTAAGGACAGAGTAACAGACCCCAGGCATTGTGGATTAAAGCTGTATAAATCAATATTCTTGTAATTTAAATCTTAGTACAATTGGGAGACATACATACAACTAAAAATATGGAAAATACACTCAGGGTATAATGAAATCTGCATAGTCAGAGAAGGCACTGGCAAGAAAAGGCTTGAACAGAGACTTGAAGAAACAGGAAATTTCCTAGCAAATAAAGACAAGACTGGCTGGGCGCAGTGGGTCCTGAGGTCAGGAGTTCGAGACCAGCCTGGCCAATATGGTGAAACTCCATCTCTGCTAAAAATTTTTAAAATAATTAGACAGGTGTGGTGGCGGGTGCCTCTAATCCCAGCAACTTGGGAGGCTGACACAGAAGAATTGCTTGAACCTAGGAGGCAGAGGTTGCAGTGGTTGAGATTGTGCCACTGCACTCCACCCTGGGTGACAGAGCAGGACTCCATCTAAAAAAAAAAAAAAAAGAAAGAAAGAAAGAGGCCAGGCGCAGTGGCTCACGCCTGTAATCCCAGCACTTTGGGAGGTTGAGTCAGTTGGATCACAAGGTCAAGGAGATTGAGACCATCCTGGCTAACATGGTGAAACCCCGAATCTACTAAAAATATAAATAATTAGCCAGACATGGTGGCGGGCGCCTGTAGTCGCAACTACTTGAGAGGCTGAGGCAGCAGAATGGCATGAACCCGGCAGGTGGAGCTTGCAGTGAGCCAAGACTGCGCCTCTCCAAGCTTGGGCGACAGAGCAAGACTCTATTAAATAAAATAAAAGACAAGGGGAGGGGAGGGA